>NC_086121.1:23847089-24208756 GCF_963921235.1 Mobula hypostoma | reverse complement strand
CTTTGATGTGTGTTGCTTGAATTTCCAGCATCTGCAGAATTCCTGTTGTTTGCACTGAAATCAGGCTAACTGGCCTATAATTTATAAACACGAGAAAGTCTGCAGGTGCTGGAAATCCAAAGCAATACTCAAAAAATTCTGGAGGAACGTAGCTGGTCAGGCAACATCTGTGGAAATTTATAGACAGTTGACACTTCCAGTCGTGAAGAAAGGTCTCGGCCCGAAACGTCAACTGTCTATCCATTTCCCTAGATGCTGAGTTCCCCCTGCATTTTATGTGTGTTGCTTGGCCTATAATTTCCTTTCTTCCGTCTCCCTCCCTTCTCGTTTTCATTCAAGGTGGCATTCCAGTGCTAGATGAAAACAAATTGCTGGAACTCTGAAATCTAAAACAAAAACCTTAATTGATGAATTTATCCTAGCCCTTGCAGTACCAACCAGCTGTGGAAGAATTCAAACTA
Source organism: Mobula hypostoma (assembly GCF_963921235.1). NCBI lineage: Eukaryota > Metazoa > Chordata > Chondrichthyes > Myliobatiformes > Myliobatidae > Mobula > Mobula hypostoma. The sequence goes on along the minus strand of NC_086121.1, from coordinate 24,208,295 downwards.
TGGATTGATAAAGTACTGCTTTGACAAAGCTTTTCCCTAGTCAGTGACTTAATGCTTGGGAATTTTATAAACATAGATTTGACACTGTTCTAACACAATTTGTTGGGCTGTAGCTAAAGGCAACAAACAAGTCTCCTCCATCTGAGCCATCCATCATCCCTTGTGATTTATGTTCTGTGGTTCCATTGATCCACCCACTTGGACATATAGTAGCCTTTACCCTGTTATAATTTTCAAGATTAAATCACAGACGTAAGAGTTTGCAACAGAAATACAGTTATGCAATACCAGAGTGATAAATGGAGGTTTTATATTCTAATAAATTCAAGTTTATACCCTACACTATCAAATAAATAGAGTCCTGAAAACAGCTAGTTGCTTGGGTCATCTAAAAATATACAGTCATGTTCCTTTTAATAGATATCTCTGCACGATCGATTTGCATTGATAATGACTCGAGCCAAGAGGGTCTCCCACCTAAACTGGACCTAAATCTTGGAGCAGTTATAATAGATTCACATAAAAATAGAACACAGAACAGAGAAAACCTACAGCACATTACAGTCCCTTCAGCCCACAATGTTGTGCCGACCATGTAACCTATTCTAGAAGCTACCTAGAATTTCCCTACCGCATAGCCCTCTATTTTTCTAAGCTCCATGTACCTATCTAAGAGTGTCTTCAAAGACCCTATTGTATCCATCTCTACCACCTTCACTGACAGTGCATTCCACACACCCACCACTCTGCGTGAAAAACTTACCCCTGACATCCCCCTTGAACCTACTTCCAAACACCTTAAAACTATGCCCCCTTGTGTTAGCCATTTCCGCCCTGGGGAAAAAGCCTCTGGCTATCCACACGATGAATGCCTCTCATCATCTGATACACCATTTTGCTGGACATGGGTCAGAAAATATCTCCAAGCTGAACCAAACGATAAAACATTCAAGCTCATGCTACGTGCCTTGTTGCAAACATCAGTGAGTGTTATTCCAGCTCTAAATTGTTGCTGACTTTAACAAATTTGAGACTTCACAAGCATAATTCAAGACAGTAAACTCTAATCATCCAGCAAGCTCAAGACTTTAATGGTGCTGGGCTAGGATAATTTCCACGCTGTTGGATGTTACATTAATATGCCAGCACACACAATTCACCTAATTTCAGAATCAGAATTAATATCACTGCCATATGAATAGACCAAGGAAAGATAAAATAATGGTGAGCAAGACACACAAAATGTTGGGGGGAGCTCAGCAGGTCAGGCAGCATCCATGGAGGGGAATAAAGAGTCGATGTTTCGGTCCGAGGCCCTTCTTCAGAGCTGGATAGGAAGGGGGAAGCCAGCAGAATAAAAAGGTGAGGGGGAGTGGAAGGAGGATAGCTCGAAGGTGATAGGTGAAGCCAGGTGGGTAGAAAAGATAAAGAGCTGAGACACTTCATCAAGTCTGTGTGAGTCATAACGTATACAGATACGGATACCACCAGCACACAAATTGCCCTTTCATACGGATATTTCTGGTTTTACTTGATATGACTACCTTTGTCAGGAGTCTGCAAATGAATAAGGCAACTGGGTAAATTGAAGCTACAAAATTAAAAACTGAGATTTTCTCAGAAGTCATGATATCAAAAATTTAATTGAGATTCTGTACTGATCCAGTAGCGTAACACTAATTACTGAAGAGAAAATGACCCACTGGGCTTGACTCCTTGTTCTCTGTTATCCACTCCACAATCTATACAAACATATTGCCTCCAAACTCAAGTGAAATAAGAAGAGATCATACCGGAAACGTTCCGTGGGTTAGGCAATATCTGTAGAAAGTGAAACAGTGGTTGTAAATGTAAGCACCAGGGAATCTGCAGATGCTGGAAATCTTGAGCAACACACAGAAATGCTGGAGGAACTCAGCAACCAGACAGCGTCTAGGGAGGGAAATGAGCAGCCATCAGGACTGGGACCGAAGCCAGAATGAGAAGGGGAGGGATGGGGAAAGAGTACAAGCTAGCGGGTGATAGGTTGAACCAGGTGAGGGGGAAGGTGGACAGGTGGGGGAGTGGTGATGAAGAAAGAAGCTGGGATGTGATAAATGCAAGAAGTAGAGCTGAAGGAGGAGAGGAGAGTGGACCATGGAAGAAAAGGGAGGAAGGAGGGCACCACAGAGCAGTAATAGGCAGATGAGGAAAGGAGAAGGGGTAAGAGGGGAGCCAGAATGGGGAATGGGGAAAAAAGGGAAGAAATAACCTGAACGAAGAGAAATTGTTCATACTATCAAGTTGTAGACTACCCAGATGGAATATGAAGTGTTGCTCTTCTAACCTCAGTTTTGCTTCATCATGGTAGTGCAGGAGACCGTAGACAGACATGTCAGAAGCAGAATGGGGAGTTGAATTGAAATGTGTAGCACCAGGAGATTGAGCCTTTTCACTGATAATCAACACTGGCACACCACAGAGACATGTGCTTAGCCCACTGCTCTACTCTCTCTACATCCATGATCAGGCCCAGCTCAAATGCCATCTATAAATTTGCTTTGGCACAACTATTGTTGGCAGAATTTCAGATGGTGACGAGAAGGCACACAGGCACGATATAGATCAGCTGGTTGAGTGGATGATAAGGGAACACACACCAGTCCTCATTGAGGGATCAGAAGTGGAAAGAGTGAGTAATTTCAAGTTCCCTGGTGTCAACATCTGATGATCTATCCCAGGCTCAACATATCAACGCAGTTACAAAGAAGGCACAACAGTGTCTAGATTTCATTAGGAGTTTGAGGAGATTTGGTATCCCACCAAAGACACTCGCAAGTTTCTACAGATGTACATTGGAGAGCATTCTAACTGGCTGCATCACCATCTAGTATGGCGGGGGGGATGTTTACTACACAGAATCGAAATAAGCTGCAGACAGTTGTAAACTCAGTCTGCTCCATCATGGGCACTAGAGGCTTTCCAGTATCCAGGACATCTTCAAGGAGCAATGTCTCAAAAAGGCAGCATTTGTCACTAAGGAGCCCCATCACCCGGAATATGCCCTCTTCAATTGTTATCATCAGAGAGGAGGTACAGGAACCTGAAGGCACACACTCAATGATATTAGAACAGCTTCTTCCCCTCTGTCATCAGATTTCTGAATGGACAAATGCGCATTGAATCCATGAACTCACCCTTTTTTTTTGCACTACTTGTTTAATTATACACACACACAGTGCCTATAAAAAGTATTCACCCCCTTTTGGAAGTTTTCATGTTTTATTGTTTTACAACTTAGATTCACAGTGGATTTAATTTGGCTTTTGTTGACACTGATCAACAGAAAAAGAGTTTTTCATGTCAAAGTGAAATCAAATCTCTACAAAGTGATCTAAATTAATTACAAATATAAAACACAAAATAATTGATTTCATAAGTATTCACCCCCTTTAATATGACACACCAAGTCGTCACTGGTGTAGACAATTGGTTTCAGAAGTCATATAATTAGTTAAATGGAGATCACTGTGTGCAGTCAAAGCATTTCAATTGACTGTAGTAAAAATACACCTGTATCTAGAAGCTCCAACTGCTGGTGAGTCAGTACCTTAGCAAAAACTACACCATGGAGACAAAGGAACACTCCAAGCCACTCCATGAGAAAGTTATTGAAAAGCACAAGGCAGGAGATGGATATAAGAAAATTTCCAAGTCACTGACTATCCCTTGGACTACAGTTAAGTCAATCATCAAGAAATGGAAAGAATACAACACAACTGTAAATTCGCCTAGAGCAGGCTGTCCTCAAAAAGTGAGTGATCATGCAAGAAAAGGATGAGTGAGGGAGGCCAGCAAGTAACCCATGACATCTCTGGAGGAGTTACAAGCTTCAGAGCTGAGATGGGAGAGACTGCGCATACAACAACTGTTGCCCAGGTGCTTCACCTGTCACAGCTTTATGGGAGAGTGGCAAAGAGAAAATCACTGTTGAAAAAACTCACATGAAATCTTGGCAAGAGCTTACCAGAAGGGTTGTGGGAGACTCTGAAGTCAGCTGGAAGAAGGTTCCACAGACTGATAAAACCAAAATTGAGCTTTTTGGTCATCAGACTAAACACTATGTTTGGCGTAAGCCAAATACACCATCCCTAACATGAAGCATGGTGGTGGCTGCATCATGCTATGGGGATGCTTCACTGCACCAGGCCCTGGAAGGCTTGTGAAGGTAGAGGGTAAAATGAATGCAACAAAATACGGGGAAATCCTGGAGGAAAACCTGATGCAGTCTGCAAGAGAAATGCGACTTAGGAATGATTTGTTTTCCAGCAAGACAATGACCCCAAGCATAAAGCCAAAGCTACATGGGAATGGCTTAAAAACAACAAAGTTAATGTCCTGGAGTGGCCAAGTCAGAGTCCAGACCTCAATCCAATTGAGAATTTGTGGCTGGACTTGAAAAGGACTGTTCACTCATGATCCCCATGCAATCTGACAGAGCTTGAGCAGTTTTGTAAGGAAGAATGTGGAAAATTTATAGTGTCAAGATATGCAAAGCTGATAGAGACCTATCCACACAGATTCAAGGTGTAATTGCTGTCAAAAGTACATCTACTAAATACTGACTTAAAGGGGGCAAGTAATTATGCAATCAGTTATTTTGTGTTTAATTATTGTAATAAATTTAGACCAATTTGTAGAAATTTGTTTTCATTTTGACACAAAAGAGTCTTTTTGTTGATTAACATCAAAAAAAAGCCAAATTAAATCTACTGTGATTCAATGTTGTAAAACTGTAAAACATGAAAACGTCTAGGGGGAGGGGTTGAATTTTTTTAATAGGCACTGTATATATTTACAGGAATTCCTATATTTATGATTATGTATCGCAATATACTGCTTCTGCATAACAATAAATTTCACCACATATGCTGGTGATATTAAACCTAATTCTGATTTCGGCAGACAGAACGGTGAAGATGCTCAACAAAGTGGTCCCGTATTCTACGTCGGGTCTCAATGATGTAGCGGATGCTGGACCAGGAGCACCAGATACAAGAGGTGACCCCAGCAGACATGCAGGTGAAATGTTGCCTCACCTGTAAGGGCTGTTTTGGGCCCTAACTGGTGGGTGGGGAGGTGTAAGGGCTGGGGGAATAACTCGTCACACTTGCAGGGAGTGGCAGCAGGAGGGAAGTGGAAGTGGCAGGAGGAAGATCAGTCAGGAGGTGAGGAGGGACGAGTGGACATGGGAGTTACATTGGTAGCAATCATTATGGAGAGCAGGCTGAGGGAGGGGGGAGGTCCTCAGTTGCAGGATTAGGACCCCTCTGGAGATGGCAGAAGCTACAGAAAATGATGAGCTAGATACAGAGGTAGATAAGGACATGGAGAACACCATCCCTGTTGTGAGGCTTGGAGGATGGGGTGAAGGCAGGTGTGTGAGAATTGGAGTAGATGTGGGTAAGGGCAGCATCGATGATGGTGGAAGGGAAACCCCATGATTTGAAATAAAAAGAGGACATCTCGGGTGTTTTAGAATACCTCATCCCGATAACAGATGCAGTGGAGGTGGAGGAACTGTGTGAAGGGAATGGCATCTTTACAAGTGACAGGGTGGGAAGAGATATAGCTGTGAGAGTCCATATATTTGTAAGATGTCAGTAGATAATCTGTCTCCAGAGAGATCGAGAAAAGGGAGAAAAGGGAGAAAGGGAAGGAAGACATATATCATGTGTCCTCTTATCTCCCCTTCTCCTGCGTGAGTAATTAAGAGTTATTGGGGCAAGTTCCTTGGTTATAAAACAAAAGCAGCACTCCTAAACCCAATTACTCCCATTCATGTCTAGGATCAGAACAAGGTTATTAAATATGGTTTGAGTCTAGTCCTGGTGATTCTGCCTTGTGAAGTTCTGCCTCCCATTGGCCAAGCAGTATAACGTTTCTATTGTCTCCAGTTGTATTTTCACCCCTCTTGGAACTCCATGAGAAATCACTTGTTGCTCAAGGGCTGTGGTCCCAGGGACTCCGTGAAGCACACTGTAAGAATTCTGATCTATGCTCACATTGTTAAGATGAGCTTTGTTTCTGTTTGGTTACATTGGCATCCTGAAAATTGCCTCCTTCTGTATATAATTTAGACAACTAGAATTTTTTTTTTGCCTGGAGACAATTTAATGGTATATTAATTTTTCTGACAACCAAGACCACTCCCACCTCAATTAATTTAGGGTGATTTAAAGTTACTTTATTAGATTTAGTTAATGATAATATAGACATAGTAAAGGTCTTCAAAAAAAAAAGACTTGTGAATTTGTGGAATCTTCCCATCGGAACAATAATCGAAAAGTCATCGAGCTGAAATGTGCATTCATATCTGCACAGATGCCACATGGCCTGCTGAGTATTTCCACGGTTCTGCACTATTTTAAATTTCAAATGGAGTGTGTGCAATAAGCATATGTCCTCAGAGTCTTACAGCTGTAATGCAGTGCTGGAGACCAGTGAGGCTAAACTCTCCGCACTAGTGAGGAAGCAAATTTGTGTGAGATACGCAATGCTGACCTGTGACCTCTATTACCATTAGTTATGAATTTAGAGTGAGACTGACAAATGGATCACCTCACAGCAGAACCCAACAGGCAAAGGCTTTGTTTTATTGAAACATAGAAAGTAGGTGCAGGAGTAGGCCATTTGGCCCTTCGAGCCTGCACCGCCATTCAGTATGATCATGGCTGATCATCCAACTCAGAACCCTGTACCTGCCTTCTCTCCATACCCCCTGATCCCTTTAGCCACAAGGGCCATATCTAACTCCCTCTTAAATATAGCCAATGAACTGGCCTCAACTGTTTCCTGTGGCAGAGAATTCTACAGATTCACCACTCTCTGTGTGAAGAAGTTTTTCCTCATCTCGGTCCTAAAAGGCTTCCCCTTTATCCTCAAATTGTGACCCCTTGTTCTGGACTTCCCCAACATCGGGAACAATCTCCCTGCATCTAGCCTGTCCAATCCCATTAGGATTTTATACGTTTCAATAAAATCCCCCCTCAATCTTCTAAATTCCAGCGAGTATAAGCCTAGTCGATCCAGTCTTTCATCATATGAAATTCCTGCCATCCCAGGAATCAATCTGGTGAACCTTCTTTGTACTCCCTCTATGGCAAGAATGTCTTTCCTCAGATTAGGGGACCAAAACTGCACACAATACTCCAGGTGTGGTCTCACCAAGGCCTTGTACAACTGCAGTAGTACCTCCCTGCTCCTGTACTCGAATCCTCTCGCTATAAATGCCAGCATACCATTCGCTTTTTTCACCGCCTGCTGTACCTGCATGCCCACTTTCAATGACTGGTGTATAATGACACCCAGATCTCGTTGCACCTCCCCTTTTCCTAATCGGCCACCATTCAGATAATAATCTGTTTTCCTATATTTGCCACCAAAGTGGATAACCTCACATTTATCCACATTAAATTGCATCTGCCATGAATTTGCCCACTCACCTAACCTATCCAAGTCACCCTGCATCCTCTTAGCATCCTCCTCACAGCTAACACTGCCGCCCAGCTTCGTGTCATCTGCAAACTTGGAGATGCTGCATTTATTTCCCTCATCTAAGTCATTAATATATATTGTAAACAACTGGGGTCCCAGCACTGAGCCTTGCGGTACCCCACTAGTCACTGCCTGCCATTTTGAAAAGGTCCCATTTATTCCCACTCTTTGCTTCCTGTCTGCCAACCAATTCTCTATCCACATCAGTACCATACCCCCAATACCGTGTGCTTTAAGCTTGCACACTAATCTCCTTTAGAACACAGGGAGCTTATGTGGGACCTTGTCAAAAGCCTTTTGAAGATCCAAATATACCACATCCACTATTATCCGGATTCACTATACACTCATCATAAGCAAAACAATAAGATAGGCAGAGTGGTGACTACCTATTTCAAAGTACATTTATAATCAAAATATGTATACAATGTACAACCCTGAGATTCAACTCCTTACCGGCAGCCACAAAATAAAGAACCCGTAAAAAACAGACTGTTGAACACCCAATGTGCAGAGCAAAAAGAAAACCAAATCGTGCTAACAATAAAAGTAAGCAAATAATGTTCAGAACGAAAGTGAGTCCTCAGACACGAAGCCCGGAGCAGCGGGAGCAGGCCACAGCTTCAGACTCAGTTCAGCGCAGAGCGGAGTAAACATCACAGAACAGCAAGCGAAACCAACCCTGCCTGTTCAATGAATCTAGCCTGGCGTTTAAATCATCCAAACGTCGGTTCATTCCTCGGCCTAAGACTCAGGCCCTGTTGCGTCGATGAGCTCTGGGCCTGGACTCTGCCGCCAAGTTTCAGCCCCTATCCGGCCTTTCCGAATCGGCCCGGCATCTAGACCGATCAAAGCTTGCTCTCGGTTTAGGTGGATGGGCCCCAGAGCTGCCTCTCCTCCGTTCCATTGGACTCGACTTTGCTTCAAGCCCGCACCTGCCGACCCTGGACGTTGCTCGCATCTTCGGTGTTTGCAGTAGTCGTTTACCATAATTTATCAGTAATAACTTAATTGTCAAATACTAAGTCAGAGATTTAAGTCTTAAAGAAGAGAAGAAAGACAACAAAAGGGGCAGGGTGGTAAAGGAGGTATATCAATATCTTGCCTTCATTGCTCTGGACTTGAGTGCAAGAGTCAGGAAGTCATGTTATATAAAACCTTGGCTAGACTGTATCTGGAGAACAGTGTGTGCATTTCTGGTCACCCCATTACAGGAAGGAAGTGGAGGCTTTGGATAGGGTGCAGAAGAGGGTCACTTGGATGCAGGCTGGATTAGGGCATTTTAGCAATAACAATTTCTGGATTGTTTCTTTAGAGGAGAGGTTCCCAACCTGGAGTCCACAGACCCCTCAGTTAATAGTCGGGGTCCACGGCATAAAAAAGGCTGGGGGCCCCTGCTCTAGAGTGTCAGACACTGAGCAGAGGCTTCATAGAGATTTATAAAGGGGGGACATTGGTAGGATGGACAGAGTCTTTTACCCAGGGTATACATGACAGGCACTGGAGGACACAGCTCTGGGAGAAGAGGAAAGTTTAAAGGAGACGTGCGGGCTACGTTTATTTTACGCAGGTGTCTGAAATGTGGTGACAGGGGCTGTGATGGAAGCAGACACAACTGTGGTATTCAGACAGGCACATCAACGTGCAGCGACTGGAGGAAAATGGATTACGTGCAAACAGATAGATCCTGTTTACTTTGGCAGTGTGATCAGCATAGGCATCATGGACTATAAGGCCTATTCCTGTACTCTTTGTGTTCTAAAGGAGGTGTTTAGGTACGTGGGTATGAAGTGTAGAGTGTAGAGCATTGCCTGACATATAACCTTGACTTGACTTACCAATTCCACAGTGACCCTCATATACAAAAGCACATATTCTCTGCATTAATAATACCCATCTCTTCTGGGGCTGCTCATGACTCCTCTTCCATATGTTACTCAAGATCGAACATAATGATCACAATATATTTAACTCTGAAAAAGTTACAGCCACCAATCATCTGCTTTCTGCAGTTTCATCCTCATTCAAAGCTCACCTCCCTTATCATGACTCTCGTCAGCCATCACCCAGGACTCATTTGTAGTCCACCAATAACAAAAACTAAAATAACCACAATCTTGTTTTCAATGCGTTCGCCGTGATCACACCTTGTCCTGAACTTTTACAGCAGTTCAGGTACTCTGCCCTCCTCCGTTTCCGGCCATCTGTACATCTCCAGCTCTCTTCAGCCAACACTGACAGACCTGTTTAGTCTGAAAGCTCAGGAATTCCTCCCTGAACCTATTTCATGCTCCACTCTTTTCACTTTATTGCATCTTGAAACTTATCTCCCAATCCAAGTTCCTGGCATCCTGCCTTGTGCCTCAGTAACAATATTTTCCTAATTACATTCCTGTGAAATGTCTGGGATGCTTCAAAATGCGAGAAGTTGCCACGCAAATGCAGTTCAGTACTATTGTGGTACTTCCTTTTGCTGTTGCTATGAGACTTTGGCAAGGACTGAAGCACGCAGGAACAGTGGGGCAGGTTTCCACAGGCAGAGAAATAGCAAGTAAAAGCATGGTTCCGACAAAGCAAAATGCACCACATCGTTCAGCCCAAAGCCACCTGCAGGAATCCCAGTCTGTCCACCACTCCAAGGCTTCCCTCCCACCACCATAAGTGCGCTGGGTACCATTAACAAAGTGCACGGCAGATATTAGGCAAGGCTACTTCAACAGTAGCTCCCATCCCTTCAAGTTCTGCCACCTGGAAAGACAGGAGATGGCTGGGAAAATGACCAACTGCATTTTTAAAATCTTTACACACTACCTCAACTTGTAAATATGTTGCGATTCCTTCTGCAAAGCCTTAGAGTCCCCTGTCCACTGCATTTGTGGCAGTATCTACACCAGCTGAGTTCATTGAAGCAAGAAGACAGGTCACCAACACTGTCAAGAGCACTTACAAATCTGTAGTAAATTCTGGTTGAGCATGGACAGACCTCAGCCCACAACTGAGTGAAAAATAAAAATCTAGGTATTGCAGGAAGGCCTAAAGTGGTGATCCTATCTGACATCGTGTTTCCAGTAGGCATTAGCAATCAGGAAGGGGAACCCTAAATCCATTATCTCTCTTTATCCATTACTCTGAATGAGTGCTGAACATACCTGTCTATCTGGGATTCAGTAATACAATAGACAGAAATTAGGCTCCAAAGTATTTGAGTCTATGAGTTTCAGTGTCACAATGCATGGATTTTTTCCAGTGACCGTGGAACTTGAACTGGAAGCTGAGATATTCCTGCTTATGCTCTCATAGATCCTGGGCTGTGGAAGTCTCAATATTGTATGCCTGCTCTTGGCCCAGAGCCACATACTTCACACCTTCCATTTCTTTGCCAGTATGGTTCCCTGCGGTTTGCAATTGATGTTATCTCTCCAGAAGTGCGGAGGAAAATGATGCATGATATGCACCAGTGTGGCGGAGCCCGGTCTGCTTTAACCCCAGATACTAGCACATGTGGATGTAATCCTGCGCACTACTTACTATAAGCAAGGGTTTTCACAAGAACAGGAATTGGAAAATACACTCAATGGTCTCCTTATTAGGTCCAGGACATACCGAGTAAAGTGGCCACTGAGTTCATGCTCATGATCTCCGCTGATGTAGCCCATCCACCTCAAGGTTCAACGTGTTGTGCATCCACAGGTGGTCTTCTGCACACCACTGCTGTAACACGTGGTTATTTGAGTTACTGTCACCTTCCTGTCAGCTTGAACCAATCTGGCCATTCTCCTCTGACCTCTCTCATTAAGTAAGCGTTTTCACTCACAGAATATTTTCTGTTTCTCGTAACCATTCTCTGTAAACTCTAAAGACTGCTGTGTGTGAAAGTCCCAGGAGATAAGCAGTTTCTGACATACTCAAATCACCCAGTCTGGCACCAACTCCACAGTCAAAGCCACTTGGATCCCATTTTCAAAGCCACTTGGATCCCATTTCTTCCCCATTCTGATGTTTGGTCTGAACAACCGAACCCCTTGACTATGCCTGCATGCTTTTATTCATCCAGTTGGCTGATTAGATATTTGCATTAACGAGCAGGTGTACCTAATAAAGTGGCCACCGAGTGTACGTTCTGTTGTGCAATAACCAAAATCATTTTCCTCAGCAGCTACAGGAGAAGGGGAACGAAATGAAAGGGGGGCAGATAGGAGAAATGGATGTCAATTAAAGGAGAGATTGAAAGGAAAGGAACTGGGATTTAAAGTTACACTTGATTAGGAAGATGAAGGGAAAAGCCAGGAGTGACTGAATATGGGAGGGAAAGGAGGACTTTAGTCTTAAGCGAAGACCTTTGTGGGGGGATGGTGATTCTATATTCTGGGCAGCAGAGGGAATGGGTTTGCAGGGAGTTATAATCCAGTGAGTGAGGAGTATTTGTGTGAAATGGGGTGGATGGTCTTACCACAGGAAACTTTGAAAAACCGATTTGACAAGTGGACAGTCATTCCAATTTGAAGTGGAAGCGGGGCAGACAGACAGGTGTAATAGGATGCTGGAATACAGGATCATCAAGATGATCTAAAGTGGCACAATCAAGAAGAACGGGGTTAAAGGAACAACTAGAAAAAGTTGGTGAAAGAGATTCTTTCTGGAGGATATAGACAGGATCTAGAAACTATGAAAGACCACATGACATGAAGAAATGGGAAGTATAGTCCAGTCAGTATAGGACATATGAAGAACATTTGATGGCTCTGGGCCTGCACTCAATGGAATTTAGAATAATAAGGGGTCACCTAATTGAAACTTTTCGAATGGTGAAAGATCTTGACACAGTGGATGTGGAGGGGACGTTTCCTGTGGTGGGAGAGTCTAGGACCAGAGGACACAGCCTCAAAATAGAGAGGCGTCCTTTTAGGATGGAGATGAGAAGGAATTTCTTTAGTCAGAGAGTGGTGAATCTGTGGAAGTCTTTGCCACAGGCAGCTGTGGAGGCCAAGACTTTACATATATTTAAGGTAGAGGTTGATAGATTCTTGATTGGTCAGAGCATGAAGAAGTTGGTGGTGGGTGCGGGGGGAGATACAGGAGATCGGGGCTGAGAGGAGAAATAGATCAGCCATGACAAAATGGCAGAGCAAACTCAGTGGGCCAAATGGCCTAATTCTGCTCCTATACCTTATGGTCTTATTCCATCATTTGCTCCACCTTTCAACAATATCATGGCTTATCTATCATTTCCCACGTCCATTTTCCTGCCCTTCTCCCAATTAGAATTCTATTTATCTCAGCCCTTTCTTTCTTTTCTTTTTAAATCTTTTTATTGAATAAGTATACAAAAAGGTAAACCATATAAACATTAATACAATGTTAAAATATAATAGAATTCCAGAAGGTATCAATACCAAAAAAAATACTACAAACAATGTAATTTAAACATAAAAAACCAAGATAACATAATAGTATACTAAATTTTATATATATATCAATGGAAAAAAAAGAAAAAAAAAACCCCAAAAAAAACCCACCGTGCAACTAACTAAAAGCAAAGCAAAGCAATGGGCTAACTTGAAACCAAACAGAGTTAAACTTAAAATCACGTCCTCAATCCCGACCTCCTTTAAAAACAGTGAAAAAAAACAAGAAGGGTATGTATTACATTAAATGAAAGTATCGAATAAAAGGTCCCCAAATCTGTTCAAATTTAAATGAAGAATCATAAAGGTTGCTTCTAATTTTCTCCAGATTCAAACATAAAATCATCTGAGAGAACCAAAAAAAGGTAGTTGGAGCATTAAGCTCTTTCCAATGTTGTAAAATACACCTTATCGCCATTAAAGTAAGAAATGCGATCATTCTACGGGCTGAAGGGGAAAGATTACGAGAAATTTTAGGAAGTCCAAAGATAGCAGTAATAGGGTGAGGAGAGATATCTATATTTAATACCTTAGAAATAATATTAAAAATATCTCTCCAAAAAGTTTCCAAAGTAGGACAAGACCAAAACATATGAGTTAAAGAGGCTATCTGCCCCGAACATCTATCACAAAAAGGATTAATATGCGAGTAAAAACGCGCTAACTTATCTTTGGACATATGTGCTCTATGAACCACTTTAAATTGAATTAGGGAATGTTTAGCACAAATAGAGGAAGTATTAACTAATTGTAAAATCTGCCCCCAATCATCCACAGAAATGGTAAGCCCCAATTCCTGTTCCCAATCTACCCTAATCTTATCAAATGGAGCTTTCCTAAGTTTCATAATAATATTATAAATCATAGCCGATGCACCTTTCTGACATGGATTGAGGTTAATTATCGAATCTAAAATATATGTAGGAGGAAGCATTGGAAAGGAAGAAAGTATAGTACTTAGGAAATTTCTAACTTGTAAGTATCTAAAAAAATGTATTCTTGATAAATTATATTTATTAGATAATTGTTCAAAAGACATAAGGGAACCATCTAAAAATAAATCCAAAAACCGTAAAATACCCTTAGTCTTCCAGGTTTGAAAAGCGCGATCCGTAAAAGAGGGAGGAAAAAATATGTTACCTAAAATAGGAATCGCTAACCCGAATTGATTAAGATCAAAAAATTTTCTGAATTGAAACCAAATGCGCAAAGCATATTTAACTATCGGGTTAGAGACCTGCTTAAGGCGTTTCGAATCAAAAGGGAGAGAGGAGCCTAAAATAGAGCCAAGTGTATAACCCTGAACAGATTGTAGTTCCAATGCTACCCATTTAGGAATAGATAGTATATCCTGATCAAGTAACCAAAATTTCATATGTCGAATATTAATAGCCCAATAATAGAATCTAAAGTTAGGTAATGCTAAACCTCCATCTCTCATAGCTTTCTGTAAATGTATTTTACCCAGTCTCGGATTCTTATTCTGCCAAATAAATGAAGAAATTTTAGAGTCAACTTTATCAAAGAAAGATTTTGGAACAAAAATTGGTAATGCCTGAAACACATATAAAAATTTTGGCAAAAAAAACATCTTAACTGCATTAATACGACCAATCAAAGTTAAATATAAGGGAAACCATTTAGATGAAAGTTGAGTAATATGGTCTATTAATGGTAAAAAGTTAATCTTAAATAAATCTTTATATTTACAAGTAATTTTAATCTCAAGATAAGAAAAATAATTATCAATCAATTTAAATGGAAATTTATAATATAAGGGAAGATGTTTATTAATCGGAAAGAGTTCACTCTTACTAAGATTTAATTTATAACCTGAAAAAAAACCAAATTGTGCTAATAACTCTAAAACAGCAGGAATGGATTTCTCAGGATTAGAAATATATAACAGTAAATCATCAGCATAGAGTGATAATTTATGGGACTTTAATCCCCGAGTTATCCCAGTAATATTTGAAGATTCTCGAATAGCAATTGCAAGAGGTTCTAATGCAATATCAAATAATAGGGGACTAAGAGGACAGCCTTGTCGAGTACCTCGAAAGAGAGGAAAAAAAGGTGAGTTTAAAGAGTTAGTACGGACCGAGGCTACAGGGGAATGATATAACAGTTTAATCCAGGATATAAATTTCAAGCTAAAATTAAACATTTCAAGCACCTTAAATAAATAGGGCCATTCTACTCTATCAAAAGCTTTCTCGGCGTCTAAAGAAATAACACACTCAGGAACATTTTGTGAGGGAGTATAAACAATATTTAACAATGTACGAATATTATAAAAAGAGTAACGACCTTTAATAAAACCTGTTTGGTCTTCCGAAATAATAGAAGGAAGTACTTTTTCTAGTCTATTTGCTAATAACTTAGAAAAAACTTTAGAATCAACATTTAATAAAGATATTGGTCTATAAGATGCACATTGAGCAGGGTCTTTATCCTTCTTTAGTATTAAAGAAATTGACGCTCTATTAAAAGATTCAGGAAGTTTACCAAGTTTCAGAGAAGCCTCAAAGACCCTACAGAGCCAAGGGATCAATAAAGAAGCAAAACATTTATAAAATTCAACGGTAAACCCATCCGGGCCATATTTATCTCAGCCCTAAGTATAAAGATTCTGCTCCCACAGCTTTCTAAGTCAAATAATTCTGAAGACTCACAACCCACAATAAATTTTTCTTCATCTCAGTCTTAAATGGTTGAATCCACCTCTTATTCTTGGACCCTTATTTAGAATTCTCCCATGAAAGATAATGACTTCTGAGCATTTACCATGTCTAACCCCCTAGGAATCTTATCTGTTTCAATAAGGTTGCCTCTCATTCTTCTAAACTCCAATAGTCAACCTCAACCTCAGGAGGAGAAGATGGTGGTGCGACGGCAGCGTGCGCAGCCTCTCCGGTGATGAATATCTGTTATCTGTCAAGTAGGGGACCGTGCACAATTCTGATTTGATGGAGACTGACGTGAGAGCACGGAGGAACATCTGGAAAACTTCTGAAATGCCCGCTTCGCTGCCGCTGCTACTGTGTGGTAACCGGAATCTCCAGAGCAGAAGGCCCCGAATCCTCGGCTTTGCTTGTTTCAGTGGCTGGGGCTAGGTCAAAGTCACTCGGCAGAGGATGGCGCTCAGGAGGCTGGTCGGAGGCTCAAAGTTTTCGGACGGATGGACTCAGTGTCGACTGTGGTCAGCTGCTTCCAAGGCACCAACAAGTTGACGGTGCCTGGAGGTTTATGGCAGGGAGTTTCTCCCTTTTGCCACCTGCTATCGGGGACTCGGGAGTTGATCAACTCGGGGACTTTTGAGACTTTATTTACCGTGCCCATGGTTTGTTCTTCATCAAATTATGGTATTGCTTTGCACTGCTGTAACTATATGTTATAATTACGTGGTTCTGTCAGTGTTAGTCTTTGGTTTGTCCTGTTTTCTGTGATATCACTCCGGAGAAACATTGTATCATTTCTTAATGCATGTATGCATTTCTAAATGACAATAAAAGAGGACTGAGTGTTCTTATAATCTAAACTAAATTGTTTAACCTTATCTTGTGGGGCATTCCCTCCCTCCCTGGGATCATCTTATTGGATCTTCTCTGAAATATATATTCACTTCATTTCATTAATACAAAAATCACAAGAGTGAATTAATGAATAAATATTGCAAACAGTTGGCTATCCCAGTAGTGATCTCCACTTGTTACTGGGTTTTCAGCCTGAAAGTAACCCCTCAATTGCTACCTATTGCTTTGCTGCCTGTTACAAACCCCCTATCCATAATTCAACATTGCCGACTGCATTCTGGGAGTCTTGTATTAACCATTTATGAGGTCCCTTATCAAACATCTTCAGAAAATTCAAATGCAGCTCCACATAGGCTCTCTTCTATCCACTCTGGCCGAGAATTCCTCAAAATACTCAACAAATTTGTCAGAAAGAATTTCCCTTTTATGAAGCCTTGCTGACTCTGATTATTCCATGATTTTCCAAATGTACTGCTATTATGTTTCAATAATTGATTTCAACATTCGTCCAACAGTCATTAGGCTGTTCTTTACAGTTAGCTGCCTCTTGTCCCCTTCTCTTTCGATGTCACATCAGCAGTTTTCCAATCATCTAGTCCTTCACTAGAACTTCATCCACTATCTTTTAGTATCTGAGGAAGCAGGTGACCCAGACTAGGGGCTTATTAACCTTTAGCCCCATTAGTTTGCCTCAAATAATTTCTCTGGTGATGGTGATAGTAATTCATTCTTCCTTGGCATTATTAAATATTGGGATGTTCCTCGTATCATCTCCCATTAAGACTGATGCAAAGAATCTGTTTAGCCCCTCTGCCTTGTTCCTTATTTCTACTTCCCCAACCCCATTCTCTGATGCAGCCTCTCCCTTTTTATATGCTCAAAGAAACTTATTGCCTGCTTTTTTATTACTTACTAATTTACTCTGTTTCTTCTCTTTCTGCTTATTATCCTTTTTACTTTCCTCCTTTGCTAGTTTCTGAATTTGACTAAGCCTTTGATTTGCTTCCTTATAAATTTCCTCTTTCATCTTAATATACTCTTAACTTTTTCTGAGAAGTGGTTCCCAAAGGAGGCGATATTACCCCCCCCCCAGAGACTGGGAGTTTCTTAGGGGGCAGTTGGGGGGGAGGGCACTAGGTGGCAAGAGAGAGCAGCTGAGGATTACAAGTTTAATTTAAGAAATGAATTACTTGTTATTAACTTTGGATCTTCAGTGCCTCGTAATTGATTACAATGATCACATAATCACCCCATCTCTTGCTAACCCACCATTCCCTTAAATTTCACTTGAAACACGTTACAGTTCTTGAAAAGCAATGTGACACTTCTGTGTTTAATATATCAGGAGAAATTTGAAGAAATGTGTTATTTTCGGCCATAACCTGCACATTATTGTCATCCGCTACTGTAGTACTGCGTTAGCTAGTATGATTCCCATATTCTAATCACACAGTGGCACAGTTGCTGTGAATTAGGGTATGGCGTTCGATGGGGTAAAGTTCAGAACCTTCCCTTTCAAATGGTCTTGACTGTATTTCTTTACCTTATGGCCCAAATGAGATATCACTGCCCAACTTTATGTACCTTCAGGCTGAGAGTCTGAGCTATGATCCATTTTATTGATCTTGGCTTGAGGTTGGACTTAAACAATAGGTGATTGACTGTGGCCATTAATCCATAACAAAAATGGCAGAAGCAAGCCAAATGAAAAAGAAATGTAAATTGTATAGTGTGAAGTATTTGAAATATAAATTTATACCAGTATCAAGCAACCAATAGCAGCCAATGTGCCTGTTGTGTGAAAATGTTTTTTTTTCCAGATGAGGCAATGAAACCATCTAGGCTCCTTGAACATCTTAAGAGAGTACAGTCTACAAAATGACTGCGCTGAAGCCGACAATCAAAAAAAATCATATCAAGACTTTTGGTTGGAGAAAGAAATCTGTAAACGCTATCCTGCACTGTGTGGAAAAAGGTGAAGATGTTCTTTATTGCCTTTCGAACATCATATTAGGTGGAGCAACACACATAAAAGTTGCTGGTGAACGCAGCAGGCCAGGCAGCATCTGTAGGAAGAGGTACAGTCGACGTTTCAGGCCGAGACCCTTCGTCAGGACTAACTGAAGGAAGAGTGAGTAAGGGATTTGAAAGTTGGAGGGGGAGGGGGAGATCCAAAATGATAGGAGAAGACAGGAGGGGGAGGGATGGAGCCAAGAGCTGGACAGGTGATTGGCAAAAGGGATATGAGAGGATCATGGGACAGGAGGCCTAGGGAGAAAGAAAAGGGGGAGGGGGGAAGCCCAGAGGATGGGAAAGGGGTATAGTGAGAGGGACAGAGGGAGAAAAAGGAGAGAGAGAAAAAGAAAGTATGTATATAAGTAAATAAGTAACGGATGGGGTACAAGGGGGAGGTGGGGCATTAGCGGAAGTTTGAGAAGTCAATGTTCATGCCATCAGGTTGGAGGCTTCCCAGACGGAATATAAGGCGTTGTTCCTCCAACCTGAGTGTGGCTTCATCTTTACAGTAGAGGAGGCCGTGGACAGACATATCAGAATGGGAATGGGACGTGGAATTAAAGTGTGTGGCCACTGGGAGATCCTGCTTTCTCTGGCAGACAGAGCGTAGTTGTTCAGCAAAGCGGTCTCCCAGTCTGCGTTGGGTCTCGCCAATATATAGAAGGCCACATCGGGAGCACTGGACGCAGTATATCACCCCAGCCAACTCACAGGTGAAGTGTCGCCTCACCTGGAAGGACTGTCTGGGGCCCTGAATGGTAGTGAGGGTGGAAGTGTAAGGGCATGTGTAGCATTTGTTCTGCTTACAAAGATAAGTGCCAGGAGGGAGATCGGTGGGACGAATGGACAAGGGAGTCGCGTAGGGAGCGATCCCAGCGGAAAGCGGGGGGGGGGTCGGTGGGAGGCAAAGATGTGCTTAGTGGTGGGATCCCGTTGGAGGTGGCGGAAGTAACGGAGAATTATATGTTGAACCTGGAGGCTGGTGGGGTGGTAGGTGAGGACCAGGGGAACCCTATTCCTGGTGGGGTGGCGGGAGGATGGAGTGAGAGCAGATGTGCGTGAAATAGGCGAGATGCGTTTAAGAGCAGAGTTGATGGTGGAGGAAGGGAAGCCCCTTCCTTTAAAAAAAGAAGGACATCTCCTTCGTCCTGGAATGAAAAGCCTCATCCTGAGCGCAGATGCGGAGGAGACGGAGGAATTGCGAGAAGGGGAGGGCATTTTTGCAAGAGACAGGGTGAGAAGGGGAATAGTCCAGATAGCAGTGAGAGTCAGTAGGCTTATAATAGACATCAGTAGATAAGCTGTCTCCAGAGACAGACAGAAAGATCTAGAAAGGGGAGGGAGGTGTTGGAAATGGACCAGGTAAACTTGAGGGCAGGGTGAAAGTTGGAGGCAAAGTAAATGAAGTCAACGAGCTCAGCATGCGTGCAGGAAGCAGCACCAATGCAGTCGTCGATGTAGCGAAGAAAAAGTGGGGGACAGATACCAGAATAGGCACGGAACATAGATTGTTCCACAAAGCCAACAAAAAGGCAGGCGTAGTTGGGACCCATACGGGTGCCCATGGCTACACGTTTAGTTGGGAGGAGCCAAAGGAGAAATTTTTAAGAGTAAGGACTTATTCTGCTAGACGGAGCAGAGTGGTGGTAGAGGGCAACTGGTTAGGTCTGGAATCCAAAAAGAAGCGGAGAGCTGTGAGACCTTCCTAATGGGGGATGGTAGTATATAGGGACTGGACATCCATGGTGAAAATAAAGCGGTGGGGGCCAGGGAACTTAAAATCATCAAAAAGTTTCAGAGCGTGAGAAGCATCATGAACATAGGTAGGAAGGGATTGAACAAGGGGGGATAAAACCATGTCAAGGTATGCAGAAATGAGTTCGGTGGGGCAGGAGCAAGCTGAGACAATAGGTCGGCCAGGACAGGAAGCGCGAGGTGTGGGAACTATAAGGTTGGTAGCAGTGGATGGGAGATCCCCTGAGCAGATGAAGTCAGTGATGGTGTAGGAGACAATGGCCTGGTGCTCCTTAGTGGGGTCATGACCGAGGGTAAATAAGAGGAGGTATCCGTGAGTTGTCGCTGTGCCTCGGCAAGGTAGAAGTCAGTGCGCCAGACTACAACAGCACCCCCCTTATCGGCGGGTTTTATAGTAAGGTTAGGATTAGTGCGGAGGGAGTGGAGAGCAGTGCGTTCGGAAGGAGTGAGGTTGGAATGGGGACAAGGTGCGGTGAAGTCAAGACGGTTGATGTCCCGTCGGCAGTTAGCAATAAAGAGATCCAGAGCAGGCAGAAGACCAGAGCGGGGTGTCCATGAAGAGGAGGAGGGTTGAAGACAGGAGAAGGGGTCATTGGTGGGGGTGGGAGAGTCCTTGCCGAAGAAGTAGGCTCAGAGACGGAGACGCTGGAAGAAGAGTTCAGCATCATGGTGAACGCGTAACTCGCTGAGGGGGACAAAGGTGAGGCCCTTACTGAGGACAGAGCGCTCTGCCTCAGAGAGTTAAAGGTCAGAGGGGATGGTAAATACCCAGCACGGATGAGAGCTGGGATCAGAGGGGGGAGGGGGAGGGAGGCTGGGGGTGTCAGTGGAGAGGGGAGGGTTGAGGTGAAAGGAAGATGGAGACTCTGAGGGCCCAGGTGCTGAAGGTGGGATCTGAGGGAGACAGGGTTGCAGAGTGGTGGTGGGGGAAGGGGAGACAGGAGTCACAATAGCGGTACGTGAAGACCCGGCCTGGAGTTCAAGGCTGGAGTCGCAGCTGGTGGTCGCGCAATCGCTTTGAAGGTGTCCATGGTCGTTGCTGGAGTCCGGGTTCTGAATATGCCCTGGGGTGTTGGAGCCGGCGAGATCAATGGCAGGGGCCGCAATCTGAAGTTCATGCCTGCTAGCGGCCAGCAGGCTCTGGGGTCTGCAGATGTAAGATCTTGCAATCCTTAACTAATGTGACAAAGTCAAAAAAAACAGCGATTGCAGGCATGGATCCAACAGAGGATGAAATAACGAGCAGGTCCATTACAGACGGGAAAAAAAGTGTCCCGAAGGTGTGGAAGGGTCTGGGATAGGGACACCAAGTACCTCCTCATGGCGGAGAGGGTCGCCTTCAGAGCTTGACGGGAGAAGCGGCGAGAGGCAGAGTCAATAAAATGTGAGTACCCGGGATCCTCAGAAGGTCCAAATTGAGAGGCTCAAAAACAAATCCTAAAGCCAACTGGAGTAAGTTGGTGGCAGAGACATATTCCAAGAAAGGATATATGGCTGTGATAGTGAGTCTGAGTCAAAATGTAGTCGAAAAGTTGAAGAGCCAAAGAAATTACAGATGGGGAGCAGTGAGAGATGGTTTCACTGAACTCCCGTAGAAGAGAAGATTTAAACTTCTTCAGTGTAGGCATCACCGGAAGAGGCCTCGCAGTGGTGAATTTAAAAACGCAAACACAAGGAAATCTGCAGCTGCTGGAAATTCAACCAACACACGTCAAAGTTGCTGGTGAACGCAGCATTAGGTGGAGCGCAGTTTCAGTGCAGTCACCCAACTTCTTTCAAAGCAACAAAATAGAGTGCAAGTTACTGAACGTGGGGATCTGAGACTCCTTCTGTGTGACAGTCAGCCTGATGTTGAGAAACTGATATCACTGCACCAAGCCCACCCATCCCATTGAGGGGTGAAAAAGCAATGAGGCAGTGAATAGTTGGACCACTGATGTATGCTCAAAAATTGGTGTTACTGTACTTAAGTCATTTTATTTGTAGCTTTAAATAGATTTGAATATTTTTTGCAATTATTTGTCACAGTTTTGAATTTGCAGTTCCTACTTACTTTCACTGTGGATCATAAATCAAAGTTCTTTATAGATATTATGTTTTCCTGGAAGTGGAGATGACGACACTGGGGATGTGTTCTGGGAGCCAACCCAAAAAAAGGTTGCAACTACTGAGTTAGAGTATATTAGTCATGGCTTGTTCACCCTCCCTTAGAATCGTTTTTCCTTACTGTGATACATTTTGCTCAGAGTCATGAAACATCTGCCTCTGCTTGCCTAACTTGCCAGCCTATCTGCCCTGGCATGTCAGCCAATTTCATCCTCCTATTGCAAATCCCCTTTTTCAAGTTAAACACGGTTGTTTTTAAGCCAAGCTTTTCTGTCTCAAACTGAACACCAAATTCTATCAAGCTGTATTTCCTTGGGGAGACTTTACTCTGGGGTACTTTAAACTTGCCTATTACCCATTTCAAGATCCAAGACAGACACTTCCTTAGCACTTTAAAACGCCAAACAGTACAGCACGAGTACAAGCCCACAGTGATGTATTGAACCAATTAAATTAGCAATCAAATGGCCAACAAAACTAATCTTTTCTGCCCGCACAATGATCATATCCTTCCATTTTCCTCACATTCATGTGACTATCTAAACATCTCTTAAAAGTCCCTCATGTATCTGCCTCTACCACCTCCCCAGGCACCTACCACTCTGTGTAAAAAAAAAGAAACAAATAAATTAATTAATTAATCACCTCTCACATCTCCTTTGAAATTCCCCCCTCTCACCTTAAATGCACACCTTCTGGTATTAGACATTTCAACTCTGGGAAAAAGATACTGTCTATCTATGCCTCTCATAATCCTCTATCAGATCTCCCCTCAGGCTCCACCACTCCAGAGAAAACAAACCAAGTTTGTCTTACCTCTCATTATAGCACATATCCTCTAATCCAGGCAAAAACCTCCTCTGCACTGTCTCCAACGCTTCGACATTTTTCCTAGAATGGGATGGCCAGAACTGTATGCAATACTCCAAATGCAGCCCAACTAGAGTTTTATAAAGCTACAACATAACTTTCTGACTTTTGAAGTCAATGCCTTAACTAATAAAGTTAAGCATACTATATGCCTTCTTAAGCACCCTATTGACCAGGTGTATCCACTTTCAGAGAGCTATGAACTTGAACCCCAAGATCACCTTGCTGATCAATACCGTTAAGAGTCTTGCCCTTAACAGTATACTGTCTCTTTACTTTTGACCTACCTAGGTACAACACTTCACATTTGTCTGGGTTAATCTCCATTTGCCATTTCTCTGCCCATATCTGCAATGATCTGTATTCTTTGCCAGTCACCTATGCTATCCACAACACCACCAATATTTGTATCATCTGCAAAACACTAATCCTCTAATACTAATCCAAACGGCCAATTTACCATTGCTTCTATTTATCTTAATCTTCTGGATGAACCTCCCATGAGGGACCTTGTCAAACACCTTGCCAAATCCTTGTAGACAACACTCACAGCTCTACCTTCATCAATCACCCTTGTAACCTCATCAAAAGACTCAAATCAAGTTAATAAGACATGATTTGCCTCATACAAAGCCATGCTGGCTCTCCCTAATTAGGCCACGATTTTCCAACAGCTCATAAATCCTATCCCTAACGATTCTCACCAGTAACTTCCCTCCCCTAGCAATACTTTGTTCTGGAATGTTCTTGCTGAACTGCACAGAGGGGATTTAGAGATTATGAAAATAAATTTGGGAAATTAATAATCAGAGAGTGATGTACAATTTAATCAGCAACTCTCACTATAATTTTCTTCCCTTTGATTAAAAATACGGGATTGCTTAAAATTAGTCGAAGTATAAAACGTTTCATTAAAAAGTGCAAACCTTTTCAGGGCAGCATGTTCAAATTCAGAACCAATTTTACTCCTTTGGTGCTGGAAATTTCCTCTTCAGATACCTGATTGCTGTGTTAATTAGCCACTACAATTAATATAGATTATTTGCAAAAAGAGTTAAAGGGAGCTGATAGGCTGGTGTGCAGGAATGAAGAGGGGTAAAGAAACAGAATGGGATAGTCCCCTGGGAATTGGCATGGACCCAATGGGCCAAATGGCCTCCTGGATGGAAATAAATACAATATTATTTTCTCTCCTCTATATGAGTAAAAGAATGCTGGAGGAATAGTTAGATTCAAATCAAATAAACTTCCTTTGTACTAGATTCAAAATTAAGTTTGCTTTTGTATCACCTGCCTTTTGGTAGCAGTGTCAGTAAACTTTGTAAAGTTATTGGCTAATGATCTTTATCTTTTGGTGTATTACAAGATACTTTATACTTTATTGTCACCAAACAATTGATACTAGAGCGTACAATCATCACAGTGATATTTGATTCTGCGCTTTCTGCTCCCTGGATTACAAATCAATAGTAAATACTAAAAGATTTAAATTATAAATCATAAATAGAAAATAGAAAAGGGAAAGTGAGGTAGTGCAAAAAAAGACCGAGAGGCAGGTCCGGATATTTGGAGGGTACAGCCCAGATCTGGGTCAGGATCCAGTTCAGCAGTCTTATCACAGTTGGAAAGAAGCTGTTCCCAAATCTGGCCGTACGAGTCTTCAAGCTCCTGAGCCTTCTCCCGGAGGGAAGAGGGACGAAAAGTGTGTTGGCTGGGTGGGTCATGTCCTTGATTATCCTGGCAGCACTGCTCCAACAGCGTGCAGTGTAAAGCGAGTTCAAGGACGGAAGATTGGTTTGTGTGATGTGCTGGGCTGTGTTCACGATCTTCCTCAGCTTCTTCTGGTCTTGGACAGGACAACTTCCATACCAGGTTGTGATGCACCCTAGAAGAATGCTCTCCATGGTGCATCCATAAAAATTAGTGAGGGTTTTAGGGGACAGGCCAAATTTCTCTGGCTTTCTCAGGAAGTAAAGGCACTGGTGGGCCTTCTTGGTAGTGGACTCTGCTTGGTTGGACCAAGTCAGATCATTTGTGATATTGACCCCAAGGAACCTAAAGCTTTTGACCTGTTCCACTTGCGAACCACCGAGGTAAATTGGGTCGTGCGGTCCGCTACTCCTTCTGAAGTCAACAACCAATTCCTTCGTCTTGCTGCCATTGAGGGATAGGTTACTGTCTTCGCACCATGCCACCCAGGTTCTTAATTTCCTCTCTGTACTCAAACTCATCGTTACCCGAGATATGGCCTACAATTGTGGTGTCATCAGCAAACTTATATATTGAATTCGATGGAAACTTGGCTCCACAATCATGCATGCACAGTGAGTACAGCAGGGAGCTGAGTACACAGCCTTGTGGGGCACCGGTGCTCAGAGTGATTGTAGAGGAGAGCTTGTCCCCTATTTTTACAGCCTGGGTCCTGTCTGTGAGGAAGTTGAAGATCCAGCTGCAGATCTGAGTGCTGAGGCCCAGGTTCTGGAGCTTAGGAATCAGTTTATTTGGAATGATGGTATTAAAGGCAGAGCTGTAGTCAATGAAAAGGAGCCTTACGTATGCGTCTTTATTCTCCAGGTGTTCTAAAGAGGAATGTAGGGCCAGAGAGATGGCATCTGCCGTTGACCTGTTGCTCCGGTAGGCAAATTGCAAAGCGTCGAGGTTGACTGGTAGGCTGTGGTTGATGTGTGCCATAACCAATCTCTCGAAGCACTTCATAGCAATTGATGTCAGAGCCACAGGTCGATAGGCATTCAGGCATGCCACCTTGCTCTTCTTCAGCACTGGGATTATCGTTGCCTTCTTAAAACACGAGGGGATCTTAGACTGAAGCAAGGAGCAGTTGAAGATGTCAGCAAACACTCCAGCTAGCTCGCTTGCACAGGCCTGGAGAACCCATCCTGGGACGCCATCTGGGCCCGTGGCCTTCCTTGGATTTATCTTCAGGAAGGCCCTTCTAACGTCCTCCTCGGTGACGATGAATCTCGATGCCACCAGGTCCGGTTCATCAGGAGGGAGCGGGACGCTCCTCTTCTGTTCGAATCTTGCGTAGAATACATTAAGTTCATCAGGAAGAGAAGCGCCACAGTTATTGATATTCCCAGCCTTTTCTTTGTGCCCAGTGAACTCATTTAGACACTTCCATAGCCTACCGGCATCCCTCTGGTTAGCCTGGGCTTCCAACTTGGCTCAATATTGCCTCTTGGCGCCCTTAATGGATTTCTGGAGTTCACGCCTGGATTCCATGGTATCCCCGGACCTAAAATCCGCAGCTCTAGCCTTCAAAAGGGACTTGACCTCATAATTCATCCAAGGTTTCCGGTTAGGGAATACCCGGATCGTCTTGCGAGATCAAACCTGCCACCTTCTCTGGCCAAGCTGTCTCGCTACCGCTAGCGACTTGTGCCTTAGTGAATGAACTGTTAGTACCTCCCCTCATTATAGGAAGGATGTGGAAGCTCTAGAGAGGGTGCGGAGAAGATTTACCAGGATGCTGCCTGGATGAGAGAGTAGGTCTTATGTGGAAAGGCTGAGCAAGTTAGAGACTTTCTCTCTAGAGCAAAGGAGGATGAAAGGCGACTTGACAGAGATGATATGAGGCATAGATAGAGAGAACAACCAGCTCCCTTTTCTCCCAAAAGGTGGAAATGGCTAAAACGAAAGGACATGCTTTTGAGGAGATTGGAGGAAAATGTAGGGAGGATACCAGAAATATGTTTCTTTTAATATAGTGTGGTGACTGCATGGAACACAGTACTTTGGGTGGGTGGTAGTGGCAGATACATTAGGGACATATAAAAATGGAGGGCCATGTGGGAGGAAACCATTAGATTGATCTTGGAGGAAGTTATAAGATCGGCACAACATTGGGCTGAAAGGCCTGTACTGTGTGGTACTGTTTTATGTTTTAATAAACAGAGAATATTTCAAGCAATTACTCATTAAGATATGACTTTTGGGCTCAAAACGTCACAAACAAATTGAACATTCACCTGTATCTTCCCAAGGATTCCCCAGTCAATACAGCATGGGTTAGATACAGAGTAGAAAATTGAATGAGACGTTGTCAATCGGTTATACAATTCCCATTGGTCACAGAGCAGGAATGGAATGGAGTCGTGGTTCACACTGAGGTCTTGAAAAGTATAATGGATAGTACAAATAAATTGAATAACTGCTTCTGGATATCAAGCATTTACCAGTGAAATCAATAGGTGATGGCGTAGAGGAGAATGACTCAGATTCCTGAAAGTGTGTGGTAAGTTATAGGAAAGCTGAACATTCCTCAAGACGAGCTTGTGACAAAGAGCCTTCCTTCCAATAAGAACTGGTTCCAGAAGGGAAGGTTTCACTGACCAAAGTCAGAGACGATTGGCAAACAAACAGGAGCTAGCTTGACCCCTAACTGTGGAAATATGTAAAGTGTTTTGAACAACATTGATGAGCTCCAGATATAAAAGCAAACGAGGGACAGCTGGAGTAGATTAAAAAGCATTCTTGGTCAGAGAATATTCAGGAGTTTGGGCAAGGCAAGATATGCAATATTGATCCAAGATTCTTATAAATCATTGCTAACAAGGAACATGCAAAATATCCACTTACTTGTTTAGGACAGGAGAGGAGTACAATTTCACAGCACCAAGCAGTGAGAATCAGACAGAGCGAGAGAGATGTGTAAGAAATTAAGAAAGCATGCCATAATGGCATGAACCTGATTAACCAAAGAAAGATTGCAATAAAGTAATTAAAGAGGCAAAGAAGAGGAGCAACTGCCAACATGCAGCCAGATTAATAGGTTTTAAATCTAATAACAACAGAGGCTGTGCTAGCAACAGAGGCACAAAGCAAAGTGAGACAATGTAAAGGATTGGGAAGCATCAGACAACAATGTTAAGAAAATAACTAGGTTTCATTAAAAGACAGAAGTAGTTAAAAAAGGATTAAGTTACCAAACAAGAACAAGAATACCAATAAGTTAATAAAGGGATGAGTTTAGATAAATTGCAATTTAAAATTTGCACAGAGTAATGATAGGAGATAACTGGAGAACAAATTTGGCATATTTGCATACAGGGATACAGCTGAAACAACGTTCCTTCACTTCAGTGATAAGTTAATATTAAAATAAAACCACACAGCACACGTGCAGAAATAACAGTAGAAAATCAAGCAACACACACAAAATGCTGGAGGAACTCAGCAGGCCAGGCAGCATCTATGGAAAAGAATAAACACTTGACGTTTCGGGCCGAGACCCTTCATCAGGACTGGAAAACAAGATGAGAAGTTCGAAGGTGGGGGGAGGGGAGGAAGAAGTACGAGGTGGTAGGTGATGGGCGAAACCGGGAGAGGAGGACGGGTGAAGTAAAGAGCTGGGAAGTGGATAGGTGAAAAGAGATAAAGGGCTGGGGAAGGGGGACTCTGATAGGAGAGAGCAGAAAGCGATGGAAGAGAGGGAAGGGGGAGGAGCAGAGCGACGTGATGGGTAGGTAAGGAGATAAGGTGAGAGAGGGAGACAGGAATGGGGAATGGTGAAGGAGAGGGTGGGGGTAGGGCCATTACTGTAAGTTCATAAAATCAATGTTCTTGCCATCAGATAGGAGGCTACCCATACAGGTGTTGCTCTTCCAACCTGAGACTGGCCTCATCACGGTAGTAGAGGAGGCCATGGACTGACATGCTGGAATGGGAATGGGGAGTAGATTTGAAGTGGGCGACCACCGGGAAATCATGCTTTTTCTGGCAGACTGTGCATGGGTGCTCGGCGAAGCAGTCTCCCAATCTACGTCGGGTCTCACCGATATTCAGGAGGCCACACCGGGAGCACCGGATGCAATAGATGACCCCAACGGACTTGCGGGTGAAGTGTCGCCTCACCTGGAAGGACTGTTTTGGGGCCCTGAATAGGAGAGAGGGAGGAGGTGTAGCACTTGTTCCACTTGCAAGGATAAGTGCCAGGACGGAGATCAGTGGGGAGGGACAAATGGACAAGGGAGTCGCGTAGGGAGCGATCCCTGCGGAAAGTGGAAAGTGGGGGAAAGCGAAGGATGTGCTTAGTGGTAGGATCCCGTTGGAGGTGGCAGAAGTTTCGGAGAATTATGTGCTGGACAAAGAGGCTACTGGGTTGTAGGTGAGGACAAGAGGAACTCTATTCCTGGTAGGGTGGTGGGAGGATAGGGTTGGGGCAGACGTGCGTGAAATGGAAAAGGTGCAGGTAAGGGTACCGTTGATTGTGGAGGAAGGAAGCCTGTTTCTTTAAAGAAGGAGGACATCTCATTAGTTCTGGAATGAAAAGCCTCATCCTGAGAACAGATGCGGCAGAGTTGGAAGAACCGAGAGAAGGGGATGGGATTTTTATAAGTAGCAGGGTGAGAAGAGGTATAGTCCAGGTAGCTCTGAGAATCGCAGGGTTTATAATAGACAACAGTAGATAAGCTGTCTCCAGAGACAGAGAGATCGAGAAAAGGGAGAGAGGTGTCAGAAATGGACCAGGTAAATCTGAGGGCAAGGTGGAAGTTGGAGGCAAGGGTGATGAAGTTGACGAGCCCCACATGGGTGCAGGAAGCAGCCCCAATGCAGACGTCGATGTAGCCGAGGAAAAGTTGATAAGTGATACCAGTGTAGGGTTGGAACATAGACTGTTCCACGTAACCAACAAAAAGACAGACATAGCTGGTATCCATGCGAGTACCCATGGCTACATCTCCGGTTTGGAGGAAGTGGGAGGAGCCAAAGGAGAAATTGAGAGTGAGGACCAGTTCCGCCAGACGGAGGAGAGCGTTGGTGGATTGGGTGTGTTATCCAGAAAGAAGCAGAGAGCTTTAAGGCCCTCCTGATGGGGGATGGAGGCGTATAGGGACTGGATGTCCCTGGTGAAAATGAGATGATCGGGGCCAGCAAACTTGCTCATTGAAAAGATCCAGAAAGCGTGAAATGTCATGGATGTAGGATGGAAGGATGGAACCCGTGGGCAGGGGGTGGGGGTGATAAAACCAAGTTGTGGTATGCAGATATAAGTTTGGTGGGGCAGGAACAAGCAGAAACAATGGGTTTACCTGAACAGACAGGTTTGTGGATCTTGGGTAGGAGGTAGAAACGGGAAGTGCGGGGTGTGGGAACTATGAGGTTGGTGGCAGCGGATGGGAGATCACCAGAGTTAATGAAGTCAGCGATGGTGCGGATGACAATGGCCTGGTACTCCTTAGTGGGGTTCTTTTTGAGGGGTAAGTAAGAGGAGGTGTCTGAGAGTTGTCTGGCCTCAGTAAGGTAGACGTCAGTCTGCCAGACTGCTGCAGTGTCCCCCCCACCCCCCACCCCATCTGCAGGTTTGATGGTGAGGTTAGGACTAGTACAGAGAGAGAGTGGAGAGCAGTACATTGAGAAGGAATGAGGTTAGAATTGGAGAAAGGAGTGGTAAAGTCCAGATGGTTGATGTCTCATCGGCAGTTAGCAATAAAAAGGTCCAGATCAGGCAAAAGACCAGAGCAGAGTGTCCAGGAAGAGGAGGAAGGGTGAAGACGGGATAAGGGGTCATCAGTGCAGGCTAGAAACTCCTTGCCAAAGAAATAGGCATGGAGAAGGAGGCAGCGGAAGAAGAGTTCAGCGTCATTGCGGGCGCGGAACTCACTGATGTGTGGACACAGGGGGTCAAAGGTGAGGCACTTACTGAGGATAGAAAATCAAGAAACATATACCGTACAGTATTAAAAAAATAAGAAAAAAGTATGGTACCTTTCGTCCCAAATCAATACCTTTACACAACTTGGCCCTTTATATATCTGATAAGCAACACAAATTACTAAATTTTGCAACTTGATAACTAAGTTGCATTCCAGCAAATTAAAAAGGCTTCCATAACACAGGCCCTCCATGCAAATAAAAGCCACCAACCTCCTAATTACTGCAGCCAGTTCCTGTACCTCAGGGCTTCTCAAATCACATCACAGCCAATTAAGTGCTTTAGAGGTGTAGTCACTGTAATCTTGTAGGATACAAGAGTTAATTTGCTCAGTGAAATCCAACAAATGACAATTCGATAATAGTCGGTTTTTATTCCAATGATGTTGCTCAAAGGATAATCTCCAAGACACTGCACTGAACTTCCATGCCTGCTTCATAAGAGTATCTGCTACATCCAGTTGAGAGAGCAGAGGTCTCAACATATCAGTGACTGGAAAGTGGGATCTCAGTAATAACCAGATAACCAACCTGGAATTTTAATGTCAACAACAACATGGATTTATATTGTACCTTTAAAATACCAAAATATTCCAAAGGTACTTTATATTCCAAGGTACTTCTCAGGAACATTAAAAGACAAAATTTTCTACCAAGTCACATCAAAAAATTAGTAGGCAGATGACCAAAGGCATTGACAAAGAAGTGAAGGGGAAATTTAAAGATGTTAAAAGAGTTCGAGAGACAGAGAGGTAAAGGAGCAGAATGATAGTTTAGGTTTTTTTTTGCTGCTGTTAAGGTTACCAATGGTTTGCCATGTCCCAGAGGTTAGACCTGGAGTCCAGGTATCTTGGAGTAATGTAGGGCTGAAGGAGGGCACAAAAGTAGCAAAGGGTGAGGCCACAGAGAATCTCAAAACACAGGTGAGGATTTTAATATAGAAGTGTTGCAGAGGTGGAGAAGGGAATGAGAGACTTTAGTGGTCGTGACAATGTGCGATCGACATAACTCACAGTTCTGAAGGAACTTAAAGCCACAGCCTTCCGCTTCAGGATCGGATGTGATACTAAGAATGCCAAGGGTCAGAAAAGGCAAGTACAAATGAAGAATGTATGGAGGAGGTAAATACCAATGAATTGATCCACTTGACCCGAAACAGGAGTGTGTGGGCCATGGCAGTCAAAGCTCAAACTGGGCACGGCACCTGATGATGATGATAGAGGAGGTGAAGGGCAATGATCAATGTAAATTGTCCCCACTGCAGGTGAGTGATGGGAAAACTTCAAGAATGTAGCAGTAAATACATGAAGACTAGAGGAAGAATGCTCGGAGGACGAGCACAGTCTCAATGGGCAAAGTATCCCATTTTGTGTCTAAAAAATAAAATAATGCATATTATATAATAATACATACACTGTTTTTTCCCTTTGTGGGCAATATGTTAGTTCTTTGTGAGAGAGGAGTTGGGGGTTTGGGGTTTGATGCTCTAGCTGCCATTTTCCAGGTGGGTGATCTGTTGGTTTTGTGTGCGAGGGAGGGGTTTGGGGGTTTGTGAGTCGTTGTTTCTTTTTCTTTTCATGCAGAGTGCGGTGGGGGTGTCTTTTCTTCCCTCAGCTTCCGCGGTTTTTCTGTACTTCGTGGCTATCTGGAGAAGATGAATCTCAGAGTTGCATTCTGCATACGTACTTTGATAATAAAATGAACCTTTGGACCTTTCAAAGAAAATATCTAGTTTACGCTAGAGTTGCAGGGGGATGGGAGCCAGAGTGCCAGAGCAGACAGTGGAATGGTTGTGGAGAAGGATGTTGCTAAGCCTACACACAAACCCTGGAATTGAAAGGTTGAGCGTGGTGGGAGTAATGTTCTGAGCTGTGTATATTTCAATGCAAGGAGTATTGTAAGAAAGGCAGATGAGCTTAGGGCACAGATCAACACGTGGAATTATAACATCGTAGACATTAGTGAGACTTGGTTTCAGGAAGGGCAGGACTGGCAGCTCAATGTTCCGGGGTTCCATTGTTTCAGATGTGATAGATCAGGAGGGATTTAAGGGGAGGGGTGGCATTACTAGTCAGGGAAAATGTCACGACCGTGCTCAATCAGGACAGACTGGAGAGCTTGTCTAGTGAGGCTTTACGGGTAGAAATGAGGAATAAGAAAGGTATGACTACATTAATGGGATTATATTATAGACCACCCAACAGTCCGTGGAATTTAGAGGAGCAAATTTGTAGAGAGTTCGCAGACTGTTGCAAGAATCATAAGGTTGTGATAGTAGGTGATTTTAACTTTCTACACAGTGACCTGGGATTCCCATATTGTAACAGGTCTGGATGGGAAAGAGTTTGTCAAATGTGTTCAGGAAAAATTCCTGAATCAGCACATAGAAGTCCCAACTAGGGAGAGTATGATACAAGATCCTCTCTTAGGGAATGAGACAGGGCAGGTGACTGAGATTTGTGTAGGGGAGCATTTTGCATCTGGTGATCATAATGCCATTAGTTTCCAAGTGCAGTAATTATGGAAACTGATATGGTTCTTGGGTTGAGATTCTAAATTGGAGAGAGGCCAGTTTTGACAGAATCAGAAAGGATCTGGCAAGTGTGGGTTGCAACAGGTTGCTTTCTGGCAAAGGTGTACTTGGTAAGCTGGAGGCCTTCAAAGGTGAAACGTTGAGAGTAGAGTGTGTATGTTCCTGTCAGTATAAAAGGCAAGAATAACAGGTTTAGTGAATCTTGGCTCAAGAGATATTGATGCCCTGGTTAAGAAAAAGGAGGTGCAGAGCAGGCAGGAACAAATGAGGTATTTGAGGAATAGAAGAAGTGCAAGAGAACACTTAAGGAGGAAATCAAGAGGGCTAAAAGGAGACATGAGGTTGCTCTAACAGACAAGGTGAAGGAGAATCCTAGGGCTTCTGCAGATATATTCATGGCAAAAGGATAGTAAGGAACAAAATTGGTCCTCTGGAATATCAGAGTGGTAATCTATCCGTGGAACAAAAAGTGAAGGTGGAGGTTTTAAATGGATTTTTTGCATCTGTATTTACTCGGGAGATGGACACAGACTCCACAGATGTGAAGCAAAGCAGCAAAGGGGACATGGACTCTACACAAATGACAGAGGAGGAGGTGTTTTCTGTCCATCTAGATAACATCCACTGCCTTGTCTTCATCATCTTTCCTGATAACTTACTTGAAGATCTCTATAAGATTGGTTAGACAAGACAGACCATGTACAAAGCCATGTTGATTATCCCCAATCAGTCCCGTGCTATCCAAATACTTATATATCCAATCCCTTAGAATACCTTCCAATAACTTTCCCACTGCTGATGTCAGGCTCACCAGCCTATAATTTTGTGGCTTATCTTTAGAGCCTTTCTTAAACTAAGAACACCATTGGCTATCCTCCAGTCCTCAGGCACCTCATCAGTTGCTAAGGACGTTTAAATGTCTCTGCTAGAGCCTCTGCAATTTCTGCACTTCCCTCAAATCACATGGGAGGCAAGTGCAGAAATTGCAGAGGCTCTAGCAGAGACATTTAAAACGTCCTCAGCAACTGGTGAGGTGCCTGAGGATTGGAGGATAGCCAATGGTGTTCTTAGTTTAAGAAAGGCTCTAAAGATAAGCCACAAGATTATAGGCTGGTGAGCCTGACATCAGCAGTGGGCAAGTTATTGGAAGGTACTCTAAGGGATTGGATATATAAGTATTTGGATAGACCGGGACTGATTTGGGATAATCAACATGGTTTTGTACATGGTCGGTCTTGTCTAACCAATCCTATAGAAATCTTCAAGTAAGTTATCTGGAAAGTTGATGAAGATAAGGCAGCGGATGTTATCTAGATGGACTTTAGCTACACCTTTGACAAGGTCCTGCATGGGAGGTTGGTCAAGAAGGTTCAGTCGCTTGTTATTCAAGATGAGGTAGTAAATTGGATTAGACATTGGCTTCATGGAATACATCAGAGAGTAATAGTAGAGGGTTACCTCCCTGACTGGAGGACTGTGACTCAAGGATCAGTCCTGGGTCCATTGTTGTTTTTCATCTATATCAGTGATCTGGATGAAAATGTGGTAAACTGGATCAGCAAATTTGCAGATGACACCAATATTGGGTATATAGTGGACAGCAAGTAAGACTGTCAAAACCAGCTGGTGAAATGGGCTGAAAAATGGCAGATGGAATTTAACGCAGGCAAGTGCGAGGTGTTGCACTTTGGTAGGACAAACCAGGGTAGGTCTTACACAGTGAACGGTAGGGCACTGAGGAGTGTGGTAGAACAAAGGGATCTGGGAATACAGGTCCATAATTCCTTGAAAGTGGCGTCAAAGGTACATAGACTTGTAAAGAAAGCTTTTGGCACATTGGCCCTCATGAATCAATGTATTGGTTACAGGAGCTGGGAAGTATTGTTGGAGTTGTATAAGGTGTTGGTGAGGCCTAATTTGGAGTATTGTGTCTGGTTTTGGTCACCTACCTACAGGAAAGATGTAAATAAGATTGAAAAAGTGCAGAGAAAGTTTACAAGGACGTTGCCAGGACTTGAGGATCTGAGTTATAGGGAAAGATTGAATAGATTAGGACTTTGTTCCCTAGAATTTAGAAGATTGAAGGGAGATTTGATAGAGGTATACAAAATTATGACGGATGTAGGTAGGGTTAATGCAAGCAGGCTTTTTCCACTGAGGTTGTGAGACTAGAACTAGAGGTCATGGGTTAAGGGTGAAAGGTGAAATTTTTAATATGGGGGAGGGATCTTCTTCTCTCAGAGGGTGGTGAGAGTCTGGAACAAGTTGGCAGTGGAAGTGGTAGATTCCGATTCGATTTCAACACTTAAGAAAAATTTGGATAGGTATACGGATGGGGGAGGCTGTGTAGGGCTATGGTCTAGGCGCAGGACGATGGGACTAAGCAGATTAAAGGTTTGGCATGGACTAGATGGGCCAAAGGGCCTGTTTCTGTGCTGGAGTGTTCTATTACTCTATAAAAAATAATATTAAAAAGTTCGCCAAATAATTGAATCCATTTATGTAGATTCTAAAGGAAAATCTCTTTATTAGCAGACAGCCATTCTTATACCAGGGATATCCAAGTCCTGTATTAATTAGCTTGATTGGTTCATGCCTTTGGGTGTTGGGTCTTTCATAAGGAGCGGGATATATGTGAATCTGTAATAGTCTAAAATGCCTCGAGTGGTTTGAGAGATGGAATAGTCTCTTTTAGTGTTCTAATTTAGTATTCATCCATCACCGAGGCAACAGATAAAAAATAAACCTTTACACAGTCCAGGATACATGAAGACTGGGAAAGACACCATTTCAACTGGGACACCACAGAGGTTCTGGCGCAGGCAAACACAAAGCAGGCACGAGAATTTTTAAAGGCGTAGTTCTCTTCTGATTATACTATAAACGAACATATCGAAATAGAAGCCACCTACGAACCCCCTTAGAGCCAAAGAAACGCGAGCCAATAGAATTCAAAGGTCAACTGAAGGGGTAGCCAATCAGGGCCAAGGCAAGTGAATGGGGGCTATATACATGCGAGCGCTCCCAGAGAGAAACACAAACAACTACACACTGAGGATGTCACCTCGACTGGCGGTGAAACGTCTGCAAGCTAATTGTCAAACTCGGCCAACACCGCAACGTCAAACGCCTCAACGTGACCTACCAAGAAACACCAGCATCCAGGATGTGTTTCATCAGAACAAAGCAGCTCATTACAAACTGGCATAAACTTTATTGGCCAGATTACCAAGGTTGAACAGGTCTCCTGATCTTAATGTCAAACTATACCCTGTTCAAACGCTCCATTAGACCTGTAAATGGAGATGAAGAGTATTTCCTTAACTCGGACCTCCTAGTCAGCCTCATCATAGGTTATATGCAGAATACACCCAATAATTTGCTCTATCAAGTATTGTGTTGTTGTTCCTCCCCACACCTTGTTGGGCATCAGGTGAGACAGGAATGGGGAATGGTGAGGGAGAGGAGGGGTAGCCGGGCCATCATTGGAAGTTCGAGAAATAGATGTTCATGCCGTCAGGTTGGAGGCTGCCCGGACAGAATGTAAGGTGTTACTCCTCCACCCTGAGTGCGGCCTCATCACAGCAGTAATAAAGGCCATGGACTGATATGTCAGAAACATCTCCTGCAGCATGAGATCATTTCCAGCACTGGTCCTGGTCTCTGCAAGCCTTAAATAATCTTGATATTGGAAAGCAACCATGTTAACTGCACTTCCAGATATAATGCAGTGAAACTTAATCTTAATAGGTATGCAATCAATGAATCTTGATTCCAGAACTCCACACTTTCAACACATAGCCAAGAACAATAGAGATACAGGAACTGGAATGGGTTATTCAGTTCCTCTAAAGCAGGGTTTCCCAACTTGGGGTCATGGTTAACAGTGGAGGTCCATGACGTACAAAAGGTTGGGAACCCCTGCTCTAAACCTTATTGCAACTTTTAATAGACACAAAAGATTCTGCAGAAGCTGGAAATCCAGATTAACACACACAAAATGGGGGAGGAACTCAGCAGGTCAGGCGGCATCTATGGAAATGAATAAGCAATCAACATTTTGGGCAGAGACTCTTCATAAGGATTGGAAGGGAAAGGGGATGAGGCCAGAATAAGATGGGGTGGGGGGAGGGTGGGGAAAGAATTACAAGGTACTTGTGATGGTGACGGTGACGGTGGTGACTGAAAAGAGGATGCTGTCCAAGTTGCGTGCCATCTTGGACAATGTCTCCCATCCACTACATAATGTACTGGTTGGGCACAGGACTACATTCAGCCAGAGACTCATTCCACCGAGATGCAACACTGACCGTCATAGGAAGTCATTCCTGCCTGTGGCCATCAAACTTTACAACTACTCCCTTGGAGGGTCAGACACCCTGAGCCAACAGGCTGGTCCTGGACTTACTTCCTGGCATAATTTACATATTACTATTTAATTGTTTATGGTTTTTATATTGCTATATTTATACTCTATTCTTGGTTGGTGCAACTGTAACGAAAACCAATTTCCCTCGGGATCAATAAAGTATGACTATGACTTTGACTATAAGGTAGAAGGTTGGCCATGGTTCAGCTGGTAGTGCACACAGCCCTGCCTGTGGGTTCAGCTTTGGAAGTGTTGCCTTGTAAATAAAGGGTTAAGCTTCCTCTCTCAGGTAAGCAGCACAGATCCATTGCCATTTACTGAAAGATGATGGAATTACCCCCAGGGCCATGTCAGTATTTCACAATCAAACTGCTGCTTGCAGTAGTTTGCTGTGCACAAACTGGCTGTCGCATTACCACACTTCCAAAACTCTGAAATATTATGAAAGGTGCCTCTGTAGAGTTGTCTTTTCCTTTCATAACTTTCCTTAGCTGGTTTCATACTCTGTTAAGCTCAAAGTTCATTTATTGTCAAAGCACGTATACTATATACAACCTTCAGATTCATCTCCTTACGGGCAGCCACAGAACTAAGAAGCCCAACAGAACCCACCAAGAAAGGAAGACTGTCAAATACCCAATGTACAGAAAAAAAATAGCACAAGCTATAAAAATAAACAAATAGCATTTAGAACTGAAGTTCATGGAAGTGAGTCCATAGCCACAAAGCCAGTCACAGCTGGTCCAGGAGCTTGCTAGTTGTAGGCCGCAACCTCAGTTCAGCACAGAGGCAAGCTAATCTCATAGAGCAGCAAGCTGAACACCTGTCTGTCCGTCTCCTCCGGCCCCAACTCCCTGAGTTTTTCAATCTCCCCTTCCGCTTAAATCAGCCAAACAGTGGGTCGTTCCTCACCTGGGCCCTGCTGCCCCACCTCTGTTCTGCCGCCTCGAATCACCCCCAAACCTCTTCCATCCAAGCATTGGCTCATCCCCCGCTCTGGAGCTCCGGGCCTCCACCGCCTCCATTTGGCCTGTACACGCCACACTGCAACCATCCTGCGCCTTCGAGACTTCAGTTCACACCGCAAAAAATGCCAGGTCGTACGGGCGGTTCAAAAGCTCAACTCCGACAGGAAAGTTACAGGCTATTATAGTGATCATATCCGAGTAAAAGTGTGATTAATAAAGTAGTTAGTAGTTTTGTTTGCTGCCAGCAAGTCGTCACCGTGCTTCACCAGTGCCATCTTAAATCCCTTCTCCTTACAAAATTCTTCAGCTTTAAAATGCTCAATAAAACTAGAGCCTCAAAAGCTTTTTAGATGAGAAGATTCCTGATTTCTGCCAACATCTATTTTATATCTCCTGAAGTCTGATTTGTATCTTAACGTCCGACCAATTCCCGACACAACAATAACCCACGCTTACAATTTTGATCACCATCAGCTGGATCCTTATCAAACGCCTTCAGGGAGCTCTTATGAATAACAATATTCACGGCCTCATTTGTCACCTTGTGAAAACTTCCAAGTATCAGCTGGAGTGGGTAGCAATGACCTGATCTCTACATATCCATCCTGCTTCCTTCTGATCAGTTTAGTCCAAGTGTTGAGTCAGACCATTTCAAACAACAAACTCCAGTGACTTTCCCATAACATTTAGGCAAACAGGTCTATCATTTCTCATTTTACCTTTCCTATCTTTCTCAAAAGTGTAAGTGTCATTGGCAATATTCCATTTCAATTGGGCAATATTCCACTTAAATTGAACAATTTCCAGTATCAAGAGAATTTGGGAAAATTGTAACTAAATTGTGTACTTTCTTTATATAAAATTATTACACACAACTTATTAGGTCCCAGATATTAGTCTGCCGAAATCCATTATTTTCTCCATTAGCTTTTTTTAAAAAAACCTTTATTAAATCATTAACACGAGGAAATCTGCAGATGCTGGAATTTCAAGCAACACACATAAAAGTTGCTGGTGAACGCAGCAGGCCAGGCAGCGTCTCGAGGAAGAGGTACAGTCGACGTTTCGGGCTGAGACCCTTCAGCTTATTTTTGCTTTCTATGTATCTCTGGTACTTTAGCTATTTAGACATGAAGTAATTATTTTGATAGTCTACCATTTTCTTATTACCAGTATTACCTATTCTATGCTTAAGAGCACTTATTAATCTTAGATGTCTACATTCTCTGAATAAATTGCAAAAGACCTTTATCATTGTTCTCGATAAACCACGTGTTTTTCCGTACTGCTCCCATTTTCAGCTCTTACCATTTTATTCATCCCCTGCCTATTCCACGCACCTCTCCCCAGCTGCTCTTAAGTGTACCTTCAGTCTTATACTCCCAGTTATTTTTTACGTATACCACTTCCCCTCCTCTGTTGTTCCTCTCCACGCCCCGTGGCGCATCAGGTGGCAACCTAGCCGTATCTTTAGCATTTGTCTGCTTTTTACGAGGCCAAAGTTGCTAGCTCGATGCTCAGCCCAGCATGGATGGATTCGAACCTGAGACCACTCGTGTTGAAGTCCCTACACCACCAGTCAGGACCATTTCCCCTTTGTATAGACATTATTGTAACAAATACATTTAAGTACCTCTTCTTCTCAAGTAGTCTATTGGGATCAAGGATGACTTCTTTTCCTTTATGGGTCCTTCGGTGGCTTCGGAGGCCAATGTGGGACTCACAGCTCTTTAACAGGTTGGACAGGAGGTGGCTGTCTACGTAGATGTGTGCTGTTTATAGAGAGCTGCATTGTGTTCCTGATTTGTGGACTCAAGGCTCTTCATACTTTACTAAATACTCTTTTGAGTTGACTTGGCCAGTGAATTTCCAACAGTGAGATGTTATATTTATCATGCAGGCTCTGAGGAGATCCTTGAATCCTTTCCTCTATCCGACTGACACACCTAGAAGGCAGTGTCTATTTCAGAAGTCTGGTGTTGGGCCTGTGAGCATAATGATCTGCCCAATGGAATGGACGAAATGTAATTTGGTTCTCTATGTAGAGGAAGTTAGCTTGGGTGGAGATGCTGGCATTGATTCGCTCATCCTTCCAGTGAGTTTGGAGGATTTCACGAAGATAGCATTGGTGTTAAATAGTTCAGGTCTCAGAAGTATGTAGGAGGGCAGAGACCACCACTACTTACAGAACATGAGTTTTGGGCTTGATCTCTTAATTTTCAAGCACCCTTTCCCCAGGTATCCTAAGGCAGTGCTGGCACAATGGTGAAGTTCACTACTAATATTGAACCTTCTTCTCTTCATTGTATTTACAACACAGAAACAAGCATGTAGTCCAGGAGGTCTATGCTAATGGTTTTTTTTGCTCCAGACAGGCAATCTCATCTCAACCCATCAAGAAAACTTTCCAGTCCTTTCTCTCCTCTCTCACATATTTGACTAGGTTTGTCTTAAATATGCCCACGTTAATTGCCTTCCCTTTTGATAGCACATTGCACATTCTAACCGATGCTAGGCAAAAATGTTTCTTCTGAATTCTTTATTGCACTTATTAGTTATTATTTCATAATTAAGGCTTCTGCTTCTTGCATTCCACTGCAAATGGAAATATCTGTCCTATCTTGCCCTTACAGCATACTTAAGCACTCTTACAGCTCTGTCCCCAGTATCCTCTTCTCAACTTGTTCAATTTTTCCTGATGAGTATAACCTTTCCCTTTTGATCTAAAGTTGGTACATCTTTTCTACTTCTTTTACCAGTACTTCATTTCAATGATTGTAGAAAGTCTGGTTAAACAATTATAAATAAATTTAAGTTTAGTCATAGGGAGATACGTCATGGAAACAGGCCCTTCAGCCCTCAGCCCATGCTGACCATCAACAACCCATTACAGCAATCCCACACTATTCCCATTTCTTTTATTCCGCGTCATCAGGCATCCATTAGCCTTGCATGGATCTGCGCCTGGAAAGTCTTCACTCTCCAGGGCGCAGGCCTGGGCAAGGTTGTATGGAAGACCAGCAGTTGCCCATGCTGCAAGTCTCCCCTCTCCACGACACCAATGTTGTCCAAGGGAAGGGCAAGGGCTGATACAGTTTGGCACCAGTGTCGTCACAGAGCATTGTGTGGTTAAGTGCCTTGCTCAAGGACACAACACGCTGCCTCGGCTGGGGATCGAGCTCACGACCTTCAGATCGCTAGTCGAATGCCTTAACCACTTGGCCACGTGCCCACACATAATCTGCCTACATTCTCATTAACTTCCCCCTTCCCAGGTTCTACCACTTACCTAGGGGGAATTCCTTATGCTGGCCAACTAACCTCACCAAGCCACACGTCACTGGGATGTGGGAAGAAACTGAAGCATCCAGCAGAGACTCCCGCGGTCACACGGAGAAAGTGCAAACTCCCAATGGACAGGGCCCAAGCTCAGGA
Organism: Mobula hypostoma; assembly: GCF_963921235.1. Taxonomy (NCBI): domain Eukaryota; kingdom Metazoa; phylum Chordata; class Chondrichthyes; order Myliobatiformes; family Myliobatidae; genus Mobula; species Mobula hypostoma. The sequence continues at coordinate 24,166,092 of NC_086121.1, read as the reverse complement.
CTGAACCTGGGTCTCCAGCGCTGTTAGGCAGCAGCTGTATTAACTGTGCCATCGTGCCACCTATGCTTCCATTCACAAATCTGGCCAGTTAACAATGGACACTTTCTGAGGCATCCCTTAAAATTCAGCCTCTTCTGAAATCTTGATCATAACTCATATTTCTCCCCAGTGTATCTTGTCATGGCCTACTGGGTTGTTAACTGATTTTTGCTCACTTCTGATCATTACAGCTAGCATGGTTTGTCCACATGTTGGTTTAAGAATATATTACTCCAGTAAAGTCTCAAATCCACCTAGGAATTCAGTGCCTGTAGGATCATTCGTAAGGCCAGTGATGATGTGGGGATGGAACTGGACTCTCTCACGATGGTGTCTGAAAAGAGGATGCTGTCCAAGTTGCATGCCATCTTGGACAATGTCTCCCATCCACTACGTAATGTACTGGTTGGGCACAGGAGTACATTCAGCCAGAGACTCATTCCACCGAGATGCAACACAGAGCGTCATAGGAAGTCATTCCTGCCTGTGGCCATCAAACTTTACAACTCCTCCCTTGGAGGGTCAGACACCCTGAGCCAACAGGCTGGTCCTGGACTTATTTCATAATTTACTGGCATAATTTACATATTGCTATTTAACTATTTATGGTTCTATTACTATTTATTATTTACGGTGCAACTGTAACGAAAACCAGTTTCCCCCAGGATCAATAAAATATGACTATGACTATGACTACTATGACTATAAAGCTATCCAGCTTCACTCAGCCTGTATATACTGTATACATTTCTTTTAATCGCAGTTTCCAGTTTTTACTGAACTGTTTCTGCGACAACTAATGTTGGTAGTTATCCCTCACATTAAATTCTAATTCATGTCAGCAAGTCTGTAGATGTCCTACGTATGTTTTTTTTTTAAATTTCTCCTTTCTACCCAGTGTGTACTATGCCATTCTACATTTCACATTTGCTTATGACATCACGTCTATGCTGGACCTCAAAGCAAATGTCCCCAAACCCATTCCCGTCCCCAGCCCAATTTCTCTACATGGCCACCAACGCCACCTGCTTCTCCTGTCATCCACCTCCCACAGGGATGACTGAGAGGTACCACTTAATCTACCAGCCAGCACGTCCCTGGGATGTCAGAAAGCCACCAGTCGCGGATAACACAGAGACAACAATGGGGGCCAGTGTCGAACCGGGTTGCTGGAGTTTTGGGACAGTTACACTCACTGCTGCACTGCCTGTGCCACTATGTCTCTTTCTGCTGCGTCTCTTCTTCTAAATGCTCTGTCCTTTGGAAATACATTTTACCAGAGATATCCACCTGCCTATTTGTTGTCATTGCCAGGGGTGGTAGTGGGGATAAGCTCCCACTGCCTATAAAGTGCTCCAAATGGCTCCTAACAGCCTCTGACAACCAAGTCCAACTCTTGGCCTTCACGTGTGGCTTAGCTACTAGGCCGGGCGGAACTGTTTCTGCTGACAAGAGGAGGGGCAGAGGCGGACCACTGGCGCCCCAAAACCAGTCACTTCGGGCAGGTGGGACGGCAGCCCACCTAGGAGATGGAAAACTCTGATTTTAAATCTCCACTGCCTTGCTGCCATACCCAGCCACGGGAAAGGATTCGGGAGTAAACCCCAAGGAAGAAATCTGGAGCCAGGGTCCCTAAGGCTGTTTGATGTTGTTTACAACTTCACTCTGGCAACCTCTGCGACGACACTGGTGCCAAGGTGTATCGGCGCTTGCCCTTCCCTTGGATTACATCAGTGACGTGGAGAGGGGGAACCTGCTGCATGAGCAGTAGCTGGTTCTCCAAATCTTCCCGCTCAGGCCTGCACCCTGGAGAGGACACAGTCCACCAGAGGCGCAAACCCATGATCCCCTGGGATTGACGGCTGCCCGCCACTACTACTATATGTGGACACAGGTCAATAATAACCCGCGCTCACACCACATGATCCACGTTTCAAGCTTGCTTCTTTTCATGCTGATGCAATGTCCTTTGCATGCACTGTTCTGATTTGATAACAGACGTGCCCCTTTCCCCTTCACCTTAATGCAATTTTATTTACATACTCCCTGCCCTTCACTTGAATGAAACCTAAGGAGGGAGAGGAATACACCAAGGAAATAGTTCACCATGGAGTGAAACAGGTTAACCAATTAGTAAGATTTTCAAGGGGAATCAATGGAAGATGCAACATATATACTATAAAAAGCCAAGATAACATTGTAAGGCATAAACAATGAGGCACATGAGGCTTTCGGATATCTCCTGATTTAGCAAATAGCTGTCAAGTGACTGTTCTGATCATCCAGAAGGCAGGTAGTGTCGGGTCACCACTTTATTAAAGTAACACACACAAAGAATGCTGGTGAACGCAGCAGGCCAGGCAGCATCTATAGGAAGAGGTACAGTCGACGTTTCGGGCCGAGACCCTTCGTCAGGACTAACGGAAAGAAGAGCTAGTGAGAGATTTGAAAGTGGGAGGGGGAGGGGGAGATCCAAAATGATAGGAGAAGACAGGAGGGGGAGGGATGGAGCCAAGAGCTAGACGGGTGATAGGCAAAAGGGATATGAGAGGATCATGGGACAGGAGGCCCAGGGAGAAAGACAAGGGGGGAGGGGGGAAAACCCAGAGGATGGGCAAGGAGGGACAGAGGGAGAAAAAAACAGAGAGAAAAAAGAGGGGGAAAGAAAAATGAGAAATAAATAAATAAATAACGGATGGGGTACGAGGGGGAAGTGGGGCATTAGCGGAAGTTAGAGAAGTCAATGTTCATGCCATCAGGTTGGAGGCTACCCAGACGGAATATAGGGTGTTGTTCCTCCAACCTGAGTGTGGCTTCATCTTCACAGTAGAGGAGGCTGTGGATAGACATGTCAGAATGGGAATGGGACGTGGAATTAAAATGTGTGGCCACTGGGAGATCCTGCTTTCTCTGGCGGACAGAGCGTAGGTGTTCAGCGAAATGGTCTCCCAGCCTGAGTCGGGTCTCACCGATATATAGAAGGCCGCATCGGGAGTACCGGACACAGTATATCACCCCAGCCGACTCACAGGTGAGGTGTCGCCTCACCTGGAAGGACTGTCTGGGGCCCTGAATGGTAGTGAGGGAGGAAGTGTAAGGGCATGTGTAGCACTTGTCCCGCTTACAAGGATAAGTGCTGGGAGGGAGATCGGTAGGAAGGGATGGGGGGGACGAATGGACAAGGGAGTCGCATAGGGAGCGAGCCCTGTGGAAAGCAAAAAGGGGGGGGAGGGAAAGATGTGCTTGGTGGTGGGATCCCCTTGGAGGTGGCGGAAGTTACGGAGAATTATACGTTGGACCCAGAGGCTGGTGGGGTGGTAGGTGAGGACAAGGGGAACCCTATTTCTAGTGGGGTGGCGGGAGGATGGGGTGAGAGCAGATGTGCGTGAAATTGGAGAGATGCGTTTGAGAGCAGAGTTGATGGTGGAGGAAGGGAAGCCCCTTTCTTTAAAAAAGGAGGACATCTCCTCCATCCTGGGATGAAAAGCCTTATCCTGAGAGCAGATGCAGCGGAGACGGAGGAATTGCAAGAAGGGGATGGCGTTTTTGCAAGAGACAGGGTGGGAAGAGGAATAGTCTAGGTAGCTGTGAGAGTCCGTAGGCTTATAGTAGACATCAGTAGATAAGCTGTCTCCAGAGATAGAGACAGAAAGATCTGGAAAGGGGAGGGAGGTGTCGGAAATGGATCAGGTAAACTTGAGGGTAGGGTGAAAGTTGGAGGCAAAGTTAATGAAGTCAACAAGCTCAGCATGCGTGCAGGAAGCAGCGCCAATGCAGTTGTTGATGTAGCGAAGGAAAAGTGGGGGACAGATACCAGTATAGGCTTGGAACATGGATTGTTTCATCAAACAACAGGAATTCTGCAGATGCTGGAAATTCAAGCAACACACATCAAAGTTGCTGGTGAACGCAGCAGGCCAGGCAGCATCTATAGGAAGAGGTGCAGTCGACGTTTCAGGCCGAGACCCTTCGTCAGGACTTGTTTCATCAACTCTGCTCTCAAACGCATCTCTCCCATTTCACGCACATCTGCTCTCACCTGCTGAGGTAGCCACCTGCTTCAAACAGGCTTCAATTATACCAGTGCCTAGGAAGAATGTGATAGCCTGCCTCAGTCACTATAGTCCAGCAGCATTTACAGTACATCCACTGTGATAAAGTGGTTTGAGAGAAGGGTAATTAAACATATCAACTCCTGCCTGAGGAGCAAATTGGATCCATTCCAATTTGCCTACCAGAGCAACAGGTCAACAGCAGATGCCATTTTCATTGGCTCTTCACTCAACCCTGGAACATCTGGACAGTGAAGATGTACACATCAGGATGATCTTTATTGATTACAGCTCAGCATTCAATACCATCATCCTCTCAAAACTAATCAGTAAACTCCAAGACATAGGCTTCAGTACCTTCTCGTCCAAACGATCCTCAATTTCCTCACTTGCAGAACCCAGTCAGTGCTCTTCCCTCTAAGCTACGACTGCACAGTAACTGAAATGCCCCCACGCACATAGCCTGTGTTGCCGCATGGCTGGGATTTTCTTTTATATAATGATAATGTAATTTTGTAAGTATATTAATACAGTTTTGAAATCTGTGCTAATACAATAGTGAAATACCCTGTAATTAATTGTGTTAATGAATATAATCCATTACTTTTCTAAATAATAAATGTACCACATGCTTTACTTTGAAACAGTTTAGAGCTCCAATGTATTTATGTTGTCAGTGTTTCAAGGTACAACACTGCTACAAACTGTAACAATAAACACAGAATGGAAGTCTGTAGCTCACCATGAACAAACCGCTGGACGTCTGAACGCTGACGCCGTCTAGTCAAAACATTTTACTTTTGCCGTTGTGCCTGTCAGTGTTTTTGACTATCTGACATTGTTTACTTGTGTTGTGAGTTGTGGTTTGTGTTTGTTTGATGTGCATATTACAAATAAAAATCATTTAAAGTGCCGTGCAGTTTTCAGACCGTGTAAAAATTTCCAGCTCAGAGCAATCATTGTTTGGTCTGTACAGGTGTAAAAAAATTAGAGGGAATGTTGCCAGTCAGTTCAGATTGGCAACAATTTGCATATAGGAGGGAGATTGAAAATATGGCTGAATGGTGCCATAACACCAACCTCTCACTCAATGTCAGCAAGACCAAGGAGATGATTATTGACTTCAAGAGGAGAAAACCAGAGGTCCACGAGCCAGTCCTCTTTGGGGGATCAGAGGCGGAGAGAGTCAGCAACTTTAAATTCCTCAGCATTACCATTTTCAGAGGATCTGTACTAGGTCCAACACATATCTGCCATTACAAAGAAGGTATGAATGTGCCTCTACTTTATTACAAGATCATGAAGATTCAGCATGTCATGTAAAATTCTGAAAAACTCCTATAGGTGTGCATTGGAGAGTGTATTGACTAGTTGCATCATGGCCTGGTATGGAAACACTAATGCTCTTGAACAGAAAAGCCTGCAAAGAATAGTGGATACAGTCCAGTCTAACATGGATAAAGCCCTCTCCACCATTGAGCACAACCACATGCAGTGCTGTGACAGGAAAGCAGCAACCATCATCAAGGACCCCCACCATCCAGGCCATGCTCTCTTCTGGTTGCTGCTGGAAGGATGTACAGGAGCCTCAGGACCCACACCACCAAGTTCAGGAATAATTATTATCCCTCAACCACCAGGCTCTTGAACCAGTGGGGATAACTTCATTCACCCCAACACTCAAGTCCATAACCTATGGACTCTTTCAAGGACTCTTCATCTCATGTTCTTGATAATTATTGCTTATTTGTTTATTATGATTATTTTGCTTAACTTCTTTTGTTTTTGTGAATGCCCACAAGAAAATGAATCTCAGGGATGTATATGGTGACATATATGTACTTTTACAATATATGATGATATTGTTGCTCAGTCGTTAAGTCAAGTCTGACTCTTTGTGACCTCATGAATTCCTGCACACCAGCCTTCTTGTTGGAAACTGCCTCTCTAAGATCTCTCAAGGTCATACGCATTGTCTGAGTAATATTATCTACCCATTGTAGCCTCTGTCTTTTACCTTCTGTTTTACCAAACCTAAGATTTTTCTCCAAGGAATTCTGTTTTCTCATGATGTGGCCAAAATATTTGAGCTTTTGACTCATAATCAAGCCTCGAAGTGAGCAGTCTGGCTGTATTTCTTCAAGTATTGACTTGTTGTATCATTATTTTGTTCATTTATTGAGATACAACGCGGAATAGGTCCTTTCAGCCCTTTGAGCTGTGCTGCCCAGCAACCCCCAGATTTAACCCTAGCCTAATCACAGGACAGTTTACAATGACCAATTAACCTACCAACCGGTTCATCTTTGGACTGTGAGAGGAAACTGGAGCACCCGGAGGAAACCCACACAGTCATGAGAGAATGTACAAACTCCTACAAGCAGCGCCAGGAACTGAACCCAAATCACTGGTATTTGAATATGACCTCACGACCTATAATTAAACTAACTTAACATATACTAAATCTATTCATTAATGAATAACACGAGACAGTTTTTTATTATTATTACTCCCAGCTTGAAAACTGTTCTGAATATGTTTGGGAGAATTTGTCAGATTTCCACAACTTTTAGCTTGGGGTGGCCCTGCATGACTCCGATCATATCACCCGCTGAACATTTGCGGATACATGGTGGGGAGCAAGCAGCGGAATGAATAAAGACGAAAACCAGTTGCACGTACTGACAGAAGTGCCACAGCAACACTCAAGGCCAGACAGTAAATAAAATTGAATGATATTCCCGAAAAGGCAGAGGTTGATAGATTCGTGATTAGTCAGGGCATGAGGGGATACGGGGACTGGGGCTGGGAGGAAATATGGATCAGTCATGATGAATTGGTGGAACAGACTTTATTCCTGTTCCATAGCCTAATTCAGCTGTTATATCTTAAGGTCTTATGGAAGACAGTCCGAATAACATGAAGATCCATCACAAGCAAAATTCTCACTCTTGGATTTGATTTGCATCTAAAACTATTTAGTAATATTTTCATTATATATGAACATCAGAGGTAGAAATGGCCATTCAGCCCTTTGGGCTGGTTCCATCATTCAAAAAGATAATAAATCATATTTTATTGCAGCATCACCTCCCTGCACTAGCCCTATATTCCTTCATTCCCTTATGATCTAAAATCTACCTACTGGCTGAGTTGTAAGAAAAAATAAGCTGGTTAAATTTCTCCAAGGAAAAAATGAAAGAAAGACGGACTTGGAAATGCTGGGAGCACTCAGAATCTATGGGAAGTGAGAGTTAACTGAAATATTACCCCTTTTTCTTTTTCCACAGATACTGCCTGATCTGCAGAGTTTTTGCAACATTTTCTGTTTTTTTTAATTTCAGATTTCCAGAATCTGCAGTTTTCTGATTTTCATTAATCGAGAAAGATGTTGTCTTTTACAGCACCCGTCACAACCCATTGTCACTGCTGCAGTATTATAAAGGACAGATGTGAGACAGATATTGTAAAGGACAGATGTGAAAGACAGATGTGAGACAGATATTGTAAAGGACAGATGTGAGGAGAAACAAGAGAAAGATCAAATAGTTTCACCTGATCTTACAAACAACTGTCCACTCATTACCGGATGTTAGGAATATCCACCGGCCTATTCTAAATATCCTGTTTTCAGAACCCAGCAGATCCAATGAGGCAATACACTCAGTGACCACCTTATTAGGTATCTCCTGTACCTAATAAAGTGGCCACTGAAAGGCTTGTTTATAGGCTTCCGTTGCTGTGGCCCATCCACTTTACGGTTCAATGTCCTGTGCATTCAGAGACGCTCTTCTGAACACCACTGTTGTAACTTGTGGTTATTTGAGTTACTGTCGCCTTCCTGTCAGCTTGAACCAGTCTGGCCATTCTCCTCTGACCTCTCTCATTAACAAGGTGTTTTCACCCACAGAACTGCCGCTCACTGGATGTCTTTCTTTGTTTCTTGCACCATTCTCTGTAAACATTAGAGATTGTTGTGCATGAAAATCCCAGGGGATCAGCAGCTTCTGAGATACTCAGCCATCCCATCTGGCACCAGCAATCATTACACGGTCCTGAGAAAGCTAAAGAAATTTGCCCTTTCCCCTAAAACCCTCACTTATTTTTATAGATGCACCGTAGAAAGCATTCTTCTAGGGTGCATCACAGCCTGGTATGGAAGTTGTCCTGTCCAAGACCGGAAGAAGCTGCAGAAGATCGTGAACACGGCGCAGCACATCACACAAACCAATCTTCCGTCCTTGGACTCGCCTTACACTGCATGCTGTCGGAGCAGTGCTGCCAGGATAATCAAGGACACGACCCACCCAGCCAACACACTTTTCATCCCTCTTCCCTCCGGGAGAAGGCTCAGGAGCTTGAAGACTCGTACGGCCAGATTTGGGAACAGCTTCCTTCCAAATGTGATAAGACTGCTGAGCGGATCCTTGACCTGGATCTGGGCTGTACCCTCCAAATATCCGGACCTGCATCTCAATTTTTTTGCACTACCTTACTTTCCCTTCTCTATTTATGATTTGTAATTTAAATTTTTACTATTTACTATTGATTTGTACTCCAGGGAGCACGAAGCGCAGAATCAAATATCGCTGTGATGATTGTACGCTCTAGTATCAATTGTTTGGCGTCAATAAAGTATAAAGTCAAAGTCACTTAGATCACATTTCTTCCCCATTCTGATACTTGGTCTGAACAACAACCCAACCTCTTGACCATGTCTGCGTGGTTTTATACATTGAGTTGCTGCCACATGATTGGCTGATTAGATATTTGCATTAACCAGCAGGGGTACAGGTGTACCTGGCCACTCACTGAGTGTAGTTTGAATAGAATTAGATCTATATGTGCAAAAATGGAATTTTAAAACATTTGTTTTGTGACTTTGGTTTTGTTACTGAATTTCTGTGCCCTTTGACTCCAGCAGCTACGTTTATGTTTCTTTTCACTAGGCAGGCAAAGTTGAAAGGTCACCCTGTGTCTGGTAATCTGATTCGATTTGAAGCCGTCCAACCCCGACACTGACAGGACCACAATAGAGTCAATGCAATTCCTATTGTTTCGCCGAAACAAGGCAAGCAATTTAATCAATATTCTTGATTAAATGCAGTGAGGAATGAGTCAGTCTGAGTCAGTTTCTTCTTTGGGAGGAGCTGGACCAGCAAAGATTAGTGAAAACTCAATCACGGTGAAGCAAAGCTTCATAAAGCCATTGTTTTGGGGGGCAAATTCAGCTGTTTATACTCGGGGGAGCAAGGTCCCGGTACCCTTGGTCAGGATGGTAAGATTTCAGTTCAAGCCCAGGCCAGGACTGGGCTAGTTAACTACACACAGCCCACAAGAACTTCGCCTGGCAACTGAAAGCCAGGCAGGCAGAGGCCCTGTTGCTTTGCCAGTGGTGGACCCCCACACTAGAAGAGAGAGTTATTACTGAAGGGTGGGTGTCCGCAGCCAGGGAATGCTCCGGAGGGGCGGTAGCTGACTTTAACGGCCATGATGCGTTTACAACCCGGTTCACCTTTCGGGGCAGGAGGTGCGTGTTAATGAGCTTTGGGCCGACCGACGCTGCGCAGCAGAAGTCGTTACCGATAATGAAGTAAGTTCTGATGGTAGAAAGAAGGAAAGAGTCTGTTGGGCTGAGTTCCAAAGTCTACTCCCCCGGACGCAATATGTCCTGGTACAGTACTGAGATTTCACCCAACAGGGTTGCCCCCTCCCACACACCATTGAAGTATCATCGGCCCCTCCAGATTCCAGCTGGCAAACAGAAAGCCCCACCTGAAGCGAGGAGCTGGTTCGGGTCGGTGGGTTTGAGCGGGAATGGTGCAGATCATTTTTCAGCACTTACAACCCCCCCCCCCTCCGCCCAGTACAAGCCAGGGGGGTATTAAATTCCTCCGGCTCCATCCGTGTTTACTTTGAGGTGAAGGGATGCCAGTAAGATCACAACATGGCGGCAGCGCCGACCTTAAACTGGGGAGTCCCACGGTAGTATAACCCAAAGGAAGCACCGATTCTTCCCCGCCAGCCATGTAACCCTTGCCCCTTGTACAGGAGTGGAAGTACCTCACAGATCCCGACCGTCCTACAAGAGCACTGACTATACTGAGGAGAGGCGTCCTGTCAAACCCCCCATCATAGAAGCATAATCTCTCTCCAGACAGGGTAGAAGTTACCTTCTAATTATAGAGTGGAGAGGCTAGCTACCTGTCTAGTACAGGGTTCTATTTTTTACAGTGGTGGCCAGGTTAACTGTCAGGCCCTGGCTGTGTAACACTAGATCTGCTGGAGCAGTTTATCGGAAAGACCCTGGCCATTCAACACAGGCTCTGTTTATTCAGCGAAGAACTTGTCACGCTCTCAGTACAATAGAGAGGTTACCTGCGAGGCCCGGGATATGTAAGGCAAACTATGTTTACACAGCGGAGAAATGCCTGTCGGACCCCTGCCCTGTAACACAAGCTCGGCGGCGAGGCTACCTGTCAAACCCCCGGCGCGGAACAAAAGCGACGGTGTTTCTGAACGAGAGAAGCTACCTTTCGGGACTGTCATATACCCAATAATCTCCCCCGATCTTAACCTTTGCCTCCAAACTTGGCTGCCTTATTTAATGCGAATAAAGAAATACTTTAAAGCTCAAAGAGAGTTTCACTCGGCTGGGTTGAACCCGAACGCAGAAAGAAGGCAGAAACGAGCCGGCTGGAGTTCACGTCGACTCCCTGGGCCAGGTGTTCAGGGATTTTACTCTCTCAATTCTTTTTTTATATATAAACTGCGGTTGAAGTAAGTACTTTGCATAAATCGCAGCACCAACTCACGCCGACTGCTCCAGCTTTCCCAGGGAGTGGGCTGGCTTAATCACACGCTCGTCCACTTGAATCGTAGTCAAGCGGCGATCAGCTCGAGCCCGTCCGGCTCACGGGGTCGACGGCTCCCGGACTGGCAACGTTTTACCGGACAGAGAAAATGCCGCCTACTTGCCCGCAACGGGCTGAGCTGAGACGAGCGGAGTTCGCCGACTGCTTACCTCTAATTCGCTGCCGTTTCCTGCCTTGTCTAATCCTCCTGTGCTCCAAGTCCATGTCGCAGGCTGTGCCCGGGGTTGTCTACGTTAATAACTCCAGAGCTATCGCTGAAGGTCCCCATATACGCCGCCGCCGGAGCAGAAAACCAGAAGGACTGAAGCCCAAAACAAACGGCTTGCCCACCTCTCCGCAGACACCCTGACATTCCTTACCGACAGACTTGCATGATCTGTGCTCTCACCACCTGCTGCCCGACTGTGAAGGAAGCTTCCTCCAGCCTCGGGCGCTGTTGAAGGAGCCCGTTCTCACTCTCCGGGCTGCGCGCAAGGCGAGAGCGCTGTGCTGACATGCCTCGAACCCTCCTCCCACTGAAGAGTTTCAAACAAGTTCTACTGGTGTGGAGCAGTGCAGCAACAAGAGAGGTTACGTTGATGTATAGTCTGCAGGTAACATTCAGAGCTAATTAGGAGCCAGTCCCCACGGGGAATATGCAAATAACGCAAACCAACTTGTCCAAATAAATAATAAACTATCGATAAGTGTGGAACAACAACATATATCGCCGCAATTGGCGAATCAAATCATTGAAGACGCTCGGACTAAACAAGAGTTCACTCCCATCGTTCGTGACAACGCGAAAGGCGGCCGGGAGACATTTGTTCTTGTGCGGTAGTGGGTCTTTCACTCGAATTCTTTCTAATTTAATAAACTGTTTTTTTTTCCCTTGCTCTACGTTTCGATCTATGATATAAGCATCTGAATCTGAACATGTACCGCACGGAATGAAAATAACCGTGGTGAACTGCGAACGACGCCCTGATGGTATCTCACATTTTTACGCTCGCAATTACTTTACGAAAAGCGCCCTTTACTTAGCCGAGTTCGGAGGAAGCTGCAGCCCTGGCGGGTGTTAAATATGAGCCGAGAGAAAGTCGCAGATCTGATCAGAATCTGTTTCACTTTTCGCGTGAAGGAACTTATTCGCACTTGCCCTCCGCTTGTAATCATCTCGTAAATGCTCAGCAGATCCCGCAGACAGAGAGACAGCTAATGTCTCAGGACAGAGTATTACAAGGCCCACAGAATTGGGGAAAACCTTCAGGTACTTATGGACATGAAATCACCGGTTTCTTTTTTTTTAATTACTTTTTTTATTGCAACACCAACAAATTACATTCAATACAACCAGCTGCCAATTACATTTTGACTGTTTAACCCGGCCACCCCCAACCTTCATCACCATCCCCCCTCCACCCCTCTCTCTCCCATCCCTCTCCCCTCCACAAACCAACTGAATAGTAGTGCATACACAGACAAAGCATTCCTATTTTAACAAAAGATCTTTTAAGTTAGATATCAAATTTGTCCACACTAAGATTGTGTTTGGTCGTGCATCACTTACTCTTGCTGATGAAAGTTCCAGGTAAGAAATGTCCAAAAATCTCCAAAGCCAGTGAGTATTTGAAATATCATGGGGAGGGTTCCAACGCTGGACTACAATCTTCTTAGCTGCAGCCAGGCCTGCCAGCCAGACTTTGTGTGTTTTTTCCGTAAGGGAAAGGTGGGAGTCATCATTTAGAAGTTGTTCCTAATTTATCCGTGTGGCTCATCTTCCCCTGGATCAGTTGGTGGTGGAGAAATCACCGGTTTCTAACGAAGGGTCTCCAACCCGAGACATTCCTCTTTCCAGCGAAACTGTCTGGCCTACTGAGCTTTGCAATGGTCCCATTTAATATGTATATAGTATTCAAACCTGAAATTCTTACTCATCACAGACATCCACGAAACAACAGGAAAACCCGCAAGAATGAATGACAGCAAAATTTTAGAACCCCAAAGCCCCCTCCCCCTTCCCACGCACAAGCAGCGGCAAAGCATCACCCCTCCCCCTCCCTCTGCACCCCTCTCCCCCCAGCGGCCACAGCCCACCAAGCAAGCAATGTTTCAGGTTTCCTGCACATCTTCCCATTCTAGACCCTGGCAGTCAATGCCTCCCCTCTGCAACTGGATCCCTGGCCCCCTGAACAACAGACCGCAACCAGTGAGGATAGGCAGCAACATCTCTGCCATAGTTCTTCTGAATACTGATTGCCACAAGGTTACATCTTCAGCTCCCTACTCTGCTCCCTATACATACATGACTGTGTGGTCTGATTCGCTTCTAACTAAGTCTGCAAGTGGTACCTCCGTGGTAGACCTTATCTCAAATAATCAAGAGTCTGTGTGCAGGAAGGGGTTAGAGAGCTTAGTAGCATGACAAAGACATTTCTCTCAGTGTTAGCAAAACAAGGGAGCTGATCATTGACTTCAGGAAGGAAGAGTGCCGTCAGATTGCCCTGTCTGCATCAGTGGCGTTGGGAGCATCAAGTTCCTCAGAGTAAACATCACCAATAGTCTGTCCTGGCCCAACGACATAGTGTCATGGCCAAGAAAGCTCACCAATGTCTCTACTTCTTCAGGAGGCTAAAGGAATTTGGTGTTTCCATTGACTCTCACCAATTTTTTTTCAATGCTCCAAGGAAACTATCCTACCTAGGTGCATACGACTCGGTACAACAACTGCTCTGCACGTGACTGCAAAAAGCTGCAGAGAATTGTGGACACAGCTCCCCACGTCACAAAAACCAGCCTCCCCTCTATGGACTCGGTCTATAATTCTGACTGCCTCAGTACAATAGCCAGCATAATCAAGGACCCAACCCACCCTGGACATTCTGTCTTCCCCCACTGGGTAGAAGATGCAGACGCCTGAAAGAAGGTTGAAGATCAGTGCCTACCCCACTATTAAGTTTTTTCCTGGTACGACAAGGATGGGCCCTTGACCTCACAATCTACCTCATTATGATCTTATACCTTACAGTTTACCTGTTTTTACCGTGCTTTTTCTGTAGTGGTTACATTTTATTCTGCATTGTATTTATTTTTACCTTGTTCTACCTCAATGCATCATGTAATCATTTGATCTGTATGAACGGTATGCAAGACACGTTTTTGACTGTATCTTGGTCCACGTGACAATAATAAACCAATTCTAATTCCAATTCCATCTGCTGCTTTTTTTCTCCCATTTTCACAAATCTACTTTATGTTACCCACATTGCCGTCAATCCCCAGACTTTTTTCTCTTTAGAGTTTAGACGCAAGCAAAACTCTCACAGGGTTTATCAGCGTTCACGCAGGAATGCTGTGTCCCCTGGCAGAGAGGTCTATAAGTAGGACCTGAACCATTCAGGGCTAAGATATGAAACAATTTCTTCACCTAGACAGTAGCTAAGTCATTGATTGCATTCTAGGATCTCTGGGTGTTAAGGGGATGGAGGGATTATGGAAGAGGAAAAAGTTAGCCATGTGTCACGTACCCCGTGATGGGAATAAAGAACCAGCAGAGATGGAAAACACTTTGGAGTCTAGTATTGCTATTAACTAATTATATTTATTAGTAACTACGCAATACAGTAATAGAAATATAGATAAATTAAACAGGTTAGCAATGATTTTATATATATATATGTAAGTATATCAGTAAGTGTGGAAATATACATATGAAAAACCAAGCTTCTTTGAGTAAAGTTCAGTTCAGTTCAGTTTGTGGTATTGAGTTGAGTAGTGATGGAGAGAGAGAGAGAGGGAGAGATTTGAGTCTTCAGGTGAGCTGACGCCGTCAATCTTCTCATTGTCCTTCAACATCCTGTAAAGGTCACCGACTGTGACTTTAACAAAGGGGACCGGTTTTCTGTGGTGGAGCTATCACCCAGGCAAGGATGGACACATGGACAACTCCCCACCAGTCAACCCCTTTCCTCTTTTCACTGCAAGAGCGACTGATCGATCCGCCTGATCGATCCTCCAAAGCCCACTTTTCCTGCGGGCACAACAATGCTCATTCAGTGTCCAAAACATGTGTCTGAGGTCTATCATCTGACCTCCTATTTTATCTTCCCGTGCTGAGCATCAGCTGTCATTCAAATAACTCCTCCTTCCTCTCTCTGTGTAAGAAATACACAAGCATGCCATGTCCTTGAAGAAAATATCAACACGCTGCCGAAAAATCATAACATCAATTGTCCATTAAATAACCGCCCCCGGTTACCATAGCAACTTACGAGCTGCTCGGTGCCATCTCCAACTCCAGCTCAGCAGAAATCCAAAAGTTACTTCCTTAAAGTGACAGTCCAACAGTTAGTCTTTGTCTCGCTCTCTCCCTCTTCAAAAACACAGTTAATAGGGGTAAACAAGCACAGTTCATCGGGGTAATTCAGGACCCCGTCACACATGACATTAATGAAGTCAAGCAGGCACGAGGAGCCCAGTAGCCTCCTATTGCTTCTCTTTCTTCCTGCTGCGATGGTACAAAACAAAAGGACGTTCCAGTTCAGAGAATCAATGTATCACAGTCGAGCCACCGTGAATGACAAAGACAGTCACATCCCAGAACTCACAAAAAACGCTGGACGAATTCAGGTCAGGCAGCATCAATGGAAAGGAATAAACCATCAAAGTTTTGAGCCGAGACCTTTCATCAGGACCAGCTTCTCCAGCAGCAGCAGAATCTCTTGTGTTTATCACATCCAGGAGCTACTGTCCTAGAGAAATGAGGATAATGTTATTGTCATTTCATATAATGAATTGCACTAAAATATACTGATTATTGTTACACAGACCAACACAATTGTCACTGCATGCAGAGCAATATTAAACAGCTGCCAGTAAAATGGCTGATCAATCTGCTTTTGATAAAAATTGAAAATAGTCTCCTTCCCCTTCTTCTCAAGGAGTCAGAGATCCACTTGACAAAGGCAGCCATGGGCGTATTTTATCATCTCAGGTAGATACCATAACAAAATGTCAATCTGTCCAATGGGCCAAAGTACAGGAGTAGGGTCTGGAATTACAACTTATCGACTGAGCCAAGTTAGCTCACAGTAGCCCTGAGTGCTTCTGTCTTAAGGGGTGTGAATTTCAGTTGATTTTATCCCATAAGAACCAGCCGGAGCAGGCAGTAGCTGGGGCCAACTCTTTCAAAAGTGGCTTGGCAGTTAGTAGCGTAAAAGCTCTTGAAGTAATTATGCTTAGGAATCCAGATCCAAGATTTTCCACAGCCTGATTAACAGAGGCTTCAGCAGCCCTGCTTTGGCACTTAAGGCCGGCTAGATGTCATCTGACAAGGAATATGTATTTAGGAATGGGGAGCAGGTTAATTAAAATTGAACTGCCTATGGATTCCGGCAGAGTCTTGTTATTTAATGCATAGCGAAGCTATGAAAGAGCACACATACAATCTTCCCAATCCACCTCAGTTGCTGCTGTGGAAACAGTTCAAAATTCAAAGTTTAAGTTTATCAAAGTGCATGTATGTCACCATATACTAATCTGAGATTCATTTCTCAAGGCCATCACAGGAACAAAGAAATACTATAGAATCAATGGAAAACTACGCGCAAAGACTGACAAGCAACCAATGTGGAAAAGAAGACAAACTACAAATACATTTTTCAAAACTAAGTAAACAATACTGAGAACATGAGTTGTAGAATCCTTGAAAGTGAGTCCGTAGGTTGTAGATTTAGTTCAGAGTTGAGGTGAGTGAAGTTATCCACGCTGGTTCGGGAGCCTGATGGTTGCAGGGTAATAACTCTTCCTGAACCTGGTGGTGTGGGACTTAAGGCTGCTGTACCTCCTTCCCGATGGCAGCAGCGAGAAAAAGAGCATGGCCTGGGTGGTGGGAGTCCTTGATGATGGATCTTGCCTTTTTTTGTGGCAGCACGCCTTGCAGATGTGAGTGTCGGGGAGGGGCCTTTCCTGGGTTGTATCCGAGGACACAAAGGGTCTGGATCCAGCCCTGTAACTCACACAATGGATTGGAAGTTTGAGGGGGCATCCATCAAAACTCCACGAATCATTTCTTTGTGTTACCCTACATTTTGTGGCAACGCTATTCGTCCATGTTAAATCCTTTGCTCATTAAGTGATGCTATGCAACATTAAGTGTGTAATGGTGGGTAATCCTGAGCAACTTGCAGCAGCACTTGTAGACTGTTGTGTGACCTCGGGCTTGCCTGCTTACTGGCAGGGTAACCCACCCCTACCCACTCCTTCTCTCTGGACACAGATACTTAAGTGGGGATTTGATCTTATTGATTTCTAAATAAACCTAGTCTATTATCAGCCCAATTGACAGAAATGGAAGGAAGAGTTGTGTGCAAAAGATGGACGTGCCTATGTGATGCAGAGGTCAGTCATAGTAAAGGTTGGCTCATAGTTTAAAAAGCACATGCTGAGAGTTAAAGGCTGGATTAAAAGACACATTTATGTTAAATGCGTAGATTTACCAGTTCCTGGGAGTTGATGCTAAATAGCAGGGAGGTGCCTGAACTCCTCGCACAGGCCTCAACAGGCAGCCAACAGATTCATTTTTGCTGACTGGGTACCAGCCAAGTCCTTCAAATCAGCACATAACAAACAGGAAGGGCCAGGCAGGGCCACTCAAGCAGACGGTAGCAATGCAGACCTGGCTGCCCTGGCGGATCTCAACAGAAGCCTTAAATTCGGTGATTGAGCCAAAGTGTAAATCAAAGCTGTGATCTCACCGATAATTCCTAGAAACCATGAATATCGAGAATTGTTCCTGAATCCAACAGCCAAGCGATATTGTTACACTGCAATTGCAATGCTAAGTCAACAGTCTCTCCCTTGAAGTTGTCTGGGGGCATTTATCTGCGTTAAAGGCACAATCTTAAAGGGAATTATTATTGTTGCTTATAACACAGGGCTCACCTTGTTGAGTAACTATTGTCCTCCCCACGTTAGCATTTAAAAGTGAAAGTATCACAGTGATGTAAACGTAGGGAGACGAAGAGATCATAAAGACAAGAGATTCTGCAGATGCTGAAAATCCAGAGCAACACACACAAACCTGGAGGAACTCAGCAGGTCAGGCAGCATCTATGGAGGAGAGTAAACAGTTGACATTTTGGGCCGAGACCCTTCATCGGGACTGGAAAGGAAGGAGGAAGATGCCAGAATAAAAAGATGGGGGCAGGGGAAAGAGGCTGACTAGAAGGTGATAGGTGAAGCCAGACAGAGAGGACAGATGAAGGGCTGGAGAGGAAGGAATCTGATAGGAGAGGAGAGTGGACCGTAGGAGAAAGAGAAGGTGGAGGGACCCAGGGGGAAAGTGATAGGCAGGGGGGAAGAGGTGAGAGGCCAGAGTGGGAATAGTGGAAGAGGGAGGGAGAGGGATTTTTTTTAACCAGAAAGGTTGGAGGCTATACAGATGGAATTTGAGGGGTTCGCAACCTAAGGTCCATGGCATAAAAAGGATAGGAACCCCTGAATAAAAAAATGATCATTCAGCTGCCTGAGTGTCTTCTGCCATTCAGTATTCTCTCTCTTTGGCTGTCCATCGATTTTCGATGACGACTGAGGCCTGGGCAAGGTTGTAATATTCAGTAATACTGTGACTGACCTGTAATTTTACCCCCTTTCTCTGTATTTCCCCAACAAAATCTTTTAACACTCCTAACAAAAGCAGTTTCCAAATTTCTACCGCCTTCTTCATGTAGAAATGATTCCTATCTTCAAAAGGCTTGGATGTAATCTTTTAACTACGCCATCAACCAGTGGAAAATGTTCTTTGCACTCTGCCCAAACAGCTTTCCTTAATATCTCCATCAACACACTTTTTAACCTTCTACACTCCAGGAGTTGCAAACCCAGTTTGCATAATCTCTTCTTCCCCGTTAACCCTTGGAGACGTGCAGCACTCCCTCCAAGGCCAGTGTGTCCTTACTTTATCCAGCACCTGCCTGGGTGGGATCAAATCTAGACTTAGTTTAGTTGGGGCACCACATCTTCCACCCCTGTCTGTACTACAATTCACTGGTTATAGAGGTCAGCATCCTACTGGCCCTTTAGATTCTGTTTTTTTGCAGCTGTCCTCTGCACTTTAATGTATCAGACGGGGTGTAGGCTGCTTATTTTATTTTGCTTTACAATGCGGAGTAGGCCCTCACCAACCCCCGACAACCTCCGTTTAACCCTAACCTTACCACGGGACAACTTACAATGACCAATTAACCTATGCAAGTTTGGGCTGTGGACTGATCTAGTCTGTCTTTGGAGGAAACTGCACGAATTCTACAGGGAGGACGTAGAGTGACTCCTTACGGAGGACGCCGGGGTTGAACTCTGAATTCCAACTCCCGTGGTGCCCCTTGCGGCATTGCTGCTGTTCCCTCTCGCACCAGGCGCCACTTCAGCCGTTTCTGTAGCATTTGCCCGCTTTTTACGAGGCTGGAAAGCCAGCAAGGAGCCGGCCGGATTCTCGCCCCGAAGTCCCGGCGCTGGTGCCGCTACACCACCGGCCAGCTTTCACAGGGCATTGGTGAGACAAAAGTTGGAGTACTCTGCACAGGTTTGCTCGCCTTATTTACGGAAGGATATACTTGCACCAGAGGCAATCGAGAAAGTCTGCTGTGTTGTCCTGCGAGGAAGCGATGAGCAGTCTGTACTCCTGCACCGACTGGGAGTGCAAGGTTCTGAGAAGCCTTGTCAGGGCTGATGCTGAAGGAACATTTCCCCTCTCGGGAGAATGTAAAATTTGGGTTGGTTTTGTGTGTGTGTGTGTGAGAGTGAGTGAGTGATGTTTTAGGACAAGGGACACACATAAAAGTTGCTGGTGAACGCAGCAGGCCAGGCAGCATCTCTAGGAAGAGGTACAGTCGATGTTTCAGGCCGAGACCCTTCGTCAGGACTAACTGAAAGAAGAGCTAGTAAGAGATTTGAAAGTGGGGGGGGGAGATCCAAAATGATAGGAGAAGACAGGAGGGGGAGGAATGGAGCCAAGAGCTGGACAGTTGACTGGCAAAAGGGATATGAGAGGATCATGGGACAGGTGGCCTAGGGAGAAAGAAAAGGGGGAGAGGGGGAAAAAGCCCAGAGGTTGGGCAAGGGGTATAGTGAGAGGGACAGAGGGAGAAAAAGGAGAGAGAGAAAAAGAATGTGTGTATATAAATAAATAACAGATGGGGTACGAGGGGGAGGTGGGGCCTTAGCAGAAGTTTGAGAAGTCAATGTTCATGCCATCAGGTTGGAGGCTTAGGACAAGGGTTCATCTTTTAACACAGAGATAAGGATGTACACCTTCTCTCTTAGGTTTGTGGGTCTTTGGAATTCTCTGCTCTGGAGGGCCATGGAGACTGAGGTAGATCGAAGTTCAAAGTAACATTTATTATCCGAGCCCATACATGTCAGCACATGTGAGATTCTTTTTCTCCAGGGAAAGTTAGCAAATCTATAGAACAGGAACTGTAAACTCTAAACAAACTGTGCTAGTGCAGATAATAAATAAATAAATAGCAATAAGTAACAAGCATGATATAACACTATAACAGAATCCTTAAATGAACGTAGCTATCCTCTCTTGTTCAGAGTCTGATGGCTGAGGGGTAGTAACTGTTCTTGGACCTGGTGGTGCGAGTCCTGAGGCCCCTGTACCTTCAGCAGCGAGAAAAGAGCATGGCCTGGGTAGTGAGGATCTTTAATAATGGAGGTTGCTTTTCTACGGCAAAGTTTCATGTAGATGTGCTCACTGGTTGGGAGGGTTTTACCCATGATATACTGAGCCAAATCCACTACCTTTCATAGGATTTTTCGCTCAAGATTTTGGAGTTCCCACATCAGGCTATAATGCAGCCAGTCAGCAAACTTTCCACCACACGTCTATAGAAGTTTGCCAAGGTTTCTGATGACATGTCAAACCTCTACAGACTCCCTGAGGAAGCAGAGGTGCTGTTGTGCTTTCTTCACAGTAATATTTATATGATGGGTCCAGGACACATCCAATGAGATAGTGATGCCCAGGAATTTAAAGTTACTGACTCTCCACATCTGATCCTCCGATGATTGCTGGCTCATGGACCTCTGGTCTCCCTCTCCTAAAGTCTACAATCAGTTCCTTGGTCCAATGGCACTGAGTGAGAGGTTGTTGTTACCACACCACTCAGCCAAGTTTTCAGTCTCCCTCCTGTATATCGGTTCATCACCCCCTTTGATACAGCCCACAACAATGGTGTCGCCAGCAAATTTGTGTATGGTGACGGAGGTGTGCTTAGCCACACAGTCGTAGGTGTAAAACGAGTAGAGCAGGGGCTAAGTACACATCCCTGCGGTGACCCTGTGATGATGGAGATTGTGGAGGAGATGTTTTTGCCAATCCGAACGGATTGATTATAGATTATATGGGAGCAGATTATGGGGAAGAAAGTAGAAAAGAAGATCACGTCAGTTGTAATCTTACTGAAAGACAGGGCAGCTTACAGTCGTTGTATCGTTTGCTCCTGATTCTATTTCGTATGTTTTTATGATTGGACGTTTACAAATTGTGCCATGAGGAAGGTACGAAGTGAATGAACTCTCATTTCCCATGCTGAAATCTATTTGATACAGCTTTGTTCATACACACATTATTAATATCTGTAAACGAATGCCACCACTGACAATGCCGGCTCCCCTTTTTGCCATTGGAAAACACGTACATACTCTGTTTTATCCCATCATCTGAGTCACGTAAAAAACTGGTAATTAACTGTGGCCCAACAGACTGTTGTGGGATCACAGCAGTCACACTCTCCTACCCAGTTAAGTGTTGGCCCATTACCTTCATGTTTTCTCCTGCCACTCAGCCAATTTCCTGGCAAGGTTAATAAACGGCATTCAATAGCATGCATTTTAACTAGCTAACCTTTCCATTCCTTAAGGTTCTCGTAGCCAGGGCAGGTGGTGGGGATAAGCTCCCACTACCTATTAAATGCTCCCAAAGGCATATGTCTCCAACTGCCTCCACCAATCAAGTCCAGCTCCTGGCCTCCATGTGTGGCTTAGCTACCAAGCCCAACGGAACCGTTTCTACTGACAGAAGGGGCAAAGCAGGTTACTGGCAGCTTAGAACCAGTCGCTTGGGCAGATGGGCTTGTCAGCCGTGGTTGGCAGCTCATCTAGGAGAAGGAAAACTCCAATCTCAAACCTCCGCTGCCTTGTGGCTGTACACACTCATGGGGAAGGCTTCGGGAGTAAATCCCGAGGGGAAAATCCGGAGCTGGAGTCCCTAAGGCAGCCCTACGTTGAGTTCAACACTGACTGGCAACTCCTGCGAGGCTGCTGGTACCAAACTGTGTCGGTCTCAGCTGCTCCTTTGGGTTCATCAGCTGCGTGGAGAGGGGGAGCTTGCTGCATGGGCAACAGCTTGCTCTCCGTATCGTACCACCCCGGCTCGCTAGACAGCTGGGATGCAACGTGCATGGTTGACACCGACCAAAGGAAGATCTCAGTGGTTCCACGTGAAGGACTTCGTCATATGCCTTCTGGAAATCTATTCAAACAATATTTAGAAATAATCCACTGTCTGTGGCATTCCGCCACCCCTTCAGATAAAATTAGTCGAATTCATCAGACACGATTTCGTTTGCAAACCCAATACAACCAATGAACTGATCAGATCCTAGGCCAGCTCATTGTCCCTCCTATCACAGAGTGGTTTGCATCTATTTTTGTATGATTGCCATTCACTTCCCAAGTGACCGAGGGTTTCATGGACTGCCTTGAATCAGAATTGGGTCCATTACCATTGCCTTTTATGATGTGAGATTTGTTGTTTTGCGGCAGCTGGTCAGTGCAAAGACATAAAATTACTACAAGCTACAAAATAGTGCAAAAAGAAAGGAACAACGAGGTAGTGTTCATGGACTGTTTGGAAATCTGGTGGTAGAGGGGAAGCAGCTGCTTCTGAATTGTAAAGTGTGGGTCTTCGGACTCCTGATGGTGGTAATGATAAGGGGGGCAAGTCCCGGGTCGTGCAGGCGTTTAATAATGAACGCTGCCCACTTGAGTCGCCGCCTCTTGAAGATAGTCTTGATGGTAGGCAGTTTGTGCCCATGATGGAGCAGGCTGCATCTACAACCTCTGTGTCCTCTCGCGATCCTGTGCATTGGCGGCTCCACACCAGGCTGTGAGGCAACCCAGTGAAAATGCTCTCTAACATAGATCCATAGAGATTTTGCAAGATTCCTCGGTGACATACCACATCTCCCAAAGCTCCTGTTGAAGTAGAGTGGCTGGTGTGCCTTTTTCATGACTCTATCAATGTGTTGAGCCCAGGATAGATTCCATTAGACAGCCCCAGTTGTATTTATCAAACACGTCTCTCTTTGTATCAAACTCATACTTTATTCATAATATATACAAGTATAAAACAAATACAACCAGTACACTCCCTACTCCACATTCAAAATTTCACCAGTTCAACACCTTCCCTTGCTAAGCATCAACGTCACTCTTATTTCCTCCTTAAACAATGAACCTGTGAACCTTGATGGTTGACAAGAGGGGTAGAGCATGTAATCAAAAGGAAAGAAGGAATATGCAAAGGGCTCTTGAGATTTATAAGGTAGCCAGGAAGGAGATTAAGAAGAGACTCAGGAGAGCAGGAAGGGGGCATGACAAGGCATTGCGAGTAGAATTAAAGAAGACCCCAAGGCGTTTTGGATTTATGTGAAGAACAAGAGATTGACTAGAGTGAGGGTAGGACTAACCAGGGATAAAAGAGGAAATGTGCCTGGAGCCAGAGGAGGTAGGAGAGATCTTCAATGAATACCTTGCTTTGGTATCCACCAGTGAGAGGGATCTTGATGAATGAGGTCAGCATGTGCTGGAGCAGGTCGAGGGGCTGGACGGAATATACAAGAAGTTACTGCGGAGATCATGGGCAGACATTGCTACGCCCTTGGCAATGATCTTTGCGTCGCCGCTGGCTACAGGAGTGGTTCTAGAAGATTGGAGGATGGCAAACATTATTCCTTTGCTCGAGAAAGGAAATGGGGGTAATCCAGAGAATTATACACCAGCAAATCTTACGTCAGTGGTGGACAAGCTATTGGAGAAGATGCTTAGAGACAGGGTTTCTGACCATTTGGAGAAGCATTGTCTGTTTTGGAACAGTCGGTGTAGCTTTGTGAGGGGCAGGTTGTGTCTCATGAGCTTGACTGACATTTTCAAGGAAGTAACAAATCAGACTGATGAAGGTAGAGCCGTGGATGTGGTGTAAATGGATTTTAGTAAGGCGTTCAACAAGGTCCCCTTGGTAAGATCATTCAGAAAGTCAGGAGGCATGGGATCCAGGGAAACTTGGCTGCCTGGATTACTAACTGGCTTGGTGTTATTTTGTATGGTACTATATTGAATTATATTTAATTTTAACTGATTTATAGCAATATTTAGTTTTATGGACTGTGTGTGATATGTTGTGTGGGTACACTGTGCTCCAGAGGAACAGTGTTTCACTCAGTTGTATATATGTACAGTCAGATGACAATAAGCTTGAATTTGAACTTGTAGTAGATGAAATGTATTCCTCCCGGAGGCCCATGATGTGGTGTTCTGCAGGGATCTCTTTTGGGCTTCATGCTCTTTGTGTTTTTTTATAAATGAGGAAGTGCAAGGATGGGGTTAGTAAATCTGCAGGGGGCACAAAGGTTGGTGGTGTTATGGATGGTGTAGGAGGTTACAACAGGACATTGATAGGGTGCAGAGTTGGGCTGAGAAGTGGCAGATGGATTTCAATATGGAAAAGTGTGACGTGATTCACCTTGTAAGATAGTACTTGATGGCCAAGTACAAAGATAAATGGCAAGATTCTTAGTAATGTGGAGGAACAGAAGGACCCTGGGGTCCAAGGCCATAGAACCCTCTGTTGCCATGCAAATTGACAGGGTGGTTAGGAAGGCGTATGGTGTGCTGGCCTTCATTAGTTGAAGGATCGAGTTCAAGAGCCGTGAGGTAATGTTGCAGCCCTATAAAACTCTGGTTAGACCACACTTGGAGTATCGTGTTCAGTTTTGGTCATGTCATTATAGGACGGGCATGAAAACTTTTTCTATAAAAAAGAGTGCAGATGAGATTTACCAGGATGCTGCCTAGAGTAGAGAATATGTCTTCAGAGGTCAAGAGCTAAGGCTTATCTCTTTGCAGCAAAGGAGAGTGAGAAGAGACTTGACAGAGGTGTATAAGATTATAAGAGGCGTGGATAGAATCAACACCCAGCACCTCTTTCTTGGAGCAAAATAGCTAATACAAGAGAACATACTTTTACGGTGATTGGAGGAAAGTTTGGGGGAGATGTGGTAAGTGAATAGAATACATAGCTGGGAGAGGTGGTGAAGGCAAGTTCTTTAGCAACTTTTAAGAGACTCTTAGATAGGACATGGATGAAAATAAAATGGAGGATTACTCTATGTGGGAGGGAAGGGTTACGGGTTAGGGGAAGGCTTGGCACAACATCATGGGCTGACAGCCCTGTACCATGCTGTAGTGTTCTATGTGTAAGGGGTTTCTTCTTTTATGTTACTGCGTAGGCTAATCAAAATGGCTTCTTTGTCATGTGAACTGCTGAGAAAGTTCTCTCTCTAGCAGCTCGTTTGGGTTATAACGAGAATTGTATTCATTTGCTAACCAATTGGGATAGATGTTATTCTTCCTTGTGTGTCTGTAAGCTATTGTGATGCGCAGGCTTTGGCGCGGAAGGCGCGATGGGGACAGAGAGAGGAGACACGATGCTGTGACCCTGGGTGGCGGGGCTGACCCTGAGTGGGAGTCCGAGGCCCAGGGGCTTCGGCGAGGGGAGGAGACGAAGACAGACTCGTGTGGAGCGTCTGGTCGACCACCGTGGATGGTCCCAGGCGGCGGGTCGAGGGGGTCAGAGGGGATCGAATGGTGGAAAGAAGACTCCACTAATTGAGCTCCAACTGTTGTGCACGAAGTGGTTGAACTTTGATAAGATTGGCACCTTTTATTTTCCTTTTATATTTTATCTCTATTAATTACATAGTTCCAGTAACATGCATAAATTTTAATCATTTAATCGCATATGGTGTACTGTCTGTTATTTGGCGGGGTGGGGTACATCACACAAACTTGATTACCCAGTTTGGCAGGGCCGAAGACTGCTCCCCTCAGACGAGAACGAGTTGAGCGAGCCTGAGGCTTACCGGGGGCTACATAGATTCTATGAAATGCTTGAGAGGGTGTTGCAAAGGGCCCAGCCTCTCAGTTCTAGTGGTGGTATGACCCAAGGCCCTCAGCACAGCCTTGGCATGTGCTCCCTCGGCTTGGTATGTGTCAGCCATCGGGATTCTGTCACGGACGTCTCCTTACACTGGAAGCCTAAAAGCCTGGTTAATCACAGGCGGACGGACAACGGGATTATTACCAGTGACAGCAGAAATAAAACCCAGCAGGGCTCATTACGGGATAAGTGTGAGTGCTGAGGGTGAAAAGCTTAACGCTTGCTGTTCTTGTTTTCACTATTCTGTGGTTGTGCATTAGCATACACAAACGCAGGGTGACTCAGTCCTCGCACTCCACGTTGCCATTGGAAACCAGTGTTGTTGCCACAACAGCTGCCGGGTTCAGTAACAGCAACATGGACGCCGGAGCCAGGCGGTCATTGGCACCCAGTGCCGCCCGTCAGGTGAGACCGCTTGGCATGAGCCTCCGGTCTGGGGCAAAGCGCCCCTGGGGATTCAGCCAACACTGAAGGACCGTGGAACGAACAGATTGCTTAACTCGCTGTGCCAGAAATACCACTGACCCCGAAAAGGTTCTTGATCAAACTTGGACGTTATCACAGCTCTGACAGACTCCACCTTCACCATTTGCAGGAGTTGCCCCCGATAACGATCAGCCAAGTGGCTTTAAGCCGATGTGTTTTTCTTCCCCCCATCCTTAGCTAGCCCCATTCCATCCAGTTCACCCCTCCCCACCTCCCCCCCTCCCACACTGTCCCCAGCTCAGGATCTTCCACCTTGCGCGGTCCGCTTTGACGTCAGACGCCATTAAGCCCACCGAGTCACCAGGGGAGCTTTGGCCTGACCTGCGATACTTCCTTCCTGAGGAGGAGACACAGAACCTGTGCGGACTTGCCTGTAGCAAAGGCAGTTAAACCGACAGCTGCGCCAGACCTGACACAACACATTCCTGGCAGTTCATGCCCCTCCTGCTCCATTTTATACTGAGCTGGATCCCAAAGCCAATGCTTCTGGGACTGGCTGTCAGCAGGGACCGTGTTAAATCAAACCCTTGCATTCCATTCTATGATGTGCGTTGAAGTTGCTTCGGAGTGCCCTGGAATTACTTCTGATGTGACATGAATTTAATTAGGGCTTCCACATACGTGAAATTCTCCAGAATTACACTCGAAAGAATGGTATGCGAGCCACTCACTGACATTATTCGTCTAGGCAGCAAAGCATAACTAGCTAGCTGCTGTTTGATAATTTTACAAATTTAAATGCAACAGGCAGTAGTTCTCCCAACAACCCCCAGCACGGCACAATATTCAAAATGGGCCTCACAACGTTTCAATCCCCGGGTGCACCCTTACACTCTGCCAAACACTCAGGGGCATTGCCACAGTGCACAGACGCAGATGGGCCTCCATGTTGCACAAAAGTCACGCGGCAACCTCGAACACTACACAACGCTCGGGCAAATCCTCGCACTGTACAGGACACTCAAAATACTCGCTGGAGCACCATGCGCCTGGGGATCTTCAAGTTGCCCCGCTAGGTGACGAACTGAGAGCGAGGCCATGGGCCTACTCCGGGTTCCGGGTCTACAGGCTCAGCTCGGCTCAGAATGTCGTCACTTGCGTTTATTGTTTGCAGGATTTGTGTTTTCTTTCCCTCTTGCTCTGCGCATTGGGTGTAGGTCTTTTGTTTTAATTGGGTTCTTTTGGGCTTCTTGCTTTGTGGCTGCCTGTAAGCAGGCAAATCTCAAGGTTGTATAATTTATGCATTCTTTAATAATAAATGCACTTTGAATCCTGTTGAATTGGATAATAGTCATCTGCACCCTCACACACGGAACTACTCATATATGCATGCATGCCTGTACATACGTGTGTGTGTGTGTGTGTGTGTGTGTGTGTGTGTGTTCTGTCTTGATCAGTCACAGAATTGGGGATAACAAACTTGACTTCTCTACAGGACAGAGAGAAAGTGCAACAACAATGCTTTGTATTGAGACAGCATCTATGGATAATGTCCTGAGTGTTTCTGACGAAACTTGATACAACACTTAAGGGGACCCTGTTTCCATCCACATCCAAAAGACGTGTTGGTAGTTGATTGGTTAACTGCTTCAGTGAAGGCAAGTGGTAAAAATAACTAAATGGGAGTAGAGTGAGAATGAGTTGTAGGGGTATAGAGAAAGAAGAAAAGGCAAATTGGCAATGGGGGTGGATCTGCTGGGAGCTGCCATTGACAGGCAACCTGTTTTGGGAAGAGATCTGTTTCTGAGAAGTTTAGATAGATAGATAGACATACCTTATTGATCCTGAGGGAAACTGGGTTTCGTTACAGTTGTACCAACCAAGAATAGAGTATAAGTATACCAATATAAAACCATAAATAATTAAATAATAATATGTAAATTATACCAGATGGAAATAAGTCCTTTAGGAAGTAATTCCAGGGTTTGGAAGACTTCCGGCAAGATGGCAGTGCGACTGGTTGCAGAGGCTTCTACAGGGTCAACGAAAGATACTATTGTTCTACTTAAACGTATGTTTAATGATGACAAGATCCTGCTATACGTTAAGAACTCACAGTACCGTAGGTCTACACCATCAGCGAGTTGCTCGTTGGCGAAGGAGCTGCGCAATGTGTCGCTGCCTGAGCCAAAGGAGGCACACAGTCCAATAGTGAGCGGCCGTCGTGGTCGCCTGTCTTGTGACTGCAACACCCTTTTGGACACTTAATCGGGCACGTCGTGGATGGAGGGGGCCTGGACCTCGGTCATAGGACTAGGCCTGAAGCCACGGTGTCGCCTGCTTGCAGCCGCCCAGAGTGAGGGGACAGAGCAGTTGCACTTCACCTGGGGGGGGGGGCACGGCACGGTGTCTGGAACAGAGTCGGGGCTGCCCTCCCAGGGCTTCGCCCCGCAGAAGACCAGCTCTGTTGCGGCCGACCGCAGATTTGCTGTGGCCGACTCAGTGGGCCCAGGCCTCAAGCTGCAGGGTTGCTTGGTTTTCAGCTGCCGGAGAGGCGCCCGAGCCTTCGCGCCCTACCGGTGGGGGGTGGCGGCGACTTAAAATGGGCTGAGGGGTGTGGACTATATACATAGATATTTGTCTAGTTGTGTTTTCACTAATGTATATGTACTTGTATATGCGAGGGCTGGGCCTGTGAGCCACAGGTTCGCCTAGTGGGCATTGGGGGCCAGTTGACAGATGATATCAGTGGACGGGGGGGCGGTGGTGGGGTGGTCTGGACTATATATATAGACATATTCTGTGTCGTATTTTTACTGATATTCTATACGAGTTTGTTGATTTGTATGCATCAAGCTGCAGCGTCACGGTTGGGATGGAGAGGTGGGCGTCAGGACTCTCATTACGTGATTGTTTACTGTGTGTGACGGTTGGTACTGTGTTTTGCACTTTGACCCCGTTGTAACACTGTCTCGTTTGGCTGTATTCGTGTATGATTAAATGACAACTCAACTTGAATCGGATTGAAGAAGGAGATGGCGCCAGTGAACAGCTCGACCGAGGGCGACACCCTCCAGGCGGTTCACGAAACTACTTCTTTCGCTTCGTTTACGTCTTCATGGTTCTGCTACTGTTGGAGCCTGTGATTGACGTTTTGGTGGCGTGTTTTCGGGCCGATCGAGTGATCTGGTTCTTTGCTGTCGAGCGAAGTGTGCGGCTTCGAGACCGGGAAGCCGGGAGACGGGGCACGAGTCCATGATCAACTCCATTTCTAGCCGATCTCGCTGATTAAAGCACTGAAAAAGACTGAAATCGGTGAGGCGAGTGCAGAAAGCAAGCGGGTGCTCAGCACCACCTATCAGCCTCTCGCTCACTACCGCTGGAGAAAGATGTCTGCGCGTGACAGTCTCCCTCTCCCTCTCGAGCACTGCTCTCAAAGGACAGTCCCCGCATTCGAATAATCTCTCTCCCTCATTGCTGTCAGAGGATGGTGCCGGAGTTCTGAAATTTGAGCAAAGTTTAACCAATGTGGTTTGTGGATTGAACTCTTAGTTCCCGTTATGATGTGTTTCTGGTTTCTGGGCACTCCTTTTTACTTGTGGCTATTTTGGACAATTTTGAATCAGGGTGGCCTGCAGATAACAGACAGTGAGCTGAACAGAATATGCCTGGACTCTTTTGATTTTGTCTTTTATATTCCGTGTTTTTTGCTCGTTCTTTGTTGCCATTTGCGCAATTTGTTTTTTTTTTGGCATGGGGTGGGGTTGATGTTTCTCTTTGAATGTGTTCCATGGTCGTGGCTGTCTGTGTGGAAGATGAATTTCAGGGTTGTATACTGTATACATACTTCGATAATAAATGTACTTTGAATCCTTTGAAGTTACTAAAAATTGGTGGTAATGGCAGAGATATCAGGGATGTGCAAGGGGCCAGATATGGACGAGCAAAAATATCCTGGAAGCCAGAAAGGCTGGAAATGATTGGGAAAGTAGGGAGGGTCAAATTGGATTTGAGAATTGAAAACTGAATGGTGATGTGCTTGTGGGATTTGTTATGTGGGAGTATACTGAATTTTGGATGAGCTCAAAATTAATTTTGAGTGGATGATAGGAGACGTCTTTGAGTGTGGTAGAAAATCTATCTATGCCCAGCAATAAATTAGATTTGGAAGAGAATTTCAGTAGAAATAAGCCGAGGCTGGTCAATGCCCTGTGAGGTCTGGCCCTGCTGCTGTTTAAGCATTAAACAAGGTCATGAAATTCAATATGTCTGTGAGCAACTTTTACCTTAGAAGCAGTCCAAAGCAAATTCTGCTGCAATGCTTTTTCCCAAAAGAGCTAAATCTTCCTATGCTTCAAATATTCATCCACTTCCTTTAAATTATGCAATGGCTTCTAACTCAATCAATTTGTGAGGCAAAACATTTCATGCTCCTAGTCTCTGTGCAAGGCAATTTCTCCCTAAGTTCTGCTCTCAGTCTCTCAGTGACAACTTTAATTTGCTAACTTTTCATTACTAACTCATCTTGTGGAGAAGCTGGACCTTGCTTAATCAAAACGCAACAAAAATGTATTCTAAAACTTCTCTGTGTTCCAGTGCAAACTGTCTCAGGTAAACCAAATCTTTATCTGTTTCTCCGCTTTGACTCAATCCACAAAGCGAAGCTACCCGCAAACCATGGCTCTATTTTGTTTAAAATGAAAGGCTCCAGACAACAGAAATTTTCATCTTTGCTGTGTGCTTAATGCTCCAGATTAAACACTTTAAAGTAGCCTTCATTCCACACTCCCCCTTTCAAGGAATTGTCCACCTTTAATTTTCCTCTGTCTAAAATCGGACCCAACATTTTAAATCTCCAATCCTTGGTTTCCCTTACAAAATGCAGTAGCTCACAATCTTGTGAAGTAAATTACATCTTCTAATTCGCCAGTCTAAGCTTCCGACCAGTCCTGATAATTTTGGAGACTTTTACCATCCTCATCGCTTTTCAAAACTTTTTTTTTGTGTAGACATACCACTCGGAAACAGGCCCTGGGCCCACTGAGTTAGTTAGTTGGTTAGTGCCTGTGACACTCCCGTTGTTCAGAGCAGCAATGGAGGTCCTCCATCTCTGTCTGTCCTTGGCCATCTTCTCCATTGTTTGGTTCAGGGCCCTCATTTCTGCCTCTACGGTATGGTGCCAAGTTGCCTTTGTGTCTTTGGTCTCCTGCGTTTTCATCCCCTCCGCCCCTGTCAGGGGTCCAATGAACTGTTGGCTTGATGATGGAGTCGGTCTCTCTTCTCATCACGTGCCCAATTCACCTCCATCCTTTCCTCACGATGATTGTGGCCATGTCCTCTTGGTGACACTGAAGGAGTAGGGCGCGGCTGGAGATCTTTCCTGGCCAGGAAGTTCGGAGGATCTTCCGGAGGAGGTTCATGGTGTGGAATGACGACAGCTTGGCAAGCTCGTTCTCTGTCTTGTGCCAGCATTCTGACCTGTGCAAGTGTGTGGACAGAACCCAGCTCTGGTACAGTGTCGCCTTGGTGTGGACGCTGTATTTGGTTGATCCCCATATCTTGCTCATTGATCTGAAGATGTTTCCAGCTTTGCCAAATCTCCCATCGAGTTCACTGGTCACCAACCACACGGTTACACCAGGCCTACGTGAGCCCTGCTCCCTTTATTCTCCTCACACTCCCCTCAGACCACACAAGCCTATAACTCACCTACACACGAGGGGCAATTCACAGTGGTCAGCGAACCTGCTACGTAACTCGCCCAGTTGTACGGATGTGTGAGGGAAACTGAGCACCTGGGGAAACCGCATTGACACAGGGAGAACAGGAACACTCCACATAGTGAGCACAAGGCAAGATTGAGACCGGGTTTCTTTCCCTGTGAGGCAGTAGTTCTACTAGTAGAGGTAGAGTGACATGTAATAAACACGGTTCATTATTTCACCCTGGTTTACTCAAGTTTCACCAATGGTTATTATACCAATAGTAAAATCCATCTTTCACCTGATGTTTCTATTCTCACAGTAACAGTCCTCTGCAAAAGCCTTAGTCATAGTCATACTTTATTGATCCCGGGGGAAATTGGTTTTTGTTACAGTTGCACCATAAATAATTAAATAATAATATGTAAATTATGCCAGGAAATAAGTCCAGGACCAGCCTATTGGCTCAGGGTGTCTGACCCTCCAAGGGAGGAGTTGTAAAGTTTGATGGCCACAGGCAGGAATGACTTCCTATGACGCTCTGTGTTGCATCTCGGTGGAATGAGTCTCTGGCTGAATGTACTCCTGTGCCCAACCAGTACATTATGTAGTGGATGGGAGACATTGTCCAAGATGGCATGCAACTTGGACAGCACCCTCTTTTCAGACACCACTGTGAGAGAGTCCAGTTCCATCCCCACAACATCACTGGCCTTCCAAATGAGTTTGTTGATTCTGTTGGTGTCTGCTACCCTCAGCCTGCTGCCCCAGCACACAACAGCAAGCATGATCGCACTGGCCACCACAGACTCGTAGAACAGCTTCCATAGCGCATTTACATAGCTAAGGTGCCTAAGAGGTTTGCACAGTATTATAGCAATTTTAGGTATTGCTGTCACAAGAAAAAACAAACAAACTTTATGACAAAAACAACAGGAATTCTGCAGATGCTGGAAATTCAAGCAACATACATCAAAGTTGCTGGTGAACGCAGCAGGCCAAGCAGCATCTATAGGAAGAGGTGCAGTCGACGTTTCAGGCCGAGACCCTTCGTCAGGACTTCATGACATATGTGAGTGATGATAAACCTGATTCTGATATGGGTCTCTGTTGTGGACTGAGAGTGGGAAGGGGACAGGGAGAGGGGAATCATGGTTAGGAAAAGGGGAGTGGAAAGGGGTGGGAGCGGGAAGCACCATAGAGACACTCTGTAATGATCAGTAAACCAATTGCTTGGAATCAAATGACTTTGCCTGGTGTCTCGTGGCTGGGTGTGTCTGCACCCCCCGCCCCGGTTCTGGTTCTCTGTCACCTATCCCACACCCCTCCCGCGGTGCTCCATCCTCGCCATTCCCAACATACTTTGCTCCCGCCAGATTTACAAATTCATTCTCCACTCCATGTTGACAAATACTGTACTGTGCAAAAAGACTTGGGCACCCTACCTATATACAATACATATGCCTAAGACTTTAGAGACCCAGATCAGAATCAGGTTTATCATCACTCAATTATGTCATGAAATTTGTTTTTACTTTGCAATACATAAGATTACTCTAATTTGAATAAAGCTCATCTGGCCCAGTTCTCCAGATTCTATCTGGCAACAAATACGATTTTACTGCTACACCCACTTTTGCATTATACCCCTGAACTTTTGGTAGAAGCCGTCCAATGAGACACTTTATTGAACATTCTCTGAAAATCCACATACATAAACTCTATTAGATTTATCTGTACAGAAAAAAAGAACTTGTTAATCTGCAGTCTTCCATCTGTTTGCATACACTTGGCTTTTAAATACGTTGCTGAGTTAACACGTAGGTTTCGGTGAGACACCATCATTGCTTCAACATTTGAAACAACTACCAGGCCAGTGATATCATTTGCAAGGAGAGTGTTTGAGATGCAAAGGAGAAAATATCTCGTAAGTGAAGTGTTCACCCTCTTTTGTTATATTAACAGAAGGTGGGCGGGACCTTTGAGCAACATTCACATTCATAGTATCGAAGGCAGTTACCCAGAGTGAGAAAAAGACTCTGATGAACCATTTAAAAGTAGAGCGATCTTTTTCATTCCACTAGAGTAGATTTTTTCCCGAGGCCAGCAAACAACGCGACCAAGGACGACATCCCTCAGACAGTCCACAAAACTACTTCATTCACTTTTTTTCTTTCAAGTGAGGTTCTGCCACTGTTGAAGCCTGTGATCTGCCTTTTGGTGGTGGGTTTTCAGGCCGATTGTGCGATCTGGTGCTTTGCTGTCTCCGAGGGGTTCGATGTTTATCTTTGAATGGTTTTCATGGCTTCCTTTGTTTCAAGTCAAGTCAAGTCACTTTTTATTGTCATTTCAACCATAACTGCTGGTAGAGAACATTGTAAAAATGAGACAACGTTCTCCAGGACCATGGTGCTACATGAAACAATACAAAAACTACATTGAACTACGTAAAAAAAAAACACAAAAACTACACTAGACTACAGACCTAGCCAGGACTGCATAACGTGCACAAAACAGTGCAGGCACTATTGAGGAGTCTGATGGCTTGGGGGAAGAAACTGTTACATAGTCTGGTCGTGAGAGCCTGAATACTTCGGTGCCTTTTTCCAGATGGCAGGAGGGAGAACAGTTTATATGAGGGGTGCGTGGGGTCCTTCATAATGCTGTTTGCTTTGCGGATGCAGCGTGTGGTGTAAATGTCTGTGATGGCGGGAAGAGAGACCCCGATAATCTTCTCAGCTGACCTCACTATCCGCTGCAGGGTCTTGCGATCTGAGATGGTACAATTTCCGAATCAGGCCTTGATGCAGCTGCTCAGGATGCTCTCAATACAACCTCTGTAGAATGTGGTGAGGACGCCGGTGGGGGGGGGGGGGCGGTGGGAGATGGACTTTTCTCAGCCTTCGCAGAAAGTAGAGACGCTGCTGGGCTTTCTTTGCTATGGAGCTGGTGTTGAGGGACCAGGTGAGATTCTCCGCCAGGTGGACACCAAGAAATTTGGTGCTTTTAATGATCTCTACGGAGGAGTCATCGATGTTCAGTGGAGGGTGGTCGCTCCGTGTCCTCCTGAAGTCAACAACCATCTCTTTTGTTTTGTTCACAGTCAGAGACAGGTTGTTGGCTCTGCACCAGTCCGTCAGCCGCTGCACCTCCTCTCTGTATGCTGACTCATCGTTCTTGCTGACGAGACCCACCACGGTCATGTCATTGGCGAATTTGATGATGTGGTTCGAGCTGTGTGTTGCAGCACAGTCGTGGGTCAGCAGAGTGAACAGCAGTGGACTGAGCACACAGCCCTGGGGGGGCCCCCGTGCTCAGTGTGATGGTGTTGGAGATGCTGCTTCCAGTCCGGGCTGACTGAGGTCTCCCAGTCAGGAAGACTAGGATCCAGTTGTTCAGGCCCAGTAGGCTCAGCTTTCCAATCAGTTTCTGAGGAATGATTGTGTTGGATGCTGAACTGAAGCCTATGAACAGCATTCGAACGTACGTGTCTTTTTTGTCCAGGTGGGTTAGGGCCATGGCTGTCTGTGAGAAGAGGAATCTCAGGGTTGCATACATACTTTGGCAATAAATGTACTGGGAACATACTGTGAATGTTTGAATCTCAGATACGCCTTTAGCCTTCATGCCTTTGGGGCTGCATGGTAGCATAGTGGTTAGCATAGCAGGCTCAGGAAGAGCTTCTTCCCTGAGGCTGTGACCCTGCTGAACCTCTCATCACAGCGTTAAGCAGTATTGCACCCATATTGTACTCTCTCAGTACTTTTATATTTGTGTGCTGTAGCACTTTTTTTACTCACAGTTATTTTGTAAATAATACCATTCTTTGCATTTCTGGTCAGATGCTAACCGCATTTCATTGGCTTTGTATCTGTACTCAGCACAATGAC
This sequence comes from Mobula hypostoma, assembly GCF_963921235.1. Classification (NCBI taxonomy): domain Eukaryota; kingdom Metazoa; phylum Chordata; class Chondrichthyes; order Myliobatiformes; family Myliobatidae; genus Mobula; species Mobula hypostoma. The sequence continues at coordinate 24,129,846 of NC_086121.1, read as the reverse complement.
AATAAAGTTGAATCTAATCTAATAATGGTTTACGGTACAGGAGATCCGGTTCAATTGTCTGTAAGGACTTAGTATATTGGCCCTGTAACCCATGTGGCTTTCCTCACAGTTCAAAGGCATACTGGTTGGTTTAATTAGGTTTAGTCTAGGGTTAAATCAGGAGTTGCTGGACAGAGGAGCTTGAAGAGCTGGAAGGGCCTGTTCTGCACTATATCTCAATAAATAAAATGAAAAACTCAAGTTACATTAGTTACATAACATTTCTCTTGAACTGAGTGCAGTTGATGTAGTTGACTGAGGGTAGACAAGAGAGTGCACCTCCTCCTCTCCAGTCTAAAATCTGCACTTGAAGACTCTGTAGGTGTTTGTCTAGCAAAGCTCCCAGGTGAAGGATATCATCCAAATATATGACAGCCATGTGCCCTGTTGTAATCCTCTGTGCTTATCTGAAAGACAGTAGGTGCAGACAAAAGTCTGAAGGATCATTGGTTACATGTGAACAAGCCCTCGTCTGAGTTGACTAAGAACAAAGTTTCAGACTGGTTCTCCAACACTACCTGTTGATATTTAGAGATGGAGCAGGGCAACAGGGCCTCCCAGCCCAAGGAAGCCATGCTGCCCTTTTTCACCCAGGATACCTGGTCACGGGAATACAAACTCTTTACAGGCAGCAGTGGGAGGTGAACCCAGGCCACCAGTGCTGCAAAGTGTTACACTAAACGCTGATGTCCATGACTCAATTGGTGGACTGCTTCCCTACAGACAAAACTGGAAATCGGATGGAAGTGAAGCAACTGGAGAAAACACAGGAGATGACACAGAGAGTGGGCAGCCCCCAGATAGACATCACCCAAGGACAGGATCAAACCCAGCTGGGCCACATTTGGGACAACGGTGACATCATGCACTTCAGCAGCCGGAATACCCGTTGTAGCACTATGAACAAAGAACACTGTACACGGTATGTACCCCATGGAATTTCTTCCCGGAGGTTGTGGCTTGAGATTGCTGCCCAGTTTTCCATGTTTTGTCTTTTGTGCCCATCCCCAATGACTTGAAAACCGATCAAAGTAAGATATTGCCACTTCCTCTGTCAAGGTATAGACATTAATACTTATTGGCATTAAAGAAATTTCTTTTGCAATGACTTCTGAACAGATAGCTTGTTCCATTACTGATACCTGCCCTCTCAGATAAATCAAGTGAAAACAACCTCTCTTCAAATACAGAAGATTAATAACAAAAATCATAAAGGGGCAGAAAATCCTTGTGTGTATCATAACTCTCATTGTACAACTTGGTTCACTACTTATATAGCATCTCATTTTTCTCTGTGAATAAAGCCAGATTATGTTACCTTGCTCTTTGTTGGACTTCATTCTAGTATAGAGGTTAACAGTACATAACGCATAATTCTGTAATTCTAAATCATCAATGCATTATCCATTGGATGGACCAGAAACCGCCTCTCTACTATTGAAGGACCCACTAATGATTGCAAGATTGCTTCAGTATTACATTTAACAAAAATGAACCAAAAAGAGAAAGGTAATTAAACTTTTTTGTCTATTCATTTCTTTATTGATTGATTGATTGAGAAATAGTGTGAATAGGCCCTTTCATCCCTTGAGCTGTGCCGTGAGGCAACCTTCAATCTACTGCTATCCTAATCACTGGTTCAGTTTATAATGACCAATTAACCCACTAACTGGGAGGTCTTTGGACTGTGGGAGGAAACTGGAGCACCGGGAGGAAACCCACGTAGTCACGGGGAGAACGTACAAACTCCTTACAGACAGTGGTGGGAATTGAACACGGGTCACTGGTGCTGTAAAGCTTTGTGCTAACCACTACACTACCTGGGCTTAAGTCCCGCCACTGTCTGCAAGGAGTTTGCACATTCTCCCCGTGATCGTATGGGTTTCTTCCCACAGTCCACTACACTACCCTGGCACCCTCGGATCAGTCTGATATTCTACAAAGTATTTGTGGTAAGAAAGCAAAAGTCAAACTTCATTCTCAGAAAGTATTTACATTTTACCCAATATGTTAAACGTAAATATTATTTAGTTGATTTCCAAGTATCGTGTTTCATGGAGGAGGGGAATTACTAAATAAAACTAAAGTATGCTCTTCATTCCAAGGTGCCTGAGTGTTAGAAGTTATAATATCCTTGTTAGTTCCGATTATTGATTCAGCAATCCTTTCTCCAAATACTGGGTTTGACAAGGAGATTTTGAAGATTAGACTTACTGCTGAAAATAGGATAAACCAAATAACATCTATAACTAATGAGAAAAATATTTTTTTTAAACTTGCATCAAAACATAAACAGAAGCATAGCTCTAAGTGATAGTTCTAAAACTAAATGAACCAATTGATAATTTCAACAGTGTAAGGTATATGAAAAAGGTGCAGATTTTTTTTGCTATGATCCAGTTATTCATTGACAACTTAATAAACCAATCTGGCTTTAAGCAAAAAAACAAGGTTCTACTATAAAGTTTTTCTGTAGGGTTTGAAGGTGATGAGAATCGTGAGGCAGTACGGGACAAAGACAAGCAAGCACAATGTCTTTTTCCCTGGGGCGGTGGGGGGGAGGCTAAAAACAAGACAGCGTACATAGGTTTAAGCTCAGAAGTGAGAGATTTAATAGAGACATCAGGGGCAGCTTCTTCATGCAAAGCATACTGAGTGTTTGGAATGAGCTGCCAGTAATAGGATGGAGGCAGTTACATCAGCAACATTCAAACGCTGCCTGGATAAATACACGGATAGGAGAGGTTTAGAGGCCTTAGGCTAAACATGGACAGGCAGATAGTATGGATGGGATGGGCTGAGTGGCCTGTTTCCTTTGGTGAAGAGGTAACTCAAAGGGATCACGCAAATCGTTTTCCTGATGCACCTGGGCACATGGGCAGCCTCAAAGCTGTGGGGAGTGCTTTTTTGATTCGTGTCGTCCATCTATAGTGGTTCAATTCAAGACCACAGACAAGGAAAGAGAAAACCTTTTCATTCAAAGAAGTTATTATTCACAAGAGCAAATAAATGAAGAAGCCCAAAATATTTGGAATAAAGAGGACAAAAAATGTTTTTTAAAAAGTTATTGTGCAATATTCACACTGCTGCATAACAATCAAAAGAGGGAGAATTATGGAATAAACTGGACTGCCTGGTGATAGGGAATATTGAAGAAACAGCAATCCTTAAAAGGCTTGAAGAGCCTAGAAATGCAAAGCAAATAGACACAGAACAAAATTATAGTGCAAACCGGTTTATTCAACCAAAATAAAATATTCAGACCATTCTGCATCGGCAGCGTTAAGACATTTAGGAATCAAATATACGGTAAATACAAAACAATAGCAGTAAGTGCTTTACGCTTAGCTGTGATTCATAGAATGGAAGTCTAAGAACAGAAGGCACCAGCAATAGTCATTATGTTAAGGAGACAAAAGATCTTCGTGACTCTTTCTCAGGACAAGTACGGAAAATTTTATTTCTGCACGAGCTGAGAGGCTGCAAATGGAACTAATTGTCTTATTAAAGGATGCACAGATTTGCAACAGTACAGTAGCCTGCTCAAGATTGATGCTGAAGATAGTATGCGTTAATAATTCTTTGTTTCATCCGAAGATCTAAAGGTCAGATTGGGAAGGGGAAGGAGAGGAACGTGAGTAATGGAGCCACAAAACCAGGAATATTTATGAGGAAAGCAATCTATTTTTGGTTTTATCAGCGTAGAACAGACCGTGAAGTCTCATCTGTCCACACCTCCCACCTTGCACAAAACGGGAGGTACTTGTGAATTCTTGACTTACACCGAGGTTTATCGGAATCACAGTATTTGATATAATTTTCACATCCAGTAGAATCTGCTAAAGTGCAAAGATACTGTTTTCTCTGTTTTGCTGACAGCACCTTTCATTGTCCCATTTAATGAGCTGCCATCATAAGGGTGGCTTGGCAGTGCAGTAGTAAGTGAGGCTGTCTCACTGCTCCAGTGATTCCTTTTGATCCTGGACCCTAGGTGCTGTCTGCTTGGAGTTTGTGTTCTCTCTCCAATGCTTCAGTTTCCTCCCAAATCCCAAAGACATGCCGGCATGTAAACTGGTCAGAGTGGATTACCGCTTAGCGTAGTGGCCAGATAATCAAAGGCAGCTATTAGAAAAAGTAAGTCGCAGGGCTAAATGGAAATAAGTGGGAGAATAGAACTGAGAGCTGATGTGGAGAGAAGTCTCCTCTGTTGTTTTAGGAAATATTTCTCTGTCTAGCTGAATTACCAATTCCTATCTCTTAATAAGATTGTAAATTTAAACTGCTCCCTAGGACTAAGCACCCTGGGTCATCAGACCCTTTATGCGCAATACCAAGGGACCACTACATCTCCAAAGCTTCTTCCTTTGAGATAAGATCATCAACCAAAATCCCACTGCTTCAACTGGGTGTAATAGATCTCACTGCACTGTTTGAAGTGCAAACTATTCTCCCAATATCCCAGGTCAAAACGTTTTATTCAACCACATCACCAAAACAATACAAGCAGTCCTTCTGGTGGTCTACTTTATGCAAATTAGCCACTGTATTTGCTTACATGAGAATAGTGATTGCACTTCAATAGTGTTTAATTCATTGTAAAGTGCATCGGACTACCTGAAGAGGCAAGGTGTTACTTAAAATTCGTAACAGCACCACAGCAATAATTTACAGTTACATAGCACTTTTAAAGCTGCAGAATTGTTTACAGGCGCAAACACGAGGAATTCTGCAGATGCTGGAAATTCGAGCAACACATATCAAAGTTGCTGGTGAACGCAGCAGGCCAGGCAGCATCTCTGGGAAGAGGTACAGTCCACGTTTCAAGCCGAGACCCTTCGTCAGGACTAACTGAAAGAAGAGCTAGTAAGAGATTTGAAAGTTGGAGGGGGAGGAGGAGATCCGAAATGATAGGAGAAGACAGGAAGGGGAGGGATGGAGCCAAGAGCTGGACAGGTGATTGGCAAAAGGGATATGAGAGGATCATGGGACGGGAGGCCCAGGGAGAAGGAAAAGGGGGAGGGGGGAAAAACCCCAGAGGATGGGCAAGGCGTATAGTGAGAGGGACAGGGGGAGAAAAAGGAGAGAGAGAGAAAGAATGTGTGTAAATAAATAACGGATGGGGTACGAGGGGGAGGTGGGACATTAGCAGAAGTTTGACAAGTCAATGTTAATTGCCAATCACCTGTCCAGCTCTTAGCTCCATCCCTCCCCCTCCTGTCTTCTCCTATCAATTTGGACCTCCCCCTCCCCCTCCCACTTTCAAATCTCATACTAGCTCTTCATTCAGTTAGTCCTGACGAAGGGTCTCGGCCTGAAACGGTGACTGTACCTCTTCCTAGAGATGCTACACTTGAGAAACCATAACCTAAATGCAATGGACTGAGAGCTGAGAATGTAAACTTCATTTGATTCCAGTATGCAAACTAAAGGCCATGTCCTTATGCATCATAAGTTTCTTTGACTGTCTGATGAGAGGGAGTTTATATCGCTGGGCCTAGGTCGCTGAAGGAAAGCTGCCGATGGTAAAGAAAATTGGAAAGGAACAAATTATTAGAAAACTCAAGCTAAACATCAGACTCAGGAACATGTTAGAGAAACATGCTCTTCGTCAGCAGGTGATGGGAAAATGTGATGTCATCGTTGGTTTTGGGGCAGTCTCTTCAGTGTACAGAAATTTAGAAGACTTTTGTACAGAGGTTTAAATGTAAATATTTCCCTATAAGGTGATCACGTGCACAGAGCTATGTGTGGTGCATGTCAAAATAACTTTTAATTTTGCGTTAGAGTAGGAGATAGCTCAGTGTTACCTGATTTCAACACAATGAATGTACAGAAAGAGAAATCCATATCAGGAGGAAGATTTATAACTCAGTTAGAAAAAAGAGGAAGGTTTAGAGAAGTACTGTCTGCAGACAAACTAGCGGGATAGAAGAAAGATTGCAGTGGCTCGAGGGAAGAGGTGAGGGAGAAAGATATCAAGCTCTACAAGTGTGTTTAGGATTACACATCATTACTAGCTGTAAGAATTTCCACAAAATATGCAGAATGAGCTAGGATCAGATTACCCACATCATGCAGGATTACTGGGACCACATTCTTTGTGGGAGAAGTCCGCGATACTGTATTCACCAAATGGGCAAAGTAGCGGTGAAACATGCTTGAATAGTTTGATGCTCTTTCTGTTGCCATGTGAAGGACACGGTGGTGTTGCATTGTCTGAGTTACAGACACCAGGCCAGCAAGTGTAATCACAGTTTTCTGCTGGAAGTTCCAAAAGCAGCTCAAGGAACTGGCAGTGCTTGCTCTTACAACTGCACAGAGTAAGGAACATTAATGAACCTTTTATAACAGGCTGGAGGAGAAGATGGCGGCGCGCCTGCGCGTGCGCAGCCCTCCGGTGAAAAATGATATCGTATCTGTTAAATAGGGGCTGTGGACAATTCTGATTTGATGGAGAATGGACGTGAAAGCACAGAGGAACACCTGGAGAAATTTCTGAAATGCCCGTTCGCTGCTGTCGTTAGTGTGGTCGGGAATCTTTCAGAGGGTAGGCCTCAAAATCCCCGGCCTTGCCTGCTTTTGGCGACCGAGAAGGAGGTCGGATCGTTCGGATAGAGATGCCTCTCAGTACTCGGTGTCGGACAGCTGATCAGAGCTCGAGGTTTTCGGATGACTCAGAGTCGGATTGTGGTCGGGCATGGCAGGGAGAGTTTTTCTTCCTTTTTCCGTCTGCGTGAGATGTGGGACATTTGAGAAACCTTGAACTTTACTGTGCTCATGGACTTCTTCATCAAGTTATGGTATTGTTACACTGTTTGTAACTATATGTTATAATTATGTGATTTTGTCAGTTTTTTCAGTCTTGGTCTGTCCTGTGTTTTGTGATATCACACCGGAGGAAATAATGTATCATTTCTTAATGCATGCATTACTAAATGACAATAAAAGAGGACTACATGTCTTCATAATCCTAATCCTAACTACATCAGTGCATTCAAAGGCAAATCATTTAGAAGAGGGAATTAAGGAGTGGGAGTGAAAGGATTTTTTTAAATGAAGGGTTTTAATTGTTGTTAAGGAACTTCGTGTTTCTAATTGGTTGTAAAACATAACCCAGTCATTCACTTTACTGGTAGTGTTGACATGGATCTCAAACATAACAGACGAATTGCTTGAGTCCATCCCAAACCAAACCAGCCTGAGCCTACTTCAACTCTAGCCAAACCTTGCAAAAAAACTGATTCCTTGTGCGATATTTGTTTATATTCCTTTCGGATTATTTGTCATCCACTTTGATTAATGCGGATGTGTTAATCCCTTGGTAAGGATTGTGTAGCTTCAGGTGGGGTTTTGAGGATCCCAATCAATGGCCAGATCGTTTCCGGTGCTAAATCGTTGTCGTGGCCCAAGACATTGAGGATTATGAAAATGTTAAAAACCTGGGATGACACCATTCCTTTGGGAGGCAGTCAGGCCAGTCTGAATTATCCCCGATTCCCCACTAACATAAAGAGAAGACAAGACCTGCAAAAGATCAGCACAGTAGAGTGGAAAGACAGGGTTAGCGAAAGGGAAATCACAAAACACAATCCTTAATGGTGAAAGTGGCGGGGGCAAAGGCAGGGGACAGCAGATGGCCAAGGCTGACCCTTCTATCCATTGATATGGAAGTGCTTCACAGCCATGCAAAGCTGGCTGGCTGGGATAGAACATGCCACATCTGCAGCAAACACCAAACCAAAAGCACTGACATCTCAGCAAATCAACATCATCATCCTGTAACTTCATCTTCACGCCTCCCACCATGTGGAGACTCCGGCTGGCTGTGTAATTGGGCATTTAGCCAGTAAGCTCCTTCTTCCTGAATCAAGGCCAAGCTGCCATTTACAGGCTTAGGGTACTGCAGGATATACCATTTCCTGTGGAGATATAATCAGGGAAATTAGAGACATAAATGCATGAGCACATATTAATTTATCCATTTAATGTGACTATTGCCAATACAAACTTTTTTCATTGCCCTTTAAGCAGAAATACATCCACTTTCTCCTCACTGGATTTTCATTGTTGTAAAAGTATACCATTCCTCTAACTCGTGCAACTTAACACTGCACCTCCCTTTGTTCATTTTTTCCTTCAATAGACAAACCAAAGATCAACGTCAACCAGTCACAGGCTGCTCTGCTGATTATCTTGTCTTACTATCTAATGCTTAGAAACTTGTTACTAGACCACAGGTCAGTCGCTGTTGTCCTGACATTAAAGCCATCAATGGAGTTGGGAAATGCTTCACTAATTGGTGACCACAGCAGTCAAGAAACCTGCAATCCCTTGACGTAAGGGAATCCTTTGCTTTTCCACACTTCCCTGAAGTTACTACAGTTCACTCCAGGGGCAGGCCAGAATTTAATATAGAAAAGTAATGTTTCATTATAACTTTAACTGCAGGAAACAAACATTTACAGCTCTTTTTGCAACATGCTGCAATCAGTATAATTGAGGACAAGAACAACAGTTTGCCATTTATATAGTGTCTTTAATGTTAGAGAATATCTTAAAGAAGCTTAGAGGAAACAAAAGAGATGTTCAAAGGAATGACTGAACCTTAGGGAAAGAGTTGTTTGAAAGAGGAGATGGAAGGGTTTAGAAATGTATGGTAGCCAAACACAGATATCAATGCATAGCGTCTGTCTAACACACACTCTCAAGATTACATACAGATAAAAACTCCACGCCCACACATAGACTCAATATAGATGCAAAACGCAAAACAAACTGTGCTGGTTCATTAAGAAATCCATCGGATAAATTCTGAGTGGCTCACTTCTAGGAGAGGCAGAAAATTCTAAAAAGAAAGGCAGCAATTTGTTCAGCATTTCAGTCCTCTGGTTTTACAGCTAATTTGGTTCAGCTAGCTCGTGCTTTCCTCCTCCTGGCTTATCCTGGAGCTCTGCGATGGCACCAATCTCTCTCAGACTGAATCTGATCCTCTCTAAGCAACCCCACCAGAGTCTCAGCCTCCTACTCCTTGGAATGAGTGAGGCAATAGCAAGGTCAAAATAATAAATAAAAGCTTCCTGCCAGATCCCTGCTTGAGGTCAGTCAAACTATTCTGTAAGACCCCAATTGAGAACAGGTCGGAACTCTACTTTCGCAAACTAATTGACAATTTTGACATCATTACGCCCCAAAACTACTCTGAGATCACTAGTAACATCAGTCATCAGTGTACAAGGAAGAAAACGTGAAAGCACTTGTAGAAATATTAACTATTGATTTGGGGTTTTCAAGTCTTCAGGATTACCTGAAATCTTGCTTATTTTCTTTAATCACCTGCCAGTTATCAAATCAAATCCCAGGTTAGTTCCAGGACCCCTTAACCAATTCCTTTAGCCAATAGAAAGAGTATGAAGCAAACTGTGGACTCATACCAAAGCTTTTAAAATGCTGCATCAACTGTACTGACAGATGGCCATATAGTTACTCATTCAATTATCAGCAGGTTGACTTTGGAGATGAGGGGATTAGCCTGTGAGGAGAGATTGAGTTGCTGGGAATATACTTGGTAGAATTCAGATTGAGAGGGAGTCTTTTAGAAACTTATAAACTTATGAAAGGGATTGATAAAATAGAGGCAGGAAAGTTGTTTCCACCGGCAAGTGTGACTGAACTAGGGTACAATATAATAAATTTAGTTTGAACTTTGAATTAGCATCAAGATTCAGGGGAATAGATTTAGGACAGAGATGAGGAGAAATTGCTTTTCCCAGAGAGCAGTGCATCTGTGGAATTCTCTGCCTAAGGAAATAGTAGAGGTTACCTCATTAAATATATTTAAGAAACAGTGAGATCGATTTTTGCATAGCAGGGGAATTAAGGGTTATTGGGAAAAATCAGGTCAGTAGAGCTGAGACCATGGCCAGAACATGATCTTATTAATAGCAGAGCAGGCTTCATAGGCCAGGTGGCCTATTCCAGCTCTATTTATTTGCTTCTGGCATTCTCTCCCCACCCACTTCCTTTTCAGTCCTGAAGAAAGGTTTCAGGCCAAAACATCGATTATTTATTCATTTCCATAGACACTGCCTGACCTGCTGAGTTCCTCCAGCATTTTGAGTGTGTTTCTCCTATTTCTTATGTTCTTATGTGACTAAGTTCTGTTTCAATAAACTTTAAAATAAAAGATCCATTCAAAGTGCTTCTTATTAACCTTTAGATAAAACTAATATAGGGAGATTCTTAACAACTTCAAATAGTCTTGACCTCAAAATCTGTTATAATTTTGCACTTGTTTACCTGCAATGAACTTTCTCTGTAGCTGTTACACTGTATTCTGCGTTGTTATTTGTTTAACCTTGTTCTCTCTCAATACACTGTATAAAGAATTGGTCTGTATGAACAGTGTATAAGACACATTTTTCACTGTATCTCAGTGCATTTGACAATAATAAACAAATTTCAATATGATTGTTATTCATAAACAGGCTACAGCAGCATATATTGTTCTCAAATGCTCTGAGGAGATGCCAGTGAGCGATCTTCTTTAACCTTGCATGCTGTTCCAGGATTTGAATCCATCTGCCATGGGGAAATGGAGATATATTTCCATTCAGGGTTGTGTGTGACTTAAAGTGTGGTGATCTCCCAAGTGGCAGAGGCCCTTGCCCTTCTTGGTGGTAGAGGCAACGGAGTTGAGGATGCTGTCACAGTTGTCTGGGTGAGTATCTGCAGTCCATTGTCTGAGGCTCTGCAGTGCGGCAGTGCTGGACGGAACAAACATTTAGGTTTATTGGATGAGTCACCAATGAAGAGGTTTGTGCTGGATGCCATCAAGTTCCTGAGTGTTGTTGGAGCTGGATCCAATTTGGGCAATTGGAGAGAAACCCGTCATAACTCAGACCTGTGCCTTGTAGATGGTGGAATGCTCTGTGCATCGGAACTGAGTCAAATGCTACAGGAACGATCTGCTGGAGGAACTCAGTGGGTCGAGGAGGATCTGTGGGGAAGGGAATTGTCAACGTTTTGGGTCAAAAAGCTGTATCAGGACTACATCAAGACCATTCCTTTGCGCCCACAAATGCTACTTGACCTGCTGAACTCCTCCAGCAGGCTGTTGCTCCAGATTCCAGCAGCTACAGTCTCTCATGTCTCCAGTGGTGTGGAAAAAACAGCTTCTGCACTGCTCTTGTCAGAATTAGATCTGATTAGATTATGAGGACACTCAGTCCTCGTTTATTGTCATTTAGAAATGCATAAATGCATTAAGAAATGATACGATGTTCCTCCAGAGTGATATCACACAAAAATAGGACAAACCAAAGACTAACACTGACAGAACTACATAATTATAACATATAGTTACAGCAGTGCAAAACAATACCATAATTTGATAAAGAACAGACCATGGGCATGGTTAAAAAAAGTCTCAAGTCCCAATCGACTCCAATAGTCCCCGGATAGCAGGCGGCAAAAAGGGAGAAACTCCCCTGCCATAAACCTCCAGACACTGACAACTGACAACTGCTGATGCATTGGAAGCAGCCAACCACAGGCGACTGAGTCCGTCTGAAAACTTCGAGCCTCCAACCAGCCCCTCCGATACAGCCTCCCGAGCGCCATCCTCTGCCAAGCGCCTTCAACCTCGTCCCGGCCGCTGAAACACGCAAAGCTGAGGCCTACTCCTCCGGAGATTCCAGACCACACAGTACCAGCGGCAGCGAAGCGGGCATTTCAGAAATTTCTCCAGATGTTCCTCTGCGCTCTCACGTCTGTCTCCATCAAACCAGAATTGTGCACGGTCCCCTACTTAACAAATACAGATATCATTCCGGAGCGGCCGCGCACACTGCGTCGACTTGATGCCAATAGCAGGAAAACACACCGACTGAGGCACTGAATTCTTGCTTACTTACTGTGGGAACCAGTATCACACCATCTTGTACACCATGGGCACTTACTCCAATGAACAAGCCACAGAATTCATTCCTTCATCTTACAGATTACATTACTGTGAATCACGAGTGATTTATTGAGCTTAATTATAATCACTTAATCGAAGTAAACATGCTAATCATGTTGTTTGCTACCTTGGACTGATACATCACTGCACTGTCATTAACCTGGAGAAATTGCACGTTAACTCACCGACAGAAAAACATCCTGGTTATCTGCCAACGCCTGCTTGGCGAGGTACCGTTCCCGTTTTATTTTCACCTCCAGCGACTCCGGGATGTCCCGCACCATCCAGTCAATTAGACGGAGAATGAAAAAGACGACATGCTGCAGAACCAAAACACAGCAATTCAGTGACAAAACCACACCAGTCCTGCAATAGGAACAATAGCTTTCAGCAGAGCTAGCGGATCATGACATCAGAGAAATATACAGTGTGTAGGATTATCTGCACAATACCCACAAGCAGTGTGCAATCCCAAGAGTGTAAAACGAGGAGTGGATTACAAGGATGTGATAAATGCCCAGAGGATGTTCAAATATATTTTTATAAATGAGCTTTAAGAGAGGTTTGCCATTGACGTCTGAGCTGTAAGTTGAATACTTTCAGACCACTGTGTAACTACACCGAGGCTAAGATTTAAGAGCAACCCAATTATCCAAAAAAAACGAGAAAAGATTACAGCACTGAACACGGGGAAATGCTTCGTTTCATGGAGTTACCTCAAAAGCAATGATGAATCCAAGTTGAACAGCCAGCAGCTTCCAATAGAACAAAGTTAGATTCCCATCTGGATCACGGAATGCTTTATACCTGTCATTACATGTAAGAATCACATAAAAATTGCAACACAGCAACAAACTGTTTGGTCCAAACAACCTATGATGGTGTTTAAGCACTGTATATGGAGAGGACTGTTAACTCCACACACCCAGTTCTTTTCTTGATCCTGACATATTCTCCATTAGTCATTTGTCTGACCTCTTTTTGACTGTCAACATATTTGTTTGTTGCAATCACTAAATCTACTGATGCATTCCAAGACCTCACAATCCTATGTAAAAAAATCTCCAGCTCTCTGTTGTCCTAAGACTCTTGGTTTCAGATGAATATCTAAGTCCCAATTGCTCCAGAACCCTCAATCATTGGAACATATTTGTTTCTATTTGCCTTAAGACTCGAAATGCCTCCACAAAATCATCAATAATCACAGCTCTTTTAATTAAATCTGGCTCTGTTTGTACTTTCTCCACCCTAGTGAAACTTGGCTGTTGTCTCTTCATTTTCTTAGTAATCCTTCCTTTTATTGATCCCAAATTGCACACACAGCTAAAGTAATGATAGTCCTAAGATTCATGATTGTATTTGATTTACATTTAATACTTCTTGGCACTATGTCGGTGATCCATATACTTTTTTTTTACTGTCTTCTCCACTTGAGTTCCTGTCAAGCAATCATTTATTATGGAACTTAAGCATTCTCAGTATGGACATGCTTCAATAAAACTCTTAAAGAAAGAAATGTACAGGCCTAGTTCAGTGCAAGAGGCCATTTTATGTTCTAATGTTGCAAGGTGCAAGAAATGCTAGTTATACTCCTGCAATGTGAACTCCAAATCGTCACCCAATAACCCACTTGAAGGAGAGAGTGCAAACTAATCATCCACAGACAGAGTTACAGAGTAACATACAGTTGGGTTTCCATTCACCTGTAGCCCTCACTTAGCTAGAAACTATAGCTCACCTTTACTCGCTGTACTACATTTCTAATGGGAGCTCCTCCACTAAACGTGCGTGTCGTATCTAGATGACTGAAATCTAAGGTAGGTTATTGCAAATAATTAAATGTCAACCTCATAATTTAATTCATGTCTCTTGCTGCAAGGCTTGCTTCTTGTTTTACTGTGAGTTGCAAATGACAGACATAGGTTGCAGATTACTACTCCAGCTATTGAAGAAATCTGAAGTTCATAATGCAATAAATAAGATGAAGAAAGGCAGCAGGTCCTGATGATTTAGTAATAGCACAAATTATCGCCCTTGAAGATTATGGAATTGAAAAACTTACTGATTTAATCAATGACATTTATGAGACTGGAATAATAAGAAGAGATGAAAAAAATCAGCATTTATCACTCTTCCTGAGAAACCTGGAGCAATAAAATGTGAATTACATAGGACCATAAGTTTAACGAGCCATATCACTAAGATACCTCTAGAAATTTTGATGACAAGATCTAAAAGTAAGATAAAAGCTGAAATAGGTAAAGAACAATGTGGTTTTGTGAAAGACAAAGGTACAAGACACGCGATATTGATGATAAGGATACTACCAGAACGAGTTATTCAAGTGCAAAAAGATTTGTTTGTTTTATCGACTACACAAGAGCATTTGATAAAGTGAAGCATAATAAGTTATTTGAAATATTACAGGAAACTTTAGATCTAGATTCAAAAAACTTCCAGCTAATCAGAAATCTGTATTGGGAACAAACTGCCTCTGTAAGAATAGATGGAGAAGTGAGTCAGTTTACGAAAATCAAGAGAGGCGTGAGACAAGGGTGTGTTTTCGCCCTGATTTGTTTAATGTGTACTGTCTGTCTGTCTGTCTAGGTACCATATCCGATGCGGACTTTGGTGACCACGGTTTTCCATATAGATCTATCCTTCGTTTTTTGGATGACTTCCATTTCCTCCATGTGTAGCCACCTGGCTAGGCTTTTGATGCACATAAGCCGAGGTCTTCCTCTAGGTTTGCTCCCCTCAATCTTTCCAGAGAGTATGAGTTTTTCTAGTTCATCTTTCCACATGATGTGTCCTAGGAATCTGAGTTGTCTTTCTCTTATTGTTGGTATGAGTGATCGAACTGCTTGGGCTCTTCTGAGAACTTCTTCATTTGATGTGTGTGTGGTCCATGATATTTTTAACTTTCTCCTGTAGACCATAATTCAGCTGCTTCTAGTCTCTTTTCCATTGCTGGGGAAATGGTCCAGCATTCACTTCCATAAGTCAGGATAGAATAAATGTAGCACTGCAGTATTCTGTTTTTAGTGTACATGCTCATATTCTGTCTGTTAATATGGTCTTCATTTTTTGGAAAGCTTCTTCCGCCATTGCTATTCTGTATTTGATATCTGTGTCGCACCTACTATTACTTGTTATTAGGCTGCCAAGATATCTGAATTTGTTGACTTGTTTGATGTTTGTATTTCCGATCTTGATCACACATTGTGGGATGTTTGTCTTTCTGGAGATGACCATGCTGTCTGTCTTCCTGGTGTTGATTGAGAGGCCTCTGCGATTACTTTCTGCTGCCACGATAGTGAGTAGTTCTTGAAGTTTCGTTTCTGAGTCAGCTATTAGTATGATGTTATCAGCATATCTGATGTTATTTATATTATGGCCTCCAATTGTGAACTCTTTGATGTCTTTGATACTTCTCAAGATATTTTCACTATACAGGTTGAATAAGTCTGGTGAAAAGACACAACCTTGCCTGACTCCTCTCATGATATTCACATACTCACTCACTTCTCCTTCTATTCTGATGGATGCTGTCTGGTCCCAGTATAAGTTTCTTAAGAAACATATATCTTTCCCATCTATGTCAAGATCTTGAAGCATTTCCAGAAGATCTTGCTGTTTGACAGTGTCAAAAGCTTTTGTATAGTCAATGAAATTATTTAATGTTAATGTGTACAGTGAAACAATATTACAAAAAATGAGAGACATCTTGGGAATCAAAGTTGGCGGTGAAAACATCAATAATTTCAGATATGCAGATGACACTGTTAATTGCAAGTATGGAGGAAGAACTACAAAACTTAATTGATATAATTGTTGAAGAAAGTGCAAAAATGTGTCTACCTATCAATTGCAAAAAGACAGAATGTACGCTGATATTCAAGAAGAAGGAGAATCCTATCTGCAGGCTGAAAATAAATGGGGAAGACATAAAACAAGTACAGAACTTTTGCTACTTAGGAAGCTGGGTGACATCAGGTGGCAGGTGCGACATGGACATTCAAAGAAGAATGGGATGGCAAAAGACACCTTTACGAGAATGAAGAGTATACTGACCAACACTAAACTAGGCATGACAACCCACCTCAGAGTACTGAAATGTTACATTTATCCAGTTATGTTATATGGATCAGAATGTGGGACAATATCTAGTAACATGAGGAAATGAATTGTAGCAGCAGAGATGTAGTTTTTGAGGAGGATGCACAGAATATCATGGACGAAATGAATATCTAATGAGGATGTCATGAACAGAGCAAGCACAAAAAGAGAAATAATGTATGAGATCATGAAAAGGCAACGTAACTTCATTGGACATGTGATTAGGAAAGCGGAGTTAGAATGCACGGTAATTATGGGAAAGACTGAAGGGAAGAAAGCAAGAGGAAGGCAAAGACAAATGATAATGGAGACAGCAGCCAGAGAACGGAAAATGAATATCAATGAATTGATCCACTTGACCCAAAACAGGAGTGTGTGGGCCATGGCAGTCAAAGCTCAAACTGGGCATGGCACCTGATGATGATGATTGAAGAAATGAGTGCCATGTGCTGATGTTGTCATTACATGTATCAACAGGCGCCCTAGGGCGAACTGCACCCAGAAGAATCTGGTCCAATTTCACAATGGCTGGAATTTCAACAGGGAAATTAATGCTACTGTGTTAAAACATATGAATATTAAAAAAAAAACAGGTTCAAGTCCTGGCTCCTATGTATCTGGGTCTCCACTTGCAGCCTGCCCAGTTGTTGACCAAGTCGGTTTAGTGTCCTTTGCTATTTAAATATCAACTTCATGTTTACCTCTTCTATCACTATTTAGAGTCCCAAAGCAAGCAACCAAAGCAACCAGGTCAAAGACACCAGAGATATTCCAATGACCACAGCTATGCCATGAGAAAACTTAGTATCCTTTCCATCTGCCTCTTTGGTTTTACTCCCATTATCTAAAACCACCAGCTCACCTTCTATCACGGCTTCCTCTCTTACCCATCACAATCACTTCCTGAATGTTTTAAAGTTCCAAAGATTTACACTCCACATCCCTCCAAATTGAAGAATTCCAGAGATTCACCACCATCCGCCAAAAGTTCCTACTTACCACAGTTTCAAATGGCTGCCCCTTATCTTGTCAATATACCTGCTCTATTGAGATTCTCACACTGTTGAAAACACCTTAACATCTCCCCTGTCAAGATTGTATATCTTTCATTAGGATACCCAAACTCTTCTAAATTCCAAAGAATACAGATCTAATTTCTTCAGCCGTTCATGATAAGACAACCCTCTCATCCCGAGAATGATGAACAGATGTCCCCCTACTGAAGACTGGATGGAACCCGCTTGTATTATTTGTATGAAGTATACCTAGATGGTCTCACCTACATATAGTGTAGTTGCTGCTCACGTAGCTGTAGGGAGCATATGCCAGTGTGAAGTTCACATAACCATCCAGGCTGCCATCATGTTCAAACTGATAGAGTAGACGGGGCAGGAAATCAGATGTAAATGCAATCAGGAAAGCCTGGAGTGGGAAAGGGAACAAGCTCAGACACAACTAGATGGCTAATGGACTGTATGCAAAAATGGCCACAGTCTGCACAAGTCAAGACATTCTGTATACATATTAAAATACACTATTAAAACAAAAAACACTTCATGCCATCTTAAAACTTTCTTCCACCAAGCAATTCATCTGATCAGCCATCCTAGTTAGCCTCCCTCACCCCCTCTACCTGAGTCACTGCCCTATAAACACTTTAAACCACTTTTTATAATGCTGTTTAATTTGTAAATACATGCTGGTAGCTATATATTTCTGCACATTTTATTCCGTATCCATACTTTAACCTCTAACTTATTTTATAATAAGTTTTAATATAATTCTTTATTCTTAATATTTTTTGAATGTTGCTGTTTTTATTTCATGTTGCACCATTACATCACAGCAAATGTCTAATACATGTAAGTATATATGGTGAATAAAGTTGATCCTTAATCCTTGACACACACAAGGCATTGTATGCACAATACAAATGTTTTCCCAAGTATCCAAAATGTTTAACCTTAATTGGCTAACATCAACACTCTTTTCCATAATATAAATAGAAACATAAAAACACAGAAAACCTACAGCACAATACAGGCCTTTCGGCCCAGAAAGTTGTGCCGAACACGTCCCTACCTTAGAAATTACTAGGGTTACCATAGCCCTCTATTTTTCCAAGCTCCATGTACCTATCTAAAAGTCTCTTAAAAGACCCCATCGTATCCACCTCCACCACTGTTGCTGGCAGCCCATTCCACGCACTCACCACTCTCTGCATAAAAAACTTACCCCTGACGTCTCCTCTGTACCTACTCCCAAGCACCTTAAAACTGTGTCCTCTTGTGGCAGCCATCTCAGCCCTGGGAAAAAGCCTCTGACTATCCACATGATCAATGCCTCTCATCATTTTATACACCTCTATCAAGTCACCTCTCATCCTTCGTCACTCCAAGGAGAAAAGGCCGGGTTCACTCAACCTATTCTCATAAGGCATGCTCCCCAATCAAGGCAACATCCTTGAAAATCTCCTCTGCACCCTTTCTATGGTTTCCACGTCCTTCCTGTAGTGAGGCGACCAGAACTGAGCACAGTACTCCAAGTGGGGTCTGACCAGGGTCCTATATAGCTGCAACATTACCTCTCGGCTCCTAAATTCACTTCTACGATTGACGAAGGCCAATATACCATATGCCTTCTTAACCACGCAGTCAACCTGCACAGCTGCTTTGAGCATCCTACGGACTCGGAACCCCAAGATCCCTCTAATCCTCCACACTGTCAAGAGTCTTACCATTAATACTATATTCTGCCATCATATTTGACCTACCAAAATGAACCACTTCACACTTATCTGGGTTGAACTCCATCTGCCACTTCTCAGTCCAGTTTTGCATCTTATCAATGTCCCGCTGTAACCTCTGACAGCCCTCCACACTATCCACAACACCCCCAACCTTTGTGTCATCAGCAAACTTACTAACCCAGCCCTCCACTTCAGGTCATTTATAAAAATCACAAAGAGTAAGGGTCCCAGAACAGATCCCTGAGGCACACCACTGGTCACCAACCTCCAAGCAGAATATGACCCGTCTACAACCACTCTTTGCCTTCTGTGGGCAAGCCATTTCTGGATCCACAAAGCAATGTCCCCTTGGATCCCATGCCTCCTTACTTTCTCAATAAGCCATGCATGGGGTAGCTTATTAAATGCCTTGCTGAAATCCATATACACTACATCTACTGCTCTACCTTCATCAATGTGTTTAGTCATATCCTCAAAAAAATTGAATCAGGCTCGTAAGGCATGACCTGCCCTTGACAAAGCCATGCTGACTATTCCTGATCATATTATACCTCTCCAAATGTTCCTAAATCCTGCCTCTCAGGATCTTCTCCAGCAACTTACCAACCACTTTACTATTATTACCTGCCTGAACAGTCTCCAGTACAAAAATATTCATGCCTTCAATAATTCCGCTAATTGGTTTCTAGTTTTAACTCTCACACTTATATTCATTGTAATAGACAGTGTTTTGAAATTAAGACTTGGGTTTTCAGGTGGAATTATCCTAATTCCACAATTCAATCTTTGGTACTAATATTCATGCCTTCACTAATCCTACAAATCAGACTCCTGTAATCTCACAGTACCAATCACTTCCATATTAATATTCAGAGTTCCATTAATTTTAATCCATCACTAGCATTAATTTTGCAGCTAACCAATCAGAGATGTATTTGCCACTTTAGTCATACCTATACTTTCACAGAAGGGGTTTTCTAAAATGCTGGTAAAATTGCATCTAATAATTTTAAATATAGTTTAATTTAGTTATAATTAAATCTAAAATCACACCAAGTATGTGGTGAAAATAACTGGATCATTCCAATACTTCAGACTTGGTTTACAGTAATCTGAGAGGGAAAATCCAGATCTGATCCCTGCACCTTGCTGAATTAATTGATTTCACACAGTGCAGCATCTCTATTGTTATAATTGGCCTCTGTCATCTGAGGTTTGGGAGCACAAATACAGCCACTGTTCCTTTCTTCATTACCATCCTGCTGCGGTTCAATTAGTGGTGTGCCCGCTGGGTCTGAAGAGGCTTGAGATCAAAATCAAGGCTGACACCAGTGCAGCAGAGAGAGATGTGCTGCCTTTGGAAATGTACCTTTAGACGAAGGCTCCATCAACCCTCTTGGATAGATAGAAGAAATTCACTGGCAATATCTCCCAAAGGAGAATTCTCACTGGTGTTCCCCTTTAACCAACACCATTACAATTGCCTGCAGGGTTAGCTGTATGTAACTTGGCTATGTTTTCTGCATTATTGCAGCGACCACTTTTAAAGAAGTACTTCATCCGTGAAGCTTATCGGGATGTTTGAAGATGAGTGATTTGTAACCACAAGTGTTACTTCTGTTTTGCCCTTTATTGGAATCACTGTATCTGCATTCTTTGGGAGAACAGGACTGAGCTTAAGCACTGTAAAAAAAAAGTCCTACAACATCTATCGTCTAAACATATAAAGAGGCCGCTGAGTGGTGTCAATTTGGTAATATCCCTGACAATTAAATCTCCTGATTGTGGCTAGGATCTTGCACAGAATTTGAATGGACTACCTCCTCACTTTTGCTACTTTTTTGAATAAATCATTTTGCCTTTATTGGATAAGTTGCTGTAGTCCCTGCCAATGGCCTTGTTTCCTCTGAGTGAACTGACCTAACCTGCAGTACATTGGACTGCCTGCTGTGAGCCACCATCACCAACACTAACCCTTCACCCAGCACCCCGGCCCCACCCACCCCATCTATCATACTGCCAACAGAGACTTTATTTCAAAGCATAATGACTTTGGATGAGCTATCAGAAGGTTATTTACAGTAAAATTATATTAGAGCAGCGGTCACAGCTTGTGGAAAGAAACAGCAGAAAAAGTAGGAGAAATACAGGGATTAGTCGGATCGGCAATGCGGGGGGAGGACACGGAAGGAGAAATCTCACAGTGAAGTTCTGTTCGATGTGACTCACATTGACGATTACCGAGAGCTGAGCCAGCGCCTCGAGAATGTTGAACCAGACCCCGATGTTCTGAGCGCGCTCAGCCACTGGCCGCCGGAACTCACACACAAACTTCTGAGCATCCAGCCGGATCTCCACCCAGTTGTTGAGCATGGCGAAGAGAGGAGCCAGGGGAAAGGCTGCCACAAAGATCGTGATGAAGCCAAACTGCAGCACTGGCAAGAGAAAGACAGGCCAACCATCAGGAACCTTAGCTCTCTGCTTCTTCGTATCTGCCTTCCACTTGCTTACCAGAAGTTGCTACACTACAGAGGACCTGTGCTAGATTTCGGTATGAGTTACTAATGCAAGTTTTACTTATTTACTCACATATAAATTTTACACACACACCCAATGTTTTAGGAGCAGCTTCTTTCCCTGTGCCCTTAGATTTGTGAATGAATAATGAACACTGTCTCACTACTTCTGCTCTTTTTTGGCACTACCTATTTTAGTTTCTTTACCATGTGTTACAATAAGATTATATATTATGTATTGCATTGAACTGCTGCCACAAAACAACAACTTTCATGACCCATGTCAGTGATAATAAACCTGATTTTGAAAGCCATTTGTATTTAAGGAGATTGTACTTTCATACCCAATAAGCTTTTATAATACCGTCACCTAAACAATGTGTTACACACATTACATTGGAATTTGAATAGTTATTCATTCGCCTCAAAAATTGCTTAAGGCTTCTGCATTATACTTCTGCACGATACAGTATGTTATTGCATACCCAACAGATCTCATTGCTTATCATTGCTCATTTTGGAAATGACTTCCTGTTGTTCTGGTCCATTGAAAAGTTGCTGTAATCACTCACTCAGATCTTTTCATGCAATATTGTAATACATGAGAACCACATAATTTAAATCAAAATGTGCAGGATATATTACAGAATGTGCCACTGCACTGAATCATTGGTTATCACAAGATACACTATAATCAACATCTACTGTATAAACTTTATTCTATCATTATAACATTACTACTGATTTTCAATGGACACAACTATCAGATATCACTGAACCTCACTGTAACTGAATATCACCAACACTAGACAAATTCCCATCTGCAATTCTATTCCAATGAGATTCAAGGCTCCTGAAATTACACATTAAACCATAATACCAAATACATTTCTATTTGCATTTGCAGTTGCATTTCTGAACTGTATTAAGTTGTGGACACTACAGGAGATGAAACAAATTGCTCCATTCACTTACCCATTTCTTTCTTTATCAATCTTTTTATTAATTTTTTAATTAGTACATATATACAAACAAGAGGAGGATTATCTCAGATATCTATATCGATAACAATACATATAAAAGGTAAAATAAACATTATCAAGATCATACATAGTATTAATTTAATAGAATATAATAAAAATAAGATAATCAATTCTCCTCTTATCATTTCATAAAAAGATAAAAAGATAAAGAAACTTTTATAATTTTTTTATATATATATAAAAAACTACTATTCTCTATAAACAAAAACAAAAAATAATTTAAAAAAAAGAAAAAGTGGAAAAAAAAGGGACTGGGCAGCCCATATTGAGAGTAAAAGCAAGAAAAAAGAAAAACTGCCTGATCAAATCCAAAGTTTCGAGAAAGTAACTGGAGGAGCAATAAATCAAACCATATGAAAATATTGAATAAAAGGTCACCAGGTTCCTTCAAATTTAAAGGATGTATCAAATGTCCGACTTCTTATTTTCTCTAAACTTAGACAGGACATAATGGAGGAAAGCCAATAAAAAACAGTAGGTGGATTAGAGTCCTTTCATTTAAGCAAAATTGCTCTCCTAGCCAATAAAGTTGCAAAAGCTATCATCCGTTGAGCGGAATCAGGAACATATCCTGCTTCTGGTGGAATGATCCCAAAAATTGCTGTAAATAAATTCGGTTGTAGGTCCAAATTCAAAACTTTTGATAAAGTTTTAAAGACATCTTTCCAAAAATTATCTATCTTGATACAAGACCAAAACATATGAGTTAAAGTATTACATCTGTCGCAAATAGGATTAATATTGGGAAAAATACGGGCTTAATTTATCCTTTGACATATGTGCCCAATGTACTACCTCGAAATGTATCAAGGAATGACGGGCACAAATAGATGAGGTATTTACCAAATGAAAAATTTTATCCCATTGATTATCTGAAAGTGACTTTCGAAATTCCAGTTCCCACGCACCTTTAATTTTATCGTTAGGTACCCTTCGCAAATTCAATAACCATTTATAAATTATAGCTATCCGTCCTTTTTGAAATGGTTTAACCTGAAAAAGAGTATCTATCATATTGGGTGGATGAGCAGAGGGAAAATTTGGAAGTAGACTACATAAAAAATTCCAACTTACCCATTTCTAGATACTCTTCAAACAATCCCTCAGAATTAATGAGTTCATAGTCGTCCTCCCATCGCTTAGGCTCCTGACAGATCTGGGAACCCCTGACGATAGCTAATTTCCTCTTCTGCCACCAGGTCTTCAGCTTCCTGAGATATGCACACAACAACAGAATTCAGTCACCTACACTGCCAGAAGGTGAGCCTAGGCAGAATAGTGCATCACTACTGGGCTCTGATTGGTGGCTAGAGGGCCATGGGTTGCATTAACAGATTATCAAAGCACACTGCCACCTGCACTTAAATATGCCATCTTAGATTTTCACTGAACTCCACATCTAGGCTACATAATGGTCCTGAAGGCTAAGAATACCAAAGTGCACTTTTAGACCGTAGCTTCAATGCATCTACTGAACAGTGCATCACAGCAGATCCATTAATTCCATCATTCTGTGCTTCAAGTAATGCCAGAATTTATAAATTGGTCTGTGTTTACGTCAAGAGTCAGTCAGTTTGGAACCCAGGTTACCAAGGCACATTTCTGAATTGCAGGCATCTACTCAGCCAGCAACAACTACCCCATTCCACTGTGCACACCGTGAAGGTCTCACTGCAGAGATGAATCTTGCCAGGATACAGAAATCCCTAAAGTTCACTCAAGATGTTCCTTCCCCAAGTGTTTGGTGTGCTGCGAAGGAAATGTAAATATCTACTCACGGGATAACAAACTCTTGAATGTTGTTGATGATCTGCTTCCCCACCGTTATAATAAAAAGTTGCTGAGCAAGTTCGATGAAACACCCACCCGGGCCGCACTGTTAGAACCAAAAAGAGCAAGTGAACTCACACATATTACAGTGTCCCTCAGAACGAAACGTCACAATGGATAGGAAGAAGAGAAACTAAAATGGTCTAGCCATATAAACACCATGGCTGCCAAAGCAGGTCAAAGGTTAGGAATCCTGCAGCGTGTAACTCACCTCCTGACTCCCCAAAGCCTGTCCACCGTCTACAAGGCTCAGGTCAGGAGTGTAATGGAATACTCGCCACTCGCCGGGATGAGTGCAGCTCCATCAACACTCAGGAAGCTCGACACCATCCGGTACAAGGCAGCCCACTTGATTGGTACCCCCTCCACAAAAATCCAATTTCTCCACCATCGCAAACAGTTGCAGCAGTATGTACCGTCTACAAAATGCTCTGCAACAACACACCAAAGTTCCTAAGGCAGCACCTTCTAGACCCACGATCACTACCATCTAGAAAGACGAGAAAAGCAGATACCTGGGAACACCACCACTTGGAAATCCCCCTCCAAGTCACTTACCATCCTGACTTGGAAACGTATCACCGTTCCTTCATTGTCGCTGGGTCAAAATCATGGAATTCCCTCCCTAACAGCACTGTGGGTGTACCTACACCTCAGGGACTGCAGCGGTTCAAGAAGGCAGCTCATCTCCACCTTCTCAAGGGCAACCAGGGATGGACAATAAATGCTGGCTTAGCTGACGACAACCACATCTCGTGAATATATAAATAAATAAGAAAGAGTGATAAGAAGCAAACAGGGTGTGTTTATTCACAATGAGCTAACCCTAACATTATTTTCACTTTAAATAGATGATAAGAACCAAAATAGAACTTCACTATGCATGTCCTAATGACAGAGGACAGTGCTTGATCCAGGGGATCCAGAGATCTGATGATAACCCCCCCATTCTCATACCCCACCACTACTCTTAAACCGTACCCTGTTGCGTATTTCACAATTTCCTCCTGGTTGTTAAAGATACTTTAACAATTAACCTGCTCTTCTCACAGTCACTATACAAGTGTTTCAGGCCATGTAACTGGGCGACCCATGGATGTCCCACTCTCTGTTACACTTTCAAACTAGACTTATCCACAGAAACAAAAACAAATGAAAATGCAAATACTTAAAGAAAAGCAGGTATTCAGAAAAGATCAGTCAGCCTCTGAGAAAGCCATCATAAAGTTTTAGGTGTGACTTCAGATCAATGAGAAACTTAACAAACTTTCTTCAACCAACACACACAAAAAATGCTGGTGAACGCAGCAGGCCAGGCAGCATCTATAGGAAGAGGTACAGTCGACATTTTGGGCCGAGATCCTTCGTCAGGACTAACTGAAAGAAGAGATAGTAAGAGATTTGAAAGTGGGAGGGGGAGGGCGAGATTCGAAGTGATAGGAGAAGCCAGGAGGGGGAGGGGTGGATCTAAGAGCTGGAAAGTTGATTGGCAAAAAGGATACCAGGCTGGAGAAGGGAGAGGATCATGGGACAGGAAGCCTGGGGAGAAAGAGAAGGGGGGAGGGGAGCCTGGAGGGTGGCGAGCAGGCAAGGAGTTATAGTGAGAGGGACAGAGGGAGAAAAAAGAGAGAGAGAAAAATGGGGGAGGGGGAATTAAATATATATAAATATATATTAAATAAATAAATAAATAAATAAGGGATGGGGTGTGAAGGGGAGGAGGGGCATTAACGGAAGTTAGAGAAGTCAACGTTCATGCCATCAGGTTGGAGGCTACCCAGATGGAATATAAGGTGTTCCTCCAACCTGAGTGTGGCTTCATCTTGACAGTAGAGGAGGCTGTGAATAGACATATCAGAATGGGAATGGGACGTAGAATTAAAATGTGTGGCCACTGGGAGATCCTGCTTTCTCTGGCGGACAGAGCGTAGGTGTTCAGCGAAACGGTCTCCCAGCCTGAGTCGGGTCTCGCCAATATATAGAAGGCCGCACCAGGAGCAATGGTCACCCATAAGCAAGGAAGAGAAGGGAAGGATTCCAAAGGAAGTGAAGAAAAGTTGCTGAGCGCGTTCAGTCAAACATGTTTAGTGAGTAGGTACCTCACTCTCTCTTGGTCTGGAAAAATTTATCCACATGGACATAACCTCAAGAAAAAGGGGGAGAAATCTGGGAAAAAGAAGTCCTGACCAAATGGTCTCATACTCACATCTTCATTCCTCATCCCAAACAGCTTGCCATAATGTCCTGGATATCCCACAAACCTTAGGAAAAAAAAGATATCCTTAAAAAAAGAACTCCACTCTCAGCAACAACAACCTGCATTTATATAATCAAGTTAAACTAATAAATTGGTTTACTACTGTCACATGTACCAAGGTATAGTGAAAAACTTGTCTTGCATACCGTTCATATAGCTCAATTCATTACAACAGTGCATTGAGGTAAACAATATCAGAGTGCAGAATAAAATGTTACAGAGGAAGTGCAGTACAGGTATACAATAACGTGCAAGATCATCACGAGATAGAGTCCATTTTATCATAGTAGAAAACCATTCTTCACAACACTTGTGCCTAGAGATATGTGCTTGCAGGCTTTTGTATCTTCTGCCCAATGGGAAGGGAGAGAAGAAAGATTATGCATGGTGGGTGGGGGGTCTTTGTTAATGTTGACTGCTTTACCATGGCAGCAAGAAGTGCCCTCCTCACACCCTGGTCATTCCCTCTGTACACCTGCCCATCAGGCAGGAGATTCAAAAGCTTCACCAAGCTCAAGGACATCTTCTATCCTTCTGCTATAAGCCTCTCAAACAGACATCTTATATGATAAAGATGAACTGCTGCTCTCTCAGTCTACCTTGCGATGGCATTTGCACTTTCTCTGTAACTATAACACCAGATGCCCAACATTTGGACCATGCCAGCTTTTTGCAGCTACCATCTGGCAAGATGGTACAGAAGCTTGAAGCCCCAAACCACTGGCTACAAGGACAGCCACTTCCCTTTGTTCTTGAACCAACCAGCATAACCCTAATCTTTACTTTATTGTCGCCAAACAATTGATACTAGAGCATACAATCATCACAGCGATATTTGATTCGGCGCTTCCCGCTCCCTGGATTACCAATCGATAGTAAATATTAAAAATTTAAATTATAAATCATAAATAGAAAATAGAAAAGGGAAAGTAAGGTAGTGCAAAAAAAAAGTGAGAGGCATGTCCGGATATTTGGAGGATATGGCCCAGATCCGGGTCAGGATCCGTTCAGCAATCTTATCACAGTCGGAAAGAAGCTGTTCCCAAATCTGGCCGTACGAGTCTTCAAGCTCCTGAGCCTTCTCCCGGAGGGAAGAGGGATGAAAAGTGTGTTGGCTGGGTGGGTCGTGTCCTTGACCCTCTTGAGTTTAGCAAAACTGTGACCATTTTGATCACTTTGCGCTAAAATGGATGTTGTTTTTGTTCCAGTTTTGCTTTTTTTGTAAACATAGTTTCCATGGTTTTCTTGTTGATGTTGGTTATATGATGTTATGTACCTCTAATGATGCTGAAAGTAAGTTTTTCATTGCACCTCCTCTGCATATGACAATAAACTCGACTTTGACTCTGATTTTGCATTTTTTATCCTTTCGTAGTGCGTCAATGTACTTACGTTTGGAATGATCTGTCTCAACGGCACACAGACAAAAGCCTTTCACTGGATCTCAGCACATATGACAATTAATAGACCAGTTATTAATTATAGTAGCCATAATGTAGTAACAGATTCCAAGGCACTTCTCAATGACTGACCAAATTAACACTGTTAATCGGTTAATACAAATAATTCAGCAAATTTAGGATTGAAAATTAATGTTAGCAATGGAAATAATGAAAGTACTAGACAGTCTAAAAGAAATTCTTCTGATTCACAAACATCATACAGGGACGGAAATGTGGTGTCCGTACTCAGTCTCACACCAGGCTCATAGTAATGTGGTTGATTCTTAACTGCTCTTAAGTCGTCTAGCAAGCAACTCAGTTCTGTGGATATGAATAATACATAAGTAAAGAATGATAAAGTTGGACCGGAAAGAGAGAGATCATGAAGAAATGCAAACGTGAGTTTGAGAATTTTAAATTGGACAGAGAGTAGATGCTTCGTGGGTGTACGGTCAAGTTCAGTGTGAAGTAGTAAGAGTGGTGTGAAGGTCTGGCTACATGTTCAGGAAGCACAGGAAATCTGTTAGGTTTACATCCTGATGAGCAATAAACTAACACAGGAATCACAATGAACAGTTCTGATTTCAGCAGAGTGAGGATGGAGGAAAGACATATAGGTCAGGGTATTGGAGCTTAGGAGAAGCAAATGTTCTGATCACTATTACATTCTAATAATGGTTTCACCAGAAGCCGGATTCTCAGACACTGATACATCTGACTCTTTGTTTACTGCTTGCATTTATCTTAGTGGGAATGCCACATAATTGCTTATCATCTTGTGATCTACTCTGGAAAAATTCCAACAGATGATCATCTTTCCATTTGAATATTAAACTATTTCTCTCCGACGCACCGTCCTTTCACAAAAGCCACGTAGAATGGGGACGAGTAGAAATTCACAAACTGGAACACAAAGACTTTAAAGGTGAAAGCATCCTCAAATTGAGTCTGTGTGCGATGCATCTCTGGACAAGACAAAGAAATAAGTGTCAATACATAGTGAGGGACCAGGAATCCGCATGTGTGTACATGTACAGTACATATAAGTAATGCTCTCAGATGAATCAGGCACACACATACACAAACATGCATCACAGGCATATTCCAAAGTATACATGCAGTGGATGCACAGACAGCCAACACAGAATCTGACTCATACTATCACACAGCCAGTTAATGCACACATTAGGTACATTCTGTGCATAGTCCAACTACATTTTTGCTTTACAGCTACAATATAAATGTGGTTTACTGCTTTAATTTGGGATTGTAGCATTAATAGGTCAGTGAAATCCACTAAGCTTGCTCCAGATTGTCAATATCTATCGTTGGTCCTGCGGAACCATTACAAATGTGCAAATTTGAACCTTACGATCATTTTGGAAAATTAATCTTTACAATCACTTCTAAATTGTACCAATACATTTATGCAAGTTCATTAGCTCTAATCTTTGACACTTCCCAAATTTCAGAGATATTCTTCCAATATTATCAGGGCACGTAAAATTATTTAGTGCATTCTATCAGGAAATGGTTATAATCTGGATTAAAAGTAAAGGTGCTACCAGAAGTCTAGCTGATGTCAAAGGTACTAAAAGCACCCAGGATTGAATCTAACGTCAATCAATGCTGGGACATCATACACAAAGTGAAATTGACTCCAGAATCACTGTGCTGGTGACCTATGGTGTTTCCCTTACCCCATCTGGTGAGTTTTTCAGCAAGCGAAGTGTAGATCTGGCCCATCAGCAGGATGAGTACAAGGTTTACCATGGAGCCACTGATGTTTGCAATGTTTCCAGCCTGTCAGGGAATGAGGCATTACACTGAGTACAGCTCCAGTAATTACAATACTCATAATATAACAATAGTGTATAAAAAATGGGGCCTTGTATGGGCAATTACGGCCTGTTGCCGTAAATTGCACCTAATAAGAGTTAATGGCTTCAGAGGAGGAGAAAGAAAGATTGGACTTCAAGGTTTTGCTGCAGGAGATATCCAAGTGTTAAAACCAGAATGACCAGACTGCTGAAGGATTGTCTGCTGCACCCTCACACCCTTCCTATTCCCACCACCGCAACATTAGCAAAGATTCAAGGACTTTCTGCGTGGATATGGAATCTGGATATTATGAATCTAAGTCTACCATCACCATGCAGATGTCAGAATTGACATTAATTGCAGAAAAGAGACAGACAACCAGTTTAGATATCTACCCCTATTGCCTAGACCTAATGCTTTATTCTTCTGTACATCCCCTTCCATCTGCCAAATCTCCTGCTGTGGCATTCTTCAGATATTCAGTGCTTTCCCAATTTCTCTTTCTCTGTGTATAAGTCTCCTCAGAACTCCTCTT
Source organism: Mobula hypostoma (assembly GCF_963921235.1). NCBI lineage: Eukaryota > Metazoa > Chordata > Chondrichthyes > Myliobatiformes > Myliobatidae > Mobula > Mobula hypostoma. Next base: position 24,099,536 of record NC_086121.1, on the reverse strand, counting down.
CCCATCATAACCTTCAGTTAGCCTAAATATCTTCCCTGCCAGCTTGTCACATTTCTTTGCAAGTCAATATTTGCATGAAAGATAGGATTAGGTGCATTGCATGTTGTTGCAGCTATGAGTGGGGGAACACAGCTTCCCATTCCCAACACCCCTTGGCACCTTTGGCCATTTACAGGTCACCTGCAGCTGAATATCTGAAACAGCTTCTCCTCCTGTGTCCCATCTAGAAAATCAAGTGCAAACAACGTATGTTAAATAGAGGGAAAAGCTCCTTATTCACTATTCCGTCAAATACTCTCAGTCACAGGCAGTGTAAAACTCTGAACACTACCTCAACAATGTCTTTATTCCTCAGTTCAGAGGAGGACGTACTATTGCACCAAAGTATAGTTTTTCAACTCTCATGCCCTTGAAATTACTGATTACAGCAGATACAAGCAGTAGCTATTCAAAATTGATTTTGGGTTAAAGACTCAAGGTAAGGTAAATAATTGTGCTTAATCCTACTGTGGCATTTCAAGCAATACCCTGAGGATTCATTCCTTCTACCACAAGCGCATGATGGCTACATTGTAAACCATCTACAAAACGCATCGAGTTACTCAGTTAGGCTACTCTAACATCACTTTCCAAACCCATAGCCTTTACCACCAAGAAAGACAAGATCTTCAGGCTTCAGACAAGGGCTACCGTCCACGTGCCCCCTTCAAGGGGGGCACGATTCTAACTTGGAAACATATCGTTGTTCTTTCTTTAATTGATTGATTGATTGAAATATGGCACGAAATCAGCCCTTCCAGCCATGCCACCCAGCAACCCCCGATTTAATCCGAGCCTAATAATGAGGCAATTTACAGTAACCAATTAACCTACCAACTGGAATGGTTTGGAAAGTGGGAGGAAACCGGAGCACCCAGAGGAAACCCACGCGGTCACGGGGAGAACGTACAAACTCCTTACAGGCAGCGGTGGGAATTGAACCCGGGTCTCCTGTAGCATAAAGCATTTTGCTAACCACTAAGCCACCATGCTGCCCTGAACTGCTGGGTCTGATCCTGGAATCCCTCCCTCCTCAATAGTGCTGTGGGAGTAGCTTTAATGGAAGGACTTGCAGAGATAGAAGAGGATGGCTCACCACTTGAGCAGGACAATTACTGAGAGACGATAAATACAACGATTCCCAAATCCCAAATGAATGTGAACATGTAAATCACCCCAAATTAATTAAAACAATGCGAATCCTGTTTCTCACCTGGGTCATTAGAATGGGATTGCCTGTGTGGTACATCATTACACTGATAATTCCACGGTACATGATGACTGTCACCAGGAAGATCATCACTACAAACAGCTGGGCAAGGCAGGGGAATAGATGAAACAGAATGAGTGACAATTGTGGGCAGGGTCAGGGTGTGAGAAAGGGACCAATGGGTTGGAGGAGGGAATAGGACAGAGGAGAAAAAAAAGTAAAAAATGCGTAATGGAAATATGAGACAGAGAGAAAAGGAGGTACAAGAGTGATAGAATGAATGAGAAAAGAGGACGGATAAAATGAAAAGAAAGCCAAAATAATAATTGTTATTGTCGCATCATAATTAGTAAAGCAATAAACCTCATATGACAAATTCTCAGAAAGCATCGCACATTCTGGATTAGATTCATATGGTCAAATATTCCCACCATTCCCAATAATCAGTCAGCCCATTAGCTCCATCAAACCAGTGTGGTCTTTCCCAATAATGATTGTGCAATGTGGTAATGGTCCTACATTCAGCACCTCCTCACACCAATGGCAAAACTGTATTCACTTCCATATGAGGTGCACATCAGTGCAGCTAACCTTTCTCCAACGTGCCAATGATGGCATTGTTCATGGATCTCTCCCATAAACAATGTATTCCGCAGCTTAGCTTCTCCATGTGTGTCAACGTGCACAAAGACCTTCAGCCACTGGCTCTTCCCTGGGCTGCGTTCACCATGAAACACATGCAATGTTGACGCTCAACTTCTTTTACACAAGATCTCAGCAAGCAGCCACTGCATATCCCTGCCACATCTTGCAATTCAGTGCTGGCTGCAGGGTCAGAGCAGTTGGTCAGGCACTGCCCTTGTGAAGAAATCATTTTGTCCAGTTTGATGTCGGTGAGGAATAGGTGGCCCCGCAAGCACAAGGGTGGTCAGCCATTGACTGCACTCGTATAACCTCAAGGGCTCAGGTGCCTGCATAATGTACGTTTCAGTGAGGATTTTCTCTGCACTGGTGTATACAGCGGCAAGCTGACACACAAAATGTGAAGCTTAAGCTCAGCCTTTTGTGGGAATTGTCACCCCATCAGGCTCTGCTTACAGCTGTTTCCCTGGGTCTGTGACACTTCTCCTGAGGCACAGAGAACCCCTCCGGGCACGCATCTCATTGACTGGAACTTGTGAATGTAGGAAGATTTCCATCTAACCAACTCCCTCTGTCTCCTTGTCATAATGTAGATTGGGGCTGGTGTACAGAGTGTGCCTTTAAGAGCTGATGTTCTCCTTTGGTTGCCTGCCGCCCAGAGATATGCAATACTGAGCAAGGTCTGGTTGGGAATCTTGCAAGCCCAGGTGTACTGTATTGCTTTTTTCTGAAGCTAATGTGGTTGCAAACATCTTTTTGACTAAAGTTTTTTTTTTGCAGAACATCTGATTTGATGTCAGCACGATATGCAGTTGCGTTTCAGTGCACCAAAACAGAGCAAAAATCCAAATTTTTAAATAAATATGCTGCAAAGCAATAATGACAAATATTTGAAACCTTTCCACATGGAAAGTCGAGCTTAAACATTTGATGGTTCTGAGGCAGGTAACATCCCTGCTGCTATTTGAGACAGCTTCTGCACATACTGATGCTAGGCCAGGCTTTGGTTAGGGGTTGGTTTTGCTGCTGATAATCTAGACAAGGAGGTCCCCACCTGGGGTTCACAGACCCCTTGGTTAGTGGTAGGGGTCCAAGGCACGAAAAGGCTGGGAACCCCTGCTCTAGGGAGAGCCCACTTTCACTACAACTTGGGAACCGCATGGGCTGCTATGATTTTATTTCTGTTCCCAAGGGTTACTTAGTCACATTCTCACCAGTTTCTTATCTCTGTACAAAATATCCAAAACATCCAGGAGAATTTCTGCAGCCAGATATGAAGGCTGTAATTCTGCATAGATCCTCATGAACCTAGATCAGCTCCATGTCCGTAGTGGCAAGAACGCGCCAATGCAAACAAAATCTATCTTCTCACCATAACTATTATAACCATGGACCCCGTGATGATGCGGGATATACGATCTTTCTCAGGGAAGTATGGCTCCTTGATCCCAGTGACTGGATTCTGTTCCATTCGTGGTGCCATTGCGGCAAACTCGGGCCGAGGGCGCTCCTGCAGGAAAACAACTCGATTAGGTCTCATGGCCAGCAATATCTGAAAACATCCTCCTTTCTTTCACCCTGTTATTAGAACACAATGCCATTAGTTTTTAAAAGCACTGAAAGAAATACTTCAACAATTGCTTCATAAGATTATAGCATCAAATGTGGCCCAAACCATGTTTTATTATACAGAAGGATCTATAACAGGGGTCCCCAACCTTTTTTGCACCGCAGACCGGTTTAATATTGACGATATTCTTGCGGACCGGCCGACCCGGGGGGGGGGGGGGATGTTCAAGTAGGGTTAAACTCACCTCAACAGGTCTTTTACAGTTAGGGTTGCCAACTTTCTCACTCTCAAATAAGGAACAAAAGTAGCAGTTAAATCCTGACGAAGGGTCCCGGCCCAAAACGTCCACTGTAGACGCTATAGATGCTGCCTGGCCTGCTGCGTTCTACCAGCATTTTTTGTGTGTGTTGACGGGACACTTGTGTTTACCCTGAGAAAGACTACCATGACCATGAAGCCTTGAGCGGGCTCCTGTGTGCGCATGCATGTACGTGCACATATGTGACGTGCGCTTGCGCGTACGTGCCAATTTTTTTTCCACATATTGGTTTTGGCTTAATCTTCCCGACTACACTGTACATACAATACTTTATTTCTACATTATATAGGCTGTGTATTTATCATATATCATTCCTGCTTTTACTATATGTTAGAGTTATTTTAGGGCTTTATGTGTGATTTAGTATGATTTGGTAGGTTATTTTTTGAGTCTGGGAACGCTTAAAAAATTTTCCCATGTAAATTAATGGTAATTGCTTCTTCACTTTATGCCATTTCGGCACGAAAAGTTTCATAGGCACACTCTACCTTAGCGGGGGAAATACGGAACAAGGGCGGCCCCATATGGGACAAACCAGTTTAGCCCAATATACGGGATGTCCCAGCAAATACGGGACAGTTGGCAACACTATGTTCAAGTTCAACAGTGCGTGACAGGGAATGAGGAAAGGTGCAGCTGACTCATATCGTTTCCTCGCGGCCCGGTAGTACATGTTTTGCGGCCTGGCGGTTGGGGACCGCTGATCTATAAGACCCAACAGAACAATATCAACCAATAACCAATCATTTTCAAGCAACTACATTCCAATTATATTGGACACAAGGGAGAGATATCCAGTTTGTCCTTCTTGTATTAGAAGCCCTAGTGAAGACAAATCCTCACACAACAGAATCCTCTCCTACCTCCTCAACACATCAGTTCCCTGGTCCAAGGATGACTTGAAGGTAAAATGTCAAAAATCAGAGAGATGCCCATTTATTCCTATCACCTGCTTGATATCATACAGATTTTCTGTTGGGATGAGCTATAAAAAGGCCTGGAGTAACTGTGGATCATCTTCATGTTTGGGAACTTACTTGGGACTGTATGTCCAGAATACAATGGTCAGATTGCATCATTTTACGGAAAATTTATTTCAAGAAAAGAAATATCTTATTCACACAATGTGGTTGTCCTCCCCTTTTTCTATGATGTTGCAAGATTAAGACATACACAGTATAACAGGACTCAGAAGCACAGTAATTTCCAACAGGCCCTGTGCACTTGCATCTTCCTTCTCTTTGCATTAATTTTGCGCTGTCACCTCATTGTTCAAATTCAACATATTGAAAGTTGGCTGTGAGTTTACACTCACAGGAAATGTTGAAATCTCATGTTACCTTCCCAGAATTGGATAATGAAGTTTTCAAGTAATTTTGATCTGTAGCAGACAAAAATAGATTAGATTTGAGATTAAATTCATTGACATCTCACCTCATCCTCCTCGAAGTTCATGCAGTCCCAGTGATGTGCCAGAGTCGCATTCTTCCGCTTCCAGTACTCCAGGAAGGTCACGGCCCAGAAAGACATGAAGATGCTAAAGAAGACAGTGCCTGGATGGTCAAAAAGATAACCCAGCTGCAGGAAGGGACGATATAACAGCAAAAGACAAGTCAACATTGTGGTAACTCCACTGGGAACATTAGTGTTTAGAAAATACATCTTGTGGTCATTATTGAAAAATGCTCTATTAATTAATATAAACATCTTAACCAACAGATAAAGTTAAACAGGATGAGGCTCTTATCTCCAGAAAAGAAAAGGCTGAGGGGTGATTTAAAATGAAATTCAACAGAGGTTTATATATCTAGCACCAGGAATTCTGCAGATGCTGGAAATTCAAGCAACACACATCAAAGTTGCTGGTGAACGCAGCAGGCCAGGCAGCATCTATAGGAAGAGGCGCAGTCGACGTTTCAGGCCGAGACCCTTCGTCAGGACTAGATGCTGCCTGGCCTGCTGCGTTCACCAGCAACTTTGATGTGTGTTGTTTATATATCTAGCTAGTGGTTAGAATGTGGAGCTTGCTTCTACAGGCAAATGTCATTGTTGCATTAGTTAGTTAAGTAGAAGAGGAAGAGGATAGGAAGATATTGTGATAGGGTTAGTCGAGGCAGGAAGACAGCAGTCTGCAAGGTGCACAAACTACCACTGGCCACATGACCTGTTCCTGAATATGGCCTTATCTATATACTGGTGCGTATAGGGCCCTGTCATTTTTAGCAAGTTGAAAGCCTAAATTGATATCAATGAATGAGAAAGCAATGTCTTTCATGTTCCCTTTTTCTCCTTGTGTGAAAAAGCAACTTCCAGGTCTTACATGTTATAATGTTGAGTCCACTTCTGCTATGAGAAGGTTCTGAGGACGATGGACGAGATGATTCTCAGGCTTAGCCACGATGAATAATGTAACAAGTTGGAGAGGTTAAAAGAGCTGCTCCTGTTCCCATACGCCACAATAATTGCTGTTTTCATTATCAGACTGCCCTCTCAACTGATATCTCTACACCTGGAGATTTTGTTACCACAGGTGTGTAAAGCTCTGAGAACTGCACTATTCAGAAGATAGTAGCTGATATTAGAGCTAAAGTGCCTTTGATTCTATTAACCCATATGCAATTTCAGAAACAAGTTGTTGCATGACCACAGGTATCATTGTATAAACACACACACACACACACACACACACACAAACAATGTCATCACCGTGTGTTTGGAGACGTACTTTAGCCATAGAACAGATCTCAGAGATATTCCAGGTGTCACAGGTATTACAGAGAGGACACATGAGGTACTGGGTGCTGGCGTTGCAAATCTGCTCTCTGCAACAAGTGAAACATGTGAACAACATACTGATCAGTACATTCTCTCTGTAAATTCTGCACCTGCTTGCTTATTGGTAACAGCTTCTGCATTCTTCACTTTCCCCACATTTTTCTTCTTCTTCCTCCACCCTCTCCCCACTAAACCTTGTCCCCTTCCATCCTCTCCCCATGTTTCCTTTCATACTTTCTGAACCCTATGCATTGAACTGAAATGGCACTTGTCTTAACAGCCTGGCAACCTCAAACTACTTGCCAATCAGGATCTGCAAGATTAGACAGGTGTTTACTTGACTATGGTGCTCATTCAGCCACTTCCTTACCCTATGTGCACACAAACAACAAAACTGAGCTTTCTAGATAATGCTCAGAGTGGCAAAAGAATCTAGTGATCACCTCCCCAGCTTAGGAGGATTGAGTCTAGTTGCCCATAACAAGGTCAACCAACCTAGAGTCACCTAGGGATCCTGGAGTGCTCCAGGTCTATTTGATGTTGTTCTGTCCTAGAGAATGTAATTCTCCTCTATGTTAGCAGGCAGAACTTCCTTGTACTCCTACTCGATTTGTACAATACTGTCCCTTGGTTTGTAGAATATGGTAGTCCACTACATCCAAATCAATCTTCATTTCATCATGGTACCTTTATGATATCAGTAATACTGAGTTTACAACTAATAGCAACGTTTTGTATTTGACAGTAAATGGTGTTCACATTTAGTGATAACTTCATTTGCTATATCATACACACTCACCACAATTATATTTCAACCTCAAGGTCTTCATTAAGGTTCATGAAAACGCCCAGCATGCTTTATAAACTGAGTCCTATCAAGCTGATCTAGAAGCCTGTCAGAGTTATCCTTTCCCATAATCTAATAACTACAGGATCTTTGGTGGCTCAGAATTTCCTTTGGCCAACTGACTTACGCTGACTTGTTCGTATTCATCGACATCAACCCAGAGATGAAAACAAATGTTCCAATCAGAGCAGCAGGGAGAAGCCAAGCAGTATAAAAACCTGCAGAAAAAAGGGCAAGAGATTCCATGGACAATTTAAAATGAGATAAACATCATAATAGTACCATTATCAGATTATCAATATGATTATTTTGGGTTGTAGTACTGTCTGGTGTTGGTGGTCAATGCATCTATGCTTCCCTGTTGGATACTGATAATGTAAGCTCCCTTGTTTAGTGATGCAACAGGCAGCATGGGAGTTCTGTTGCCTTGGCTGCAGCAAGGACTAGGCCTCAAGCTGCAGGCTTGTCTGTTGATGCAGTCCAGGAGCGAGATGGCAGAGGTAATGTAGCATGGCGTGCATGCTTGGCTGGGGGCTGACCCCCTCCCATTGGTGCTGCCCTCCAGTGTTTGATCGGTGAAATGACAGGCTATATTGCAGTGGCTGTGCACTGCCTGGAATCTGTACAATCAGGATCTTGGACTATATGTTTCTTTTTTTGCGTGACTATTTTTTTTTTGCTCGCTATTTTGAATTGCTGTGTATGTTTTGCACCTTGGCCCCAGAGGAAGTCAGTTTTGTTCGTATGTATTCATGTATGGTTGAATGATAATTAAACTTTGATTAGATTTGATCTAAAGCAAGTTGCTCATTACCACCAGTGCAACCATTTTCCCACAGCTGCAACAAACGTACTTCTCCAAAGCTTTCAGAGAAAGGAAAAGTCATCAAGCTTGCTATTCAGATATGCTATATTACAGTACAAATCAAGAAATAAGGGCTTGTCAGAAACATTACCATCAGGTAGGAGGTACAGAAGCCTGAAGGCACACACTCAATGATTCAGGAACAGCTTCTTCCCCTCTGCCATACGATTTCTGAATGGAACCCATGAACACTACCTCACTACTTACGTATTATTTCTGTTTTTGTACTACTTAATAAATTCAACTATTAAATAAATATATATATATATATATATATATATATAAAATGTAATTTGCAATTTTTATATATTATTAAGCATTGCATTATACTGCTGCCACAAAGTTAACAAATTTTATGACATATGCCAATGATATTAATCCTGATTCTGATTCTTATGTAATGCAGTAATCATTCTGTATATTGGACAAATTAAAAAGATAGATGTAGCCTTGAGGACAAATCCATAGAGCGTTTTCAGAAAAGTTTCTTAGAGCAGTATGTTGATGGACAACAGGGAACAGGCTATTTTACACCTGGCATTGTGTAATGAGACAGGATTAATGAATGATCTCAGCATAAAGGACTTCCCAGGAAAGAACAATCAGAGTTTAGTTTGAGGGTGAAAAACAAGAGACTGCAGAAGCTGGAATCTGGAGCAACAATCAATCTCCTGGAGGAACACAACAGGTCAAATATCTGACGCTGCCTGATCTGCTTTGTTGCTTAAGGGTGAGAAACATGGGTCGGAAACCGGTGCACTAAATTTAAATAAAAGCATGGTATGAGGGCAGACTTGGCTAAGGTGGGTGGGAAATATTTAAAGGGTGAAATGGCAGATCACCATGAGCAAAGAAGAATGGAAATTATCCACAATACAGCAGCAAAATATTAAAACACTCACAAGAAAGAGGAGAACTGATTCTGACAGAAAACTTGTATGTAACATCAAAACAAAAAGTAAAAGGAAGAGAGTGTTTAAGTTAAGTCTGGAATGTCAAGAGCAGGGGCTCGCACCCTTTTTTATGCCATGGACCAATACCATTATACAAGGGGTCCATGGACCCCTGGTTTAAAGAATGAGGCTGGGAAATTAAAATTGGAAAATAAGGAAATGGCAGGTTTGCTAAACCCTTTTTTTTGCATCAGCCTTCACCTTAGAAGACATTGTGAATGTCCCGATAATAACAAAAGGGCTAGTTTCAAATTCCATCGAAGACTTGCAAAAGTCTCAGTTACGAGGGACAATGGCAGAACTAATGGCAGACAAGTCAGCAAGACACCAGGGTCAGCACTCAAGATGTGACAGCAGGGATAATGCAGCCATCGGTTGAAACTTTTCAAAGCTGACTGAATTCCAGGAGGGTATGCGTGAATTGGACAACAACCAATGTGACAGTACCCCAGAGAGTTGTAAGCACTGGATCAGTGCCAGTATTTAAGATGCAGTAGATAATTTTTTGAACAAGTGGAGAAATAAGTGTTAGAGGTGGCAGAGGAGGAGCTGAGATCTGGTACAAATCAGCCATGATGATATTGAAGGGTGAGGCAGTTAGGGAGACATACTCCTGCTCTGAGTTTCTCTGGTTTTGGTATCAAATTGAAAGAAAAGGCAAACGTTGTTCCAAAGATCATTGGTAGGCTGCAGAATTGGGCTCTTCAGAAAACAACAGAGGCTGACGAAAGAAAAAAATTAACAGGAGTAAAATAGAGCAAACAATATAAAATTAGATTGTTAAGAGTTTCTGTGAGTATGTGAAAAGCAGTAAATGTAAGGACTGGTCCCCTAGAGGACAAAGATGGGAAATAAATAATGGGAAATGGAGAAATAGGGTGATTATAGTTAGTTATTTTGAAAGTACTTTCAAAGTAGAAAAGACTGAAAACATCTCAATTATTATCATGGTGCAACATGGAGGGAGGAACACAAAACAACCTCTAATACCAGCAACTGACCTGAGTTTTAAAGGCTCAAAGGAAGTAGATGTGGAAATTCTGTGTTCATTTCCTGCAATTTACCAAAATTTACTGGGTTCTGGAGGACTGGAAAACCACATTCTGTACACTTCTATTCAAGAGAGGAGAAAGGTGGAAGCTAGGAAACTATAGGTGAGTTAGTCAAATATCATGCATTTGGAATCTATTATTAAGGAATTAATAACAAAACATCAAGATATTCATAAGAATATCGAGCATAATCAGCACAGTTTTATCAGAGGGGAGCAGCATTTGACAACTTTGCTCATGTTCTTTGAGGATATAGCAAACCGGTTGGATAAAGGGCAACCAGTAGATGTGGTGTGCTTAGATTTCCAGAATGCATTAGGTAGTGTGCCACATAAAAGAGAGTAATAGTCATGGTATATGCATTCAGTGGCCACTTTAGTAGGTACGTCCAATGAGCCACTGAGTTTATGTTCGTGCTCTCCTGCTGCTGTAACCCATGAATTTCAAGGTTTGATGTGCTGTGCGCTCAGAGATGCTCCTTTTGTACCTCGTGATCACCTTCCTGTCAGCTTGAACCATTCTCTGCCGACTTCTCTCATTAACAGCACATTTTTGCCCACAGAACTACCACTCACTGGATGTTTTTGTTTTGTTTTTCGCACCATTCTCTGTAAACTCTGGAGACTGCCGTGCATGAAAATCTCAGGGGATCAGCAATTTTTCAGATACTCAACCCACCCCGGTCTGGCACCAACAACCAATCTACGGTCAAAGATCACATTTCTTCCCCCATTCTGATGCTTGGTCTGAACAACAACTGAACCTCTTGACCATGTCTGCATGCTTTAGTGTATTGAGTTGCTGCCACATGATTGGCTGATTAGATATTTGCATTAACAAGAAAGTACACCTAATAAAATGGCCACTGAGTGTATACAGTCCTAAATGGGGTAATTAACTAACCTACAGAAAACAGAGAAACGTGGTGAACAGGTCATTTTCAAATTGGCGATCAGTAACAAACAGGGTGCCACAGTACCAGTGCTAGGGTCTCAAAAACTTATATATATATATATATAATTATTACTACTTCTTCTTCTTCTTCTTCTCTCTCTATCTCCCTATCTCTATCCATCCCATAGGATAATGATGGTTCCTTTCAGTCAGTTAGTGGGGATTAGGATACCCCACTCCTCAGAAAGGAACAGCGTGTGCGTAAATGAATTTAGGTGAGTAGGGGGTTGCACAGGTCCAGACCCACCCTCTCGAGGTTCCCTCCCAGATCCAGCGACATGGTGGGGTCCAAGACGGCTGGGGGAAGTTCTGTTGCGGTGAATGGCCACACCAAGCTTCGATGCAAGGGATGCCCTTTCCGCGCTTCATGGCGCGTGTTTGCTAGATGGCCGTTGACCCTTCGAGAGGGTTCATCCACCCTTTGACAGGTCTTGTTTTTCATCCTGCAGGGTGTCTAGCCACCCTCCTGACCAGGCAAGCCTGGTAGGGGAGCCGGTTTGATGGCCGACCACCCGACCATGCGACAGGTAGTACTGGGTTACATGGTACTAGTAGCACTCAGAGGAGCCCTAATATAGTAATCTATATTAGTGACTTGGTTGAAGGGTCCAAGTGTTCAGAAAAAATAAATTTGCTGACAAGGCAAAAGTGAGTGAGTTAGAAGGTTGTGAAGGGCTTGCAGTAAGGTAGAGACACATAGCAAGTGAGTGAGCAAGAAGTTGGCTGATGGAAAATACGGTGAGAAAATGCGAGGTTATTCGCTTTGGAAGAAAAAAATTAACAAGCAAATTATTAGTTACAAGGAGTGAGACGACCAAGTGTTCCAGGACAGAGAAATCTGGAGGATACGTTACATGAAATGCAAAAGGTTTGGCATGGAGATAAAGCAAGTAGTTTAAAAGGTTAATGGAATGTTGGTCTATATTACCAGAGGAATTGAACATAAAAATTAGGAAGTTTGGTTGCAAATTTACTGGCAGAATTGTACATGGATCAAACATGATCTTTTTGAATGGCGGAGCAGGGTCAAGGGCTGATTAGCCCAATACTCCTCCTGTTTCTTTATGGAGGAACTCCAGGGAAGAAAATTGTGGCCATCTGTGATTCAGAGGAAACACAAGGTAAACTTACATGGCAGGCCTTATCCCTCACTATCACCCCAATCCCTTTCCATTTCCTTCTCACTTTCTCACTCTATCTATCCCTCTTCTCCAGCAATGCATCTCTCTCTCTCTCTCCTCTGACATATGATTATCTGAATGATATGCCAGAGGCAAGAAGATTTGAAAGAATGTGTGTTGTTGCAGGTTCAGTCATGAATATCTTCCACAACACTGTCAATGTCACACAGAAGTTCACTGTTTGTGGCAGTGGAAATATTAATTTGAATTAAATTGTGTTGGTTTATTCTTTATAAAGTGAAACCAAAGAATTAGGCCTGGTTGTATTTATTACTGAAATTGCGCCTTTCTCCGTTGAGAATTCAGAGAGGCAGCTTCAAACCCATTGTTAGGCATAAGCCACATATTAAGTATTTCACTAAGTTCTGGTCATTACAATACAGGAAAAATGTGAAGGCTTTGGAGAGGGTGCATACAAGGTTTATCAGGAATTATGCCTGAATTAGACAGCATGTACTAAGATGAGAGGTTGGTCAAACTTAGATTGTTTCTCTGGAGCAGCGGAGTCCGAAGGGAGACCTGATAGAAGGTTATAAGATTATGAAAGGCATAGATAGAGTAGACACCTAGTGTATTTTTCCCAGGGATCAAATGTCTAATGCTAGAGGGTATGTGTTTAAGGTGAGAAGTTGCAAATTCTAGTTAGATGTGCAGGGGAAGTTTTTTTTTACATAGAGACTGATGGGTACCTAGTTTGTGCTCCTAGCGGTGGTAGTGGAGACAAACACCACAGAAGCATTTATGAGGCTCTTAGAGGCTCATGAATGTACAGAGAATGAAGGAACATGGACCTCGTGTAGGCAGAAGGGAGTTGATTAATTAGGTGTTTAACTACTGGTTCATTTAGTACAACACTGTTGGCCAAAGGGCTTGTTTGCGTGTTGTTCTGTTTTGTGTTCTGTGTTCTATAAACCATAGAATAAGGAACTCACCCAGCCAAGCAAAGTAAATGGCGATCTTTTCTCCAAAGTACTCTCTGATGTGATCAAGTGGTTGATACTTGTACCATTTCGACCAGCGAGCCCAATACTTATACAGAATTTGTCGTGGGTTCAGATCTTCTGGAGGCACTTCATATTCCGGCAACTCAAATGGCCCCTACACAAAGAATCAACACACCAGGAGTCACTGCACAAAGAGGCCATGGCTATGGAGAGGGATCATCCGTGAATAACCTCACAGATGTTTTCAGTACAGAAGCTGAGAGCAGGGGAATGGGTGGAAGATAAATGAGATGGCTTCATTCCAGCCTGCAGTTGGCAGACAGCTACTTGCTGGACACTACCAGATCCCTTGGCTTCCACTTAATAAGACAATTTAACACGTATATTTGCATTATCCCCCTGACTGTTACCTCATGGAGTGGAAAGGCTGAAGCAAAGACTCTTTCATTTAGCAAGCGATCAATTCCAATTTCTGCTCTTTTTCTTTTTCCGTACACTGTTGTAGCTAGAATTTCGTACACCTGAAACACAGAGTGATCATGCAAGTCACATTCAGATCACAGCACAGAATGGATCTTTCCAATGTTCTGTAATATTCTAATGCAATCCTTTGAAATATCCCATCAGATATATATGGTTACATCAGCTCAGATTTCTAGTGTCCACTGTCAGTGCATTGTGAAACTGTACACGTGCAGTTAAATGCTGAAATCCAGACATTGCTGTCAGCCGCTCTTGGCTTCTTCCAACCATTTCCAGAATAACCTACAGAAATCAGTGATGCCACAGGAGCTGAACATGACATATTATTCGTACTGGAGATATAGAAAATAGTATGCATTTCTGCATGAGCTGTAAATGTTTTAAATGGCATACTAATCTATAATTTGGGTGGCAGGGTGGAGATATGTCTCGGCCAAAGGAGGTGTGAGGCGCTGCTTCCCACTGCTAGTCTGCAGGTCACCCTTGGGCAGGTGTAGCACCTGTTTAGCACCCCCCCCCGCCCGGATCGGGGTCAGGTGAAGCCATGGGAGTGGGTAGCAGGTGGTGGATGGTCATATAAGCAGCTGGTGCACATCACAAATCCTGATTATGCCACCACCAATGCCAGGCAGACAATTTTTGAAGAGTATTGATAATGGCTGGGGTCACACAGACACTGCCCAGAAGAAGGCAAACCACTTCAAGAACCATCATGGCTAAAGACCATGATTGCCCACATCATACAACACGGCGCACAATGATGATGATGAATCTATAGTTACCGCTATGCAACATCCCTAACCCTAAAGGCATTTTTATACACATGTAATAGTTCCATACTAACTTTTAAATATAAAGAATTTTAAATAGACAGAAAACATTAGTTTTTTAAAACTTTAAAAAAAAATTTTATTTCCACTTCTACCTTAATCGTGTATATACTCTTTTATTTCAAATTCTGTAAAATGGTTAAAATGTTTATCAAAAGAATAATGCTTTTTACTTCTGGTTGCTATTCTTGGGTCTAGACCTCTCCATATCTGACATCACTAGATCTTTGTAGATCTACATTACCACTTTCCGTTGAGGTCACAGCAGACTACTAGATCGAAACCATGCCCTTCTGTCTGAACTTTCCACCCAACGACCCGAAATAATTCCATTCCATCACAGAGCATGGTGATACCTCCAACCAACTCCAACAAAGGTGATTTGCAATACTTGTGTTCATATCACGTCATCTAACACCACTGCCAACTCCCTCTGCATTGAGTGGGGACGTTACACAACTGCTCAGCAACTGACTGTTTCCTTTCACGTTCCCTCACCGTTCTATTCCGGCATCTCCTGTGCATTTCTACGATACTTCTGAATGCTCATCCATCCCAGTCTCTGGCAGCCCAATGACCATCAGGTAGTCTCTCTCGAACAGGAAGAAGTTACAGAAATACATTTTTAACAAGTAATTTAACAGAAAACGTAAGAGTCCTTTGCAAGAGACCACTGAGATCTCTAAGCCATTCACTCATTTCCTCACCGTTCATCTGTTCTTTTGTTCATCACTGATGTGTCCAGCCCAGTCTAAGCTCTCTGCTTCACTGGCCCTTACTCCCATTCAACACAACCACAAAACACTATTTCCCTAATGCACACTGTAAAGCATCAAACTCCACATGCCACAGACTCTCAGACTCTTAAGGAGGAATAAAAGAAAGTGACAAAGAGGGTTATAGAAAACTTTGCTGAAATTGGAAATAAATCCTGGAATTACACAAAAAAAACCCTTAGGGAATCGCCATCAGAAATGCTTAATTCATTTTCAGATGGCATGCTTTGAGGTTTATCATGTTGGTGCTGCCTATGGGACTGACATCCCAATCAAAGGGCCTAATTTAGTTTTATTTAAATTACTTGAATGAAAGATCAGCACCTGGACCTGAGGCTGTGGGTGGACGTCGTCACATTGCAACAACGGAGGTCGAGGGTAGGGGCACTGCAGATGCGAGACTCTGCTCCTCCTGCTCCAGGCTCCATAACCCATAGGATTTAATACTGAATTAAGCACGTCAGATAAACTTCCCTTGCTTCTGTTTTCAATCACAGGTGTGGCAGTAGCTTTTTTGCTATGTTTCACATTGTGACTGTACCCTTGCATACAACTGCCAGCTTCAGTCTGCACCCTATTAGTCATTGCCTCTGTAGTTTTCATCCACCTCCTCACTGCAACTTAACACACCAGACTTCTCACCTTCCTCTCTCTTCTGAGTGGTCATTGACCTGAATTGATGACTGTTTCTCAATCTGACCTGCCAAGACCTTCCAACGTTCTTGCTTTTATTTTTGTTTTGCGTTTCCAGCATCTCGTTTGTGCCAACAACATCTTTATGACCTTTAAAAAGCTACCTTATCAGATGCCGATGCATTGTTTCGGTGTGGACGGCGGAAGCCTTTAAGCCAAAGAGGATAAATCAATGCAGAAGACAGTTGATGAAACAACTAGTGTACCTTGACCAGTAAAAATTGAAATATATGGTGAGAAGAGGGGTGGGGGCAGGTGGTGGAATTCCTTTACTGGATTACTAGGACACTGTCTTCTTCATATTCCTAAAAAGCTTTTAAACCTGATTTTATCTCACTCACATACAATTCATATTCATAGTTTTATAAACAAAACTTACAATCCGGTGCCGCTGCGTGTTGGTAAAGTAAGTCTCGTGACTGTCACTTCCCAAAAACCTGGAACAGCAGAAGTAAAATGTGATCTGGACCCTGAACAGGAGTGATATCTTCAATTCAAGTCTCAGGAAGAAAGTTGTGTGCCATGCACTGGAAGTACAAATCAAACTGGTGTTCATGATACTCACCATTTCACAGCATCAACTTTTTGACACAGTGATGAGAGCAGAATGGGAGCGCAGCCTATTTTACATATACACACCCATACATACATGTGGTAAGATTGCCTGGACCCTTCACTAATTCAACACAGAACTGGTTTCCATCCATGAAGACATAGCTGAAACTGAAAGTTCATCACCAGGACAAATCCATTTGTTATCTTGCTGGATCTCTTAGCATCACTTCATGATCTGCTCACAGTAACAGGGAACACATCAACATTCCTGTTTCAAAATCTATTCTCAACAGCCCACTTCCCTCTAAAATTATATATGAATGGACTAGAAGTGGAACCACATAGCCTATTCCTCGACGGATATGAAACCTTTTTAGTGATCCTCCGCCCTACTGTATTAAAAACATCCCACTTCCTGATGGTCATGGTCCATATCTCCCGGGCCTCTCCTTCCTATGGATCTCTCATACAGAACCCTCCCCCGTCCTCCCAAGTGCTTACTTATCGAGTTTAGATTTGCGGAAGGCACAGGTGTAGTAGTCCACAGGCCGATTGGCAACGTGCTCGGACAGGATGTTTGGGATACCAAGCTTCCTCAGGATCTCCTCAGACGAATTCAGACAGGGATTAGGCTGTGCCTATGGACAGAATGGAGAAGGCAGAGGAGATGGTCGAAATGGTCAGGAAACAAAGCTTGCGTACAGCTGGGTAACTGGAAAGGCCTAGCAGGAGAATTCCCAAAGGGAGCCAAGGGAGCAAGCGCAGGAGCTCCCGAAGTGAAGTGGGGCAGGTTAAAGAGGCTGAGGGGGGCTGTACACACAGAGAGTAACCATCAGATTCAGGAACACAAACAACAGGAATTCTGCAGATGCTGGAAATTCAAGCAACACACATCAAAGTTGCTGGTGAACGCAGCAGGCCAGGCAGCATCTCTAGGAAGAGGTGCAGTCGACGTTTCAGGCCGAGACCCGTCGTCAGGACCATTTTATTGATTGGAGCTTGTTTTTGGGAGGGAGAGCGAGGTGGTCAGTGGAAGAAATAAACAAACTCATGGATTTAAGTAGTGCACCCAGTGTTTTAGCATTCATTCAGCAAGCATTAGTGAGGTTGGACTAAGTGTTTTTAATGTAAGGTCAGCAAACTCAGCACAAGTAAAAGCTGGCACTGCTCTGGTCTATATTATTCATCATGTTCTCATAAAAAAACTATTAGTGACTTAAATGTTTTTGGGATGTGAGTGTTGTTCTGACTGCAGCTATCAGTTTAAAGGTGCTTTTCATGTGATCAGATGATATCACAGACTGCATAAACTGTACCATGGCGTTCAGCATGCCAGGACAAGATTCTCAGATGAGTGTTTGTCTGACTCAACATAGTTCTGAGTAGACAGCTGTACGTAATAAGGTGCAAATGTTCAGTCGATAGTGTGTCAGAACAGGTAAGAAGAACACGGTACACGCGTCGGAAGCGTACAGTCCACAACTGACCTGCAGAGGTGCTCGCATATACAACTCTTCGGCATAGTACACCAGCACGTCCCAGGGTGCACTCAGCTTCATGTAATGAATGCTCTTCTTCTCACTGACAGTCTCATCCTGAAACACCGGATGAGTAAGTACACAGCACACAGCTGAGACATTTCACCACCAAGTAGAAAGCAGCTGCACATGCAGAGAGCCTGTCACATACACAGCATTTACACTGCTCCCAACTACACACACCCTAAGAAGCACACTGCACTCGGGTAACTCATGATGCAGTAGAGTTACTGCACTCACATCTGCAGAAGCTTTCAACTGGAACGAGTGCGTTCAGTCCCTATGCGCTGGTACCACCTTTTCAAAAGAGCTGGCTAATTCAATCCTAACCTCCTCTTCTCCTCCATAATCTAGTCTACACAAAAATGTTTGGCTTCCTTTGAAATTCCCAATGGAACCGGATCCTGCCAAATCTTTAGCTGGCACAGTCCAGTTACTTACCAACCCCCATTTTACCACTCCTCTTCCTGACATCGATTTTCAAATATAACCTGCGGCACCAACCCACTCACAGGGAAGGCAGATCGGAGAAAAAACACTTCATTCCCGAGGCTGTATTTCAAGCACGTTCCTTAGAATATGTTTGCCCACTGGGACTGCACAGAAGGTGAGTTTATCCAATGGTTTGTTACCACATGACTAAAGCTAGGGAATTTCCTAAAGAGACACACCCCCACTCCCACCCAAGGTCATCTTTTTCGTATCAGTGTATATTCTAACCATAAAAGAATGTAATTAAGGTATTTAATCATAAGCCTAAGTAGTTTCATTTAGCTTGTTGAACTACATTTTGAACCAGATTCACAATCTCATTTCCAAGCAGATCTCTCACTGTGGGGATTCGTGTACCTTACATGCCCTGCATCTTGTACGCACGGTGCAGTGTATCTGCTTCATCTCCAACTGATAAATGTTTCTGTCAGTGTGTTTTTATTTAGAACTATTTTTCTTAAATTAGTGAAAAATGAACATCCCATAGAGAAGAGAAATTCTGGCTAAAGTATTCACTAATCTGGAACTGGACTTTCTAAGACATTATTACCTTTTCCATCAATAGTCCTACATTCTGTAAATTCTTCATGAATTTGTTCCTCCATTTTTCATGCTTGCTCAGCAGGTTCAGCTTCATCATATCCTTCTCTTCTTTTCCCATTTCCTGATACTTGCTTCGCCCCCTCTGCTTCTTTGGTGTTGCTTTCTTCACTTCCCAGATAAGTACAAAATCTGAAAGGAGAACCGCAGGGTGTTAACAGCATGCTGTTTTGCTTCTGATGAACAGGGTGGCATTCCCAGGACCTCTGACCCACTTCATCTACTGCTGGTAACTTGATCAAGCCAAGAAATCTCTGGCATCAACTAGATTCAAAACCATCCGCATTTCCCTAGAAGCCTAGATCTACTGACGCTGTCTGCAGTGATTTACTAATCATATCCTTGGGCATATCCGTACTCCTTCAGTGAAATGGCTGTCGTCATTACAAAGGGTATTCCTGTCTGCTCTTGTGGATTTACTAACAGCATCCCGGGGAACCATTGATGAAGGTCTTTGAATTTATTGGCAAGATTCCTGGGATTTATTGACAGATTCACTGACAACATTCATGGTGGGGGCAGGTTCATTCAAAGGACGTGACTTATTGACTATCACCAGGAATTCATAGACATTATCCCAATAAATGTGTTGGCAGAAGCCCTAAGAATTTGCTATATTAATGCAGGTTGCTGTATTCCTTGCAACAGCGACCCCCAAGAGGTTTAGTTCAGCTTTATTTATTGAACCAAAACCAGTTTCAAAGAATCCCCACACCAAATCATGGACAAAAACTGAGGGTAGTCTCAGTCGGTCCTGTTCTAGCCCAATGCACAGGATCGAAGAAAGATGCAGAGGGTAGGGTGGTTGGTTCAGCCAGTTCCATCACTGGCACAAGCCTCCCCACTTTGAGGACATCTTGGAAAACTAGTGCTTCAAGAGGGCGGTGTCCATCACTAAGGACCCTCACATGCCCTGTTCTCATCGGGGAGGAGGTACTGAGGCCCGAAGACCCACACTCAAAGTTTTAGGACCACCACCATCAGATCTCCTGTGAACCTATGAATACTGCCCGCTTGCACTCGTATTTTATTGATTTTCATTTATGCATAGTAACTTCTGGTTTTCAAATGCTTTTATTGTGAAGCAACATCAGCTTAACCACAACTGTCAATGTCCTAAAGTACAATGCTTTTTTTGTCTTTTCTTTCTTATAACAACATAATGAAGGTCAAATGAATGTATGAATAGTAAACAAGCAAAAAGCAAAGGAAACCCTACCACCCCGTCTCCTTTCCCCTTCCCAGCCCTACCCTCCCCTCACCCCTCCCGTATGTGCAGTTTAGGTCCTACCGCCCCTCCACACTTAGTTCAGCTGTCAGTCTCTTCTAAATACAACAGTAATGGTTGCCAGGTTTTTTCAAATTCCTTGAGTCTGTCCTTGATAACGTATCTTATCCTGTCTAGATGCAGAATATCCAATTTAATGTTGAAAGGCATGGACAGAGTGGATGTGGCAAAGTTGTTTCCCATGATGGGGGAGTCTAGTACGAGAGGGCATGACTTAAGGATTGAAGGGCGCCCATTCAGAACAGAAACGCGAAGAAATTTTTTTAGTCAGAGGATGGTGAATCTATGGAATTTGTTGCCACGGGCAGCAGTGGAGGCCAAGTCATTGGGTGTATTTAAGGCAGAGATTGATAGGTATCTGAGTAGCCAGGGCATGAAAGGTTATGGTGAGAAGGCGGGGGAGTGGGACTAAATGGGAGAATGGATCAGCTCATGATAAAATGGCGGAGCAGACTCGATGGGCCGAATGGCCGACTTCTGCTCCTTTGTCTTATGGTCTATCCATTAATGCAGATAGCCATTGTCTGAGTAATGGAGTTTCCTTCTTTTTCCAGAACATCAGTATAAGTTTCTTTCCGTTCAGTATGCCATAGGTCAGGAGTTGTTGCTGGGTAGCCTGGAAAGTTCCAAAACTTATTAAGATGAGGTCTGGTATTATCTGAACCTTTAGTACCTTCGATAGGACCTCAAATATTTGCTTCCAATACTCTTGTAAACATAGTAATTTTTATATCTTGCATTGTACTGCTACAGAAAAACAAACAAATTTCATGACATGGTTCAGTGATAATAAACTTGGTTAGCTTCTGATGTCCATCACAGAATATCATGGACGAAACGAATATCTAATGAGGACATCATGAACAGAGCAAACACAGAAAGAGAAATGATGTATGAGATCATGAAAAGGCAACGTAACTTCATTGGACATGTGATTAGGAAAGAGGAGTTAGAATGCATGGTAATTATGGGAAAGACTGAATGGAAGAAAGCAAGAGGAAGACAAAGACAAATGATGATGGAGACAGCAGCCAGAGAACGGAAAATGAATACCAATGAATTGATCCACTTGACCCAAAACAGGAGTGTGTGGGCCATGGCAGTCAAAGCTCAAACTGGGCACGGCACCTGACGGTGATGATGATGATGAGCCTGGAATCTATTTGACGTCGCAGAAGTTCCAAAAATTATTAAAATGGGGTCTGATATTATCTGAACCTTTAGTACCTTCGATAGGACCTCAAATATTTGCTTCCAATACTCTTGCAAACATAGTAATTTTTATATCTTGCATTGTACTGCTACAGCAAATCAAACAAATTTCATGACATGGTTCAGTGATAACAAACCTGGTTAGCTTCTGATGTCCATCACAGTTTGAAAGGAAAACCTCAAAGTGGATTACATACAATAAAGCAATATTTAGTGTTGCGTAGACAGGAAGGACAGTTTTTCAGTGCACAGCGACATAAACTGAATTAAGTTGTGGTATGAGAGTATTATTTGGGGGACGGATGTTAGCCTGGGCAACAGAAGGACATCCTGCTCATCCTTCACCTGTGCCGTGCAATTTTTAACATTTGTCTCACCCATTATATTGGTCTCATTTGAAAATAATGCACATTTCCTCTGTGCATTTTAACAGTGCCAGCTTCATCACAGTGTGGGACTTCGATGCAAGCTCTTCAGAATGAACTAGGCACCCAGATGAGCTCGGTGATATTGTTACGCGCGGTGCCATTCTGAATCTGTTTCTTGCACAAGTAAAGAGATATCAGAAGAAAGCAGAAAATGAAGGATGGGCAACTTCCGTGGAAAGAAAATGCAGCTTCTGTGGAAGGAAAATCTTCATGAGGCCTTCAACCGGAACATTAACTCTACCTTTCTGTTTTCTCCAGCATTTTCTTCTTTTGTTTCAAATTTTGAGCATCTGTAGTTCTCATATTTTTCAGAAGACACACTCATCTACTTAGACTGCCTGTTACGTCCTTAATAATCCACTGTGATTTCCATTCCTCACTGAAATTATGACAGACAGCCCCAGAAAATTCACAGGACTGCTTTCTCCAATTGCACGGTAGCACACCCTGCTGGTCACAGAGAACTCTGCTCCCTGATGAATGATTTCCCTGGGAATGCAGCAGTTTCAGAAAGATAAAGATTAGCTTTAGTCGAATTAAGTCAGGGATTGAAATGTATAAATATATTCACAGTGACAAACAGACAGAAATGAGGTTCTTACCAATTTTTGTTATCCCATCCTTGAAATAGTTCCCTCTGCAATCAGGGCTGTAACCACTACTGGAATTTATAGACAAGCCATCATCATCCTCATCACCCTGCAGCACAAAAGCACCAATGGAATGAATTACTTTGCGGACACAGATGTGAGCAAGAAATCACAGACATCAACCAACGAGACCAGATATTAAGCAACCAGACTCTGGTGCTCTCTGGCCAGCACAGGAGTCAAGGGTCATGAACCAGTCAGCGAGAGATTTACATTGTGAACAGAAGCATTAACAATGAACACCGGTGTCAACCAACTATTTCCTGTTCTGTTTTTCTCTCTTGCAAAAATGATTTAACCACTGTGTATCTTTAGCAGGGCAATTGAATAGGCAACAGAACAGGCCTGTGCCCAGAAGCTGAATTAAAAGTCGTGGATTTGCATAGTACAAAAACAGACCCTTCCATCCATTGAATCCCTGCTGACCATCATTTACACTTATTCCTTATTAATTCTCCTCAAATTCCCATTGACACACTCCCACCCCTACCCTCGTCACCGTGATAGGCCTTCCTCTCACCTATCCACTCGAGGAATAACCTACAGTGGCTAGTTATCCCACAAATCCTTGAGATGCAGGAAGAATTTTGAAAAGGGCCAGTAAATAATGGTCAGCCAGAAGGGCCAGTTCACATGCTACATGACTCGATGGCTTTTAATTCCTGGAGGAAACCACAGTCACAGGGAGAACATGCAAACTCCACACAGACAGCACACGGGGTCGAATGCCATCTATAAATTTGCTGATGGTGGCAGAACATTGTTGGCAGAATCTCAGATGATAATGAGAGGACATACAGGAGCGAGATATACCAGCTCGTGGAGTGGTGTCGCAGCAACAACCTTGCTCTCAACGTCAATAAGACCAAAGAACTGATTGTGGACTTCAGAAGGGGTGAGGAGAAGGTGCACACACCAGTCCTCATAGAGGGATAAGAAGTGGAAAGAGTGAGCAAGTTCAATTTCCTAGGTGTCAGCATCTCTGAGGATCTATCCTGGGCCCTCCATATCAATGCAGCTGCAAAGGAGGCACAACAGTGGCTATATTTCATGAGGAGTTTGAGGAGATTTGGTACGTCACCTAAAACACTCGCAAATTTCTACAGATGTACAGTGGAGAGCGTTCTGACTGGCTGCATCATTGTCTGGTATGGGGGAGTGGGGGTGGGGGAGGGCATGCTACTGCTCAGGATCGTAGTAAGCTGCAGAAACTTCTACATTTAGTCAGCTTTATCATGGGCACTGGCCTCCATAGTATCCAGGACATCTTCAAGGAGCAATGCCTCAGATAAGTGGTATCCATCATTAAGGACCCCCATCCTCCAGGCCATGCCCTGCTCTCAATGCTACCATCAGGAAGGAGATACAGAAGCCTAATGGCACACACTCTGCGATTCTTCCTATCTGCCATTCAATTTCTGAATAAACGTTGAACCCATGAACACTACCTCACTACGTATTTAATCTATTTTATATATATGTGTGTGTGTGTATGTATATATATATATATACACACACATAAACACACACCTGTACTTAATGCAGTTCATGACTTTTGTTCTCCTATTACTATGTATTGCTTTGTACAGCTGCCACAAAGTCAACAGATCTCACATCACGGGCCAGTCATATTAAACCTGATTCTGATTTCATTTGGTGGAGATGTGAGACGGCAGTTTAACGAGCTGCACCTTCACTCCACCATTCATAATGGGGCATTAACCCGAGAGAATGGGGTTAAACAGTGAGGATGAACGGCAGCAAGCAAACAGAGCTGTTTGAAATCAAAGCACAACTGTAAAAGCATCCAAGCTGAGCAATTAAACAGAGGCGTGTTGAAGTCTTCGTCAACATACAAATACCGGTATTAATTTACTGCTGAGCATCAGGAATAACCAGCAAATTTGGCCATTATTACCAAACAGTGGGATTTATTGGTATGATGTAATATTATCAAACAGGATTGGAACTAAGCAGCAAGCATAGATGTTAATCAGAGCTGATATTACTCGTTATTGTTATATAAGACAATGTGCTTTTAGAGAAGGAACAAAGGCAACTAAAATCCCACTTTAAACATGAACTGCAAATCTAGTGCAGTACCATCACTGTAACCGTGGGTTTAGTGGCAGCACACAGTTGTAAAATGGCTGGAACTGTGAGGCAGCAGCACTACTGAACCTGTTTTACAAAACACAGCCAGCAAAGGGTACAGGGGATTTGTAAAGGATTTTTTAAAAAGTGGTAGGCTAATCTGGGCCAGATGTTTCACCAGAATCGCCACTTTATTTTCAAACAAGCCTCGAGTATTGCTGCAGCTGAAAGGAGTGGCCTTGAGGGAATTTTACGAGGAGCGTGGTGGTATACAATGATGAGTAAAATACAGAGAGGGGGAATGTATTGATGTGGAGACACACTGATGAGAGTGCAGTGACGGGGACCTGATGGTATGAATATCGATTTCAAGTTCCACCCCTCATTCCCAACTCTGACCTTTCAATTCTTCTCACCTGCGTATTACTTCCCCCGTGCCCCCCCCCCACAGTGCTGCCCTCGTTCTCTTTTTCCTATGGTCCACTCTCCTCTCCTATTAGATTTTTTCTTCTCCAGCCCGACCTTTCCCACCCACCTGGCTTCACCCATCACCTTCCAGGTACCGTCTTTCCCCTCCCCCCACCTTTTCATTCTGGTGTCTTCTCCCTTTCCTCCCAGTCCTGAAGAAGGGTCTCGGCCCAAAATGTCGACTGTTTACACTTTCCCACAGATGCAGCCTGACCTGCTGAGTTCCACCAGCATTTTGCGTGTGGTGAGTGGGAATGGAGATGTGACATGATGAGGGTGTGAAGGTTTGATGATGAGAGGATGCAGTGATGTGAGTGTGGGGAGGGGGGTGTAGGGATAGCGATGGGGGTTTGGAAGATGGGGCGTGAGGTGAAGGTTGGGGTGATGAGGGGATACAGTGATGAGTCTGTGGGGAATGAGGGTTGATGATGTGGTGATACATAAGAGTGTGGGGATGCGGTGTGTGTGTGTGGGGGGGGAGGGTGATAAGAAAATGCAGTGATAAGACCTTTGTTTAGAAGTCGTAAGTGCAGAGTGTTACATGTTTAGGATGGAAACAGAAATAGTGATGAGGTTTAGAAAATAAATCTTTGATTAAGATAACATTGAATAATAAGTACATTTGAACTACAGCAAGCTCAACAAGGAGAACTGTGATCATCTCCGATCTGTTTCTGGTGATACTAATACAATCCCTTTCGATGATAGCCAGGAACACCCATAAACACAAAAGCTTTTGCAGATGCTGGAAATCCAAAGTAACACACATAGAGTGCTGGAGGAAATCAGCAGGTCAGGCAGAATCTAGGCGAGGAATAAAAAGCCGAAGTTTTGGGCCATTTTGTCTTGATGAAGGGTCTTCGCTCAAAACATTGGCTTTCCATAGATGCTGTCTGGCCTTTGGAGTTCCCCCAGCATTTCGTGTGAGGTAACTTACACCCGGATGAGATCCCTGTTAATGACTCATTTGAAAGCGTGTACCCTCTGCAGTAGCACTAGGCTGGACTGTCTTGTCTCAAGTGGTTTCTCAGGACTCTGGAGTATAACTGAAGCTCCAAACCATCTGAATGAAGGAAGAAGCTCACCTCAAAACCACAGCCCATGGCTCAGATCGAAGATCAAGTTAAAAGTTCTCGTGGCACAAGCTACTCTCTTGTGTCTGCCATCAGGGAGAGAACCAATTCATATGCTGACCACAGAGTCTGCTCGGCTGATGAATTTTATTCAAGGGAATCTTAGAAGTGATGTGTGAGGCTACCACATTAATTAATCATAATTTTGAAATATAGATATTTTAATAATCATTTCAAAATTTCAAGAGAATGGTAAATTGATCTTTTAAAATATTGTCACATGTACAATGTACAATGAAATATTGTCCATGAAGATCAATTCATTACAACAATGCATTGAGGTAGTACAAGGAAAATCAATAACAGAGTGCAAGAAAATTGAGTGGATCATGTGAATGAGAATTTTTTTTAATGATTTATGTTTTTGCATGTTTTCATTTAAGCTGCACTAAGTGCGTTATAAAAATGACAGGTTTAGACCGTTTCCCCTCTGCAAGGATCAGTTGTATTGAAATAATTTACTGTACTGTCTGCACAAATTATTAGCTTGGATTTTTGAAGCAACCTTCAATTTGAAAGTTAGGTACATGCAAGACAGGGAAGCAGGATACTGTTAACAGAATTGTAATTTGTAGTGGAATAGAAAAGGTAACTTACATAGACAGTAGAGCGATAGCCTCCATTCTGAACGCTTCCATAAGTGTCCATCAAAATCCGGGATGCATCTTTTTCTACATATGTTAACACATTCCGATCCTCCTGAGTCGCAAAGCTCCCACTCTGTAGCATCCTTCAGTCTCAAAGCACATCAAATATGGCCGTGGATGCAAAAACGTTAACCAAGAAGACTCTTAATGATGCTTTGAGTCTGAAAGAACTTCAGCTCTGTTATTAAAATGAGATCTCAGCGTTTTACAGCCACAAACCTGGGGATATGTATCAGTGCAACAGAGAATCCCTTTGCTGCTGATACAGATGTGCTGTGCACAGGCGTATTGAGCTGCATTTAATCTTCAGCATTCCCATTTAGCTGGCTTGGGAAACACCCTCTGGGGGCTCTTAGCACTTTAGATTCTGCTACAGTACTGCCTTTAATATTCAGCATTTGCTTCGCTGCTCTCCCTTCCCTAATCTACAGAAATACAAATAGAGGAGGGCACTGACAAAAAAAATTAATAACGTAATGTAAACATGCAGCACACAGAGGAGGAGGAGGAGACACAATTGTGCAAAGGAAACTGCTTTTTTTTTATTCCAAAGAGTCAACATGGGTATTACATTTCACTTTATTGTGTGTGATTGACATGCCTAATATTGCATATCTACCCTCCATTTTAAACCACCCTCTGCAAAAAAAAAGCAATTCACATTTTATTTCTCTTGGTGTCACATAATCCAGCTTGGGAAAAAACCATTAATTCTGCAAAAGGAATTGTGACATGAAAAACTGAAGATCTGAAATTTAAACTGAAAATGCTGGGAATGTGGGGCTGATCAGGCAGCATCCATGGGAAGAGAAACAGAGTTAATGTTATCTTTCATCAGAACCAGGGCAAGTTAAAATAAAAGCATGCATATTTTAATTTACTGAGAAGGGGGAGGGGTAAAGGGAATAGAAAGAATATTTGTGATAAACTGGACAGCAAGACGAATACATTGCGCAGATGAGGGATGGTGGTGAAAGCTTTGTTAAGTGAAGTAATCTGGGATGTAAATAGAGCAGGGAGATGAATGAAAAAGGAGTAAAGAAAAAATAATGCTGCATATGTGATATACATTGGAAATCTAAAATAAAAGAGAATACTAACACTACCCAAATGGTCAGGCCGTGGAGAAAAAATACTGAGTTAACTCTTTATATTTTCCCTGCTATTCACCTTCATCTCCTTCTATTTATACCTCCTGCAGGAAGATGAATTCAGATAACAACCCTTCACCAACTTCGCCCTGCCAGCATCTGATAAAGGACATCAGATCTGAAACACAAACTCTGTTTCTCTCTCCACAGATACTGCCTGACCTGCTGAGATTTCCCAGCAATTTTCTGTCTTTATTTTGCACTTCAGGGGAGGTCTGATAGAGGTTTATAAGATTGTGGAGGCATAGAAAAGACAGACAATATCTTTTTTTTTCCCTCCCCAGGGTCAAAATGTCTAAAACCAGAGGAGGTGTGAGGGGCAAGTTTTCTTCCACAGAGAGTGGTGGGTGCCTGGAATGAGCTGCCTGGGGTGGTGGTAGAGGCAGATACATTAGGGAGTCTTAAGAGATGTTTACATAGGTACATGAAGGTGAGGGAAATGGTGGGAAATGGAAGGATATCGACATTGTAGGCAGAAGGGATTAGTTTAGATGGCCATTTGATCACTAATTTAATTGGCTCATCACAATACTGTGATCCTAATCTACAGTATGTTCTATGTTCAAATACACGTACGTTTTCATGGAAACAGTCATTCCCGGCCTTTTCAATAGTCATTCTCGTCCATTTTGTAAAACAAAAGTCTGGTAGCTGTTTGTCACTCCACTTAAAATTTCTCACAAGATTCATTTGTCTCTGTGTAACTTACACCTAAAGTGCCTCACTCTCTGTGTAACTCAATCCACACATATATTGCTTGTGATGAATGTTTAGCTTGTCACTCTGTGTAATGTAACCCTCATCTAGATGTTCATTACGGCTTACCACCAGATGTTCTTCACTTGCTATGTAACAGATTTCCAAGTATCTGTCACTTTCTGTGAGATAAGTGAATATAAATTTTGTCTTTCATCTTTACATTCCATTAACCCCAAAAGGAAATCTCTTACATTTTCATAAAACAGTTAACCTTCTATTCATATGATGTCTGTATATATTGGTATATCTACACAAGCTTGAGTTAGATTCTTTCAGAGGAGTGGGGTTACTTATGTTGTCTGCAAGGGTGTACAGCTTTTCACCAACTAGTGATTGTTGGATGCATATCCTCTTTCCAATAAATGATTCACTCTTGCATTGAATGATCCGCCTAGATATTGTATTAAACTTCATGGTTCAGAGCAAAGAGTTCTGTGAAGTGGATTACTATTGAGGAACACAACCACTACAACTAAACCAGCAAAGTATTTTGGGTTGATAGTTAGTATTAATTATGTAATGCTGGTAATATTTAGAAAGAGGGGAGAGCATGAGAATTAAGTCTCTAAAGGCAGGCCTCAACACAGAAAGATTAGGATCTTAATTCTTGTAACATGATACCCAAAGGACCTAGATCGGTTTTTCATCACCCAATCTGCCAACAGCCCAGATCAGGATGGTGATAAACTAGGCTGTCTGAGGCTGGGAGATAAGTTAACCAGACACATAGACACTATCAACAGAACATGGAGAGAGGAAGTAAACAGTTTCTGAGATGGCTGGGATAGTCAGCGTCGGTTCCGCTACTTTTCATGTTATACGTTAATGATGTCCCCATTTCACAGCAAGAGGGGAGACATCATAGCGGATACCATCATCAAGGACCCCCATAATTGAAGGCATGCCCTCTTCTCATTGTTACCATCAGGAAGGAGGTACACAGTGATTCAAGAACAGCTTCTTCCCCTCTGTCATCCAATTTCTAAATTGACATTAAAACCCATGAACGCTCTTGCTACTTTTTTATTTCTGTTATTTGCACTATTTATCTTAATTTAACTATTTAATACACATATATACATACTGTAATTCAGCTTTTTTTGGTTTATTTATCTTGTATTGCATTGCGTTGCTGCCACAATGTTAACAAATGTCACAACATATCTCGGTGATATTAAACATGATTCTAAATCTTATGGGAATCTTTCCTGTTGGTAGGTGACTAACACTACTCCAAATTAGGCTTCACTAACATCTTATACAACTTCAACATAACATCCCATCTCCTGTACTCAATACTTTGATTTACAAAGGAAAATGTGCCAAAAGCTCTCTGTATGAACCCATCTACTTGTGATACCAATTTCAAGGAATTATGGATCTGTATTCCCAGATTTTTAAGAGCCTTTCTTAAACTACAGAACAACATTCGCTATCCTCCAATCCTCGGGCAACTCACCTGTTGCTACGGACATTTTAAATGTCTCTGCTAGGGTCACTGCAATTTTTGCACTAGGCTCCTACAGGGTCTGAGGGAATTCCTTGTCAGGCCCTGGGAATTTATCCACCTTAATATGCCTTAAAACAGAAGCACTTCCTCCTCTATAATCTACAGTGCCTAAATAAAGTATTCACACCTTTTGGAAGTTTTCATGTTTTATTTTTGCACAACATTGAATCGCAGTAGATTTAACTTGGCTTTTTGTAACTGATCAACAGAAAAAGACTCTTTTGTGTCAGAGTGAAACCAGATTTTTACAAGTGATCTAAATTAATTGCAAATATAAACCACAAAATAATTGATTAGACCATAAGACAAAGGAGCAGAGGTCGGCCATTTGGCCCATCGAGTCTGCTCCGCCATTTTATCATCAGCTGATCCATTCTCCCATTTAGTCCCACTCCCCCGCCTTCTCACCATAACCTTTCATGCCCTGGCTACTCAGATACCTATCAATCTCTGCCTTAAATACACCCAATGACTTGGCCTCCACTGCTACACGTGGCAACAAATTCCATAGATTCACCACCTTCTGACTAAAAAAATTTATTCACATTTCTGTTCTGAATGGGCGCCCTTCAATCCTTAAGTCATGCCCTCTCGTACCAGACTCCCCCATCATGGGAAACAACTTTGCCACATCCACTCTGTCCATGCCTTTCAACATTCGAAATGTTTCTATGAGGTCTCCCCTCATTCTTCTAAACTCCAAGGAATACAGTCCAAAAGCGGACAAATGTTCCTCATATGTTAACCCTCTCATTCCCGGAATCATTCTAGTGAATCTTCTCTGTACCCTCTCCAACGTCAGCACATCCTTTCTTAAATAAGGAGACCAAAACTGCCCACAGTACTCCAAGTGACGTCTCACCAGCGCCTTACAGAGCCTCAACATCACATCCCTTCTCCTATACTCTATTCCTCTAGAAATGAATGCCAACATTGCATTCGCCTTCTTTGCCACCAACTCAACCTGGAGGTTAACCTTAAGGGTATCCTGTACGAGGACTCCCAAGTCCCGTTGCATCTCAGAACTTTGAATCTTTTCCCCATTTAAAAAATGGTCTGCCCATTTATTTCTTCTGCCAATGTTCATAACCATACACTTTTCAACATTGTATTTCATTTGCCACTTCTCTGCCCATTCTTCCAACCTATCCAAGTCTCTCTGCAGACTCTCTGTTTCCTCAGCACTACCGGCCCCTCCACCTATCTTTGTATCGTCAGCAAACTTAGCCACAAAGCCATCTATTCCAGAATCCAAATCATTGATGTACAATGTAAAAAGAAGTGGTCCCAACACGGACCCCTGTGGAACACCACTGGTAACCGGCAGCCAACCAGAATAGGATCCCTTTATTCCCACTCTCTGTTTCCTGCCAATCAGCCAACACTCTATCCACATATGTGACTTTCCCGTAATTCCATGGGCTCTTATTTTGTTAAGTAGCCTCATGTGTGGCACCTTGTCAAAGGCCTGAAAATCCAAATATACAACATCCACTGCATCTCCCTTGTCTAGCCTACTTGTAATTTCCTCAAAATTATTGTTTAAGTATTATTATTTAAGATTGTATAATTATTCACCCTCCTTTAATGTAACACAGCCAATCATCACTGATGCAGCCAATTGGTTTTAGAAGTCACATAATTAGTTAAACAGATCTGTTTTTGGAGACCTGTGTGCAGTCAAGGTGCTTCAATTAATTATGGTAAAAATACACCTGTATCTGGAAGGTCCAAAGGCTGGTGAGTCAGTATCCTGGCAAAAACTACACTATGAAAACAAAAGAACACTCCAAGAAACTCTGCAAAAAGGTTATTGAAAAGCACAAATAAGATTTCCAAGTCACTGAATATCCTTTGGAGTACGGTTTAATCAGTCATCAAGAAATGGAAAGAATATAGCACAGCTGTAAATCTGCCTAGAGCAGGACTGTCCTCAAAAACTGAGTGACTGTGCAAGAAGAGGACTAGTGAGGGAGGCCACCAAGAGACCTATGACAACTCTGGAGGAGTTACAAGTTTCAGTGGCTGAGATGGTAGAGACTGCACTTACAAGTGTTGCTCGAGTGCTTCACCAGTTACAGAGAGTGGCAAAGAGAAAGCCACTGTTGAAAAAACTCAAAAGAAATCTTGGCTAGGCTTTGCAAGAAGGCATGTTGGAGACTCTAAAGTCAATTGGAGGGAGGTTCTATGGTCTGATGGTACCAAAATTGAGCGTTCTGGCCATCAGACTAACTGCTACGTTTGGTGTAAACCAAACAATGCACATTATCAAAAACACACAATCCCTACTGTGAAGCATGGTGGTGACTGCATCATGCTGTGGGGGTGCTTTACCGTGGCAGGGGCTGGGAGACTTGTGGAGGTAAAGGGTAAAATGAAAGCAGAAAAATCCTGGAGGAAATCTTGAAGCAGTCTGCAAGAGAACTGTGACTCGGGAGATTTGTTTTCTAGCAAGACAATGACCCCAAGTATATAGCTAAAGCTACACAGGAGGGCATAAAAACAATAAAGTTAATATCCTGGAGTGGCCAAGTCAGAGTCCAGACTGCAATCCAATTGAAAATTTGCAGCTGGACTTGAAAAGGGCTCTTCACTCACAATCCCCATGCAATCTGACAGAGCTTAAGCAATTTTGTAAAGAAGAATGGGGGATAATTGCAGTGTCCAGATGTGCAAAGCTGATAGAGACCTATCCACACAAGTCTCAAGGCTGTAATTGCTGCCAAAGGTGCAGCCACTAAACACTGACTTCAAGGGGGTGAATACTTATGCAAGAAATTATTTTATGTTTTGTATTTGTAATTAATTAAGATCCCTTTGCAGAGATTGTTTTCAACTTTGACACGAAAGAATCTTTTCCTTTCGTGTCAAAGAGGCCAAATTAAATTCACTGTGATTCAATGTTCTACAATAATAAAACCTGAAAACTTCTGGGGAAGGGGCAGAGTGAATACTTTTTATAGACACTGTACTTCCAGTCCGTGACCTCAATGCTGTTTTACATCACTTCTATAGACTCTGTCCATCTCCCGAGTAAATACTGATGCAAAAAATCCATTTAAGATCTTCCTCATTTCTTTCAGCTCCATGCGCAGATGACCTCTCCAATCTTCAAGAGAACCAACGTTGCCCTTTGCTACCCTTTTGCTCTTAATATATCTGTAGGATCACTTAGGATTCTCCTTTACCTTGTCTGCTAGAACAACCTCACGCCTTCTTTTAGTCCTCTTCATTTCCTTAAGTATTATCTTGCATTTCTTAAACCCAAGTACCTTATTTATTCCTTCCTGTCTATACCTGCTTTATTACACCCCTTCTTCATTTCCTTAACCAGGGCATCAGTAAGTAGAGAATTGAGAAATCAGAGGTGCAAAGGGACTTCAGGGTCCTCATTCAGGATTCTGTAAAAGATAACTTGCAGGTCGAGTTAGTAGTAAGGAAAGCAACGTTAATATTCATTTCAAGAGGACTAGAATACTAAGTCCTTTTAGATTACATAAAAAGATATAATGCTAAGACTTTATAAGGTGTTGGTGAGACCATATTTGAAGTGTTGTGAGTGTTTTGGGGTTCTTATAAGGCCACAAGATATAGGAGCAGAATTAGGCCATTTGGCCCATCGAGTCTGATCTGCCATTTCATCATGGCTGATCCAATTTTCCTCTCAGCTCCAATCTCCAGCCTTCTCCCCATATCCCTTCATCCCATGACCAATCAAGAATCCAAGGAAGGATGTCTAAGAAAGGGTGTGCTGGTGTTAGACAGGATCCAGAGGATGTTAACAGTAAGGATCCCAGGTATATAAGGGTTAACATCAGAAGAGTGTTTGATGGGCCTGTACTCGCTGGAGTTTAGAAGGTTGAGGGGAACCTCATTGAAATCTGCTGAAAATTCAAAGGCCTGGATGGCGTGGACATGGAGAGATGTTTCCAGTAGTAGGAGAGTCTGGAACCATAGGGCAGAGTCTCAGAATAAAGGGATATCCCTTTAGATCAGGTTTGAGAAGGAATTTCTTTAGCCAGAGAGTAGTGAATCTGTGAAATTCATTGTCATATGCAGCTGCAGAGACCAAGTCATTGGGTACATTTGAAGGGAAAGTTGGTAGATTCTTTATGAGTAAGGGTGTCAAAGGTTACAGGGAGAAGGCAGGAGAATAAGTTTGAGAGGAAAAGAATAAAGAAGCCATGATTGAATGGCTGAGCAGACTGAATAGGATGTATGGCCTAATCCAGCTCCTGTCTGATGGAACTGTGTCAGTGCAGATATGAATATATTATGGTTTCTCTCTAAATCTCCGCTTTTAACAATCCATATCACTCAAGTTCCACCATAAGCATAACAATTGCACCTATGTGGCTACCTCTAGTTCCATTTTCTTCATCCTTGAGACATGGTCGTTAATGAGACAAATGTTGCATTTATTGACCCTAAACTACATCTTGCAACATTTGAGAAGTTGTGGTGGAACAGAATCTTGTGCAAACATGAACAGACAGCCCACTGTAACCTTGATGTTTAGACTTAGGAGTGTCTTTAAGAATATTCTTAACAATTTCTACTTCTGCACTAAATATAAAATTAAGCAGTGCAGAACATTGTAATGTTCTAATTCACTGTACCATGTATATCAGGGTATCCACTAACAATATCTGCATTATGTCAACTTGACATCCAATTGTCATAAACATAAGAGATTCTGAGAAACACACATAAAAGTTGCTGGTGCATGCAACAGGCAAGGCAGCATCTATAGGAAGAAATACAGTCGACGTTTCAGGCCGAAACCCTTCATCAGGACTTTGTGCCCCATTCATTATTTATTCATTTATATACACACATTGTCGGAGCACATGGCCAGTGTGGGCACGTGGCCAAGTGGTTAAGGCATTGGACTAGCGACCTGAAGGTCGTGAGTTCGAGCCCCAGCCAAGGCAAAGTGTTGTGTCCTTGAGCAAGACACTTAATCACATATTGCTCTGCGACGACACTGGTGCCAAGCTGTATGGGTCCTAATGCCCTTCCCTTGGACAACATTGGTGTTGTGGAGAGGGGAGACTTGCAGCATGGGCAGCTGCTGGTCTTCCATACAACCTTGCCCAGGCCTGGGCCCTGGAGAGTGAAGACATTCCAGGTGCAGATCCACGGTCTCTCAAGACTAACAGATGCCTTATACACACATTTTTTATTTCTCTCTCTCCTTTTTCTCCCTTACTCACATTTTATAGATTCTGAGATGCTGGAAATATGGAACAACACACATAAAATGCTGGAGGAACTCAGCACCTGTGGGAATGAATAAACAGTTGATGTTTCAGGCTGAGACCCTTCATCAGGACCGGAAAGGAAGGGGGAAGGTGCCAGAATAAAACAGAGGGGGAAGGGGAACAAGGACAACCGAGAATGTGATAGGTGAAGCCAGGTTGCTGGGGATTGGGGAGGGGGCTCTGCATTATTTTACAGACAGTTCACAAGGAGATGGATGACTGTCTATCTCATCCACACCACAGCTGCCTCGTGCTGTGGGATGAGGACATCAGAACTGTGAGAACTGATGAGAAACCCCATCTCACCAGCAAAGCAGAGTCTTGGCATTTATTTGAAATTTCTGGTGTTAAGCCAATTTGCAAATAGCTTTGGCAGTCTGTTCAGGGAACTATTTGATAAGATACATCATCTCCTTCTCCCTGAGACCCGTGATTATATTTTATGTTGACTAACACCCCATTGACTTAAGGTCAAGGAGATCTGCCAGTGGTTTACATTAAAAACAGCTAATATTGTGTGGTCCAACTGAGTCATCAATTTCTGCTGTCTTCTCTCCCCACCCCCCATGGCTGCTTGTATATGAACATAACGCCTCCTTTCCTCAAGGATCCTAATATTCTGCAGCTATCGCTGTGTACTCCCAGCAGTTCTGGGCTGATTTAGTCCCACAGAGCCAAATAGGGTTCAAAGGAATGAGACATTATTAGTTCCTTCAGGGTCAGGGACTGTTTGCCAATGTTTGAAACCTGTCTGAGGGAGGTTGTGCTGTCTGGGGCCTTTTCATTGTATAGGCCAGCATCAGATTTATAGATCTATCATACAACCACTTGCTCTCTTCCTTAAGGTTACTGATTATAACGTCTCCTCTCTGTGAGCATGGTTCATCCTGCTCTGTGCAGTAGACTCTGGATTGAAGACGATTGTGATGGATCTTGAGGTAAGGAGCAAGGTTTATTGGCTCTTTTTCTCTTGGAGTCTCTCCTCAACACCCAGACCCATTGACAGCTGCAGAAGCAGATTTTACATGTCTTATTGATGCATTTCCCACTGGCTTTCTCTCTGGTTGAGATAAATGGCCATAAACACCCAAAGCAAACCTCCTTGTGGTGGGTACAATTCCAATCAGAGAAGCTTTCCCATTGATTCTCATTCACTGTAAATTAGCCAGGGCACCTTGTTGCTGCTGCTTTGACTTTTAAATCACTCATCCAACATTTAGATCTTTTCTCCACGCTTACACTGTAATGAGACTGAGAGTGGGTAGCCTTGGTAACATCCATCATAGCAGAAGTTAGTAAATGACAGAGAGAAGGTTTTTAAGAATATGGGCAACTAGATCACATTTCACCTGCTTTATGTGGACAGGACTGATAACGTTTTCATCCTTGAGTGGATTCTAAAATAAAAGTGTGATCGTAGCTCTGGGGATCCTTTCCTCTGTTGCATATATTGCAACCTGTTACTTTATGTAGACTAATCAAATTGTCTGAATGATGGTTGGACCTCAGGAGGATCATGAGATGGGTCAACCACTCATTAACAACACCTTGTCTTTTTCACTCACATGCAAGGCAGAGATGAAGTTAGATGTTATTTCTGTTCTTTGATTGCATTGTATCTGACTAAATGAGCCAAGACTAAAGTTTTGGTTTGACCATTGTCAGACAATCTCTTCCATCCTGCATGGCGGCAGAGCTACTTTACAAAGAAGGGTGCCTCAGAATGAAGACTGGATTTCGTTGCTATAAGATGATCAATGCTAAATGGACAGCTATATGTGGCTGCTGGATGGGCAACAATAAGTAGGATGTTTCCCTGTTTCCTTCACAGCTTCTACAGGTGCATTTTGGAAACTTTGTCCTTCAGTTCTCAGAATGTAGCGTTGGTACTGCATCGCTCTTGGAAATCAACTCACTCACCCATTCCGTGTTCTTTTTGCTGTATCAGAATTAACATGAGCACTGATTTGTCAGCAGGAAGGCACATGTTGCATGCAGTGGGAGACATTCAGCACTGCTTGTATTATGCATGACAGCCTAACAGCGCATTGGATCCATTGTCAGTATAAAGGATCACACTCTCTTAACAATAGTTTACCAGCCTGTTATCACCAATGTCTGTGCCTGATACCTTGTCAGTACTTGAAGGTTAACCTAATTTTATTCCCGTTATATTTTATTGGACTAGTTTGGTACAACAAAATGACTTCCATTTCATTGTGTGGCAGCAACTCAATGCATAAAAGCATGCAGACATGGTTAAGAATTTCAGTTGCTGTTCAGACAAAGGATGAGAATGGGGAAGGAATGTGATTTAAATGACTTGGACCACAGAAAGATTGGTGGTGCTGGACGGGGTGGTTTGAGTACCTCAAAAACTGCTGATCTCCTGGGATTTTCACACACAACAGTCTCTGGCGTTTGCAGAGAATGGTGCAAGCAGCAGTTCTGTGGGTGAAAACACCTTGTTAATGACAGGAGAATGGCCAGACTGACTCAAGCTGACAGGAAGGTAACAGTAACTCAGATAACCATGCGTTACAATAGTGGTGCGCAGAAAAGCATCTCTGAACACACAACACATCAAACCTTGTAATGAATGGGCTACAGCAACAGAGGACCATAAACATATATAGTGGGTACTTGATGAGATACAAGGGGTACCTAACAAAGTTATCACTGAGTTGCTGGGGGGTGGGAACCAAACTGAAGAGATGGACGAAGTGGCGGTTGGCTCACAAACAGAGAATGCTTGGAGACAGTACGAGAGGGAGGAGGGGCAGGTGATAGAGAAGGAATACACTCAGACCGATGGTTTGAGATGTCTCTATTTTAATGCAAAAAGCATCATGGACAAACCGGATGAGCTTAGAGCATGAATCAGTACTTGGAGCTATGATGTTGTGGCCATTACAGAGACTTGGATGGCTCAGGGGCAGGAATGGTTACTTACAGTGCCAGGCTTTAGATGTTTCAGAAAAGACAGGGAGGGAGGCAAAAGAGGTGAGGGCATGGCACAGCTGATCAGAGGTAGTGTCACGGCTGCAGAAAAGGAGGAAGTCATGGAAGGATTGTCTACTGAGTCCCTGTGGGTGGAAGTTAGAAACAGGAAGGGGTTAATAACTCTATTGGGTGTTTTTTATAGACCATCCAATAGTAACAGGGACATCGAGGAGCAGACAGGGAGACAGATTCAGGAAAGTTGTAATAATAACAAGGTTATGGTGGTGGGAGATTTTAATTTCCCCAATATTGATTGACATCTCCCTAGCAAGAGGTTTAGATGGGGTGGAGTTTGTTAGGTGTGTTCAGGAAGGTTTCCTGACACACTATGTAGATAAGCCTACAATAGGAGCTGTACTTGATCTGGTATTGGGAAATGAACCTGGTCAGGTGTCAGGTCTCTCAGTGGGAGATCATCTTGGAGATAGTGATCATAATTCTCTCTCCTTTGCCATAGCACTGGAGCACTGAACAGACAAGTTAGGAAGGCATTTAATTGAAGTAAGGAGAAATATGAAGCTATCAGGCAGGAACTTGGAAGCATAAATTGGAAACAGATGTTCTCAGAGAAATATACGGCAGAAGTGTGGACAAATGTTCAGGGGATATTTGAGTGGTGTTCTGCATAGGTATGTTCCAATGAGACAGGGAAAGGATGGTAGGGTACAGGAACCATGGTGTAGAAAGGCTGTTGAAAATCTAGTCAAGAAGAAAAGCTTACGAAAGATTGAAAAAAAAACTAGGTAATGATAGAGATCTAGAAGATTATAAGGCTAGCAGGAAGGAGTTTAAGAATGAAATTAGGAGAGCCAGAAGAGGCCATGAGAGGGCTTTGGCAAACAGGATTAAAGAAAACCCCAAGGCATTCTACAAGTATCTGAAGAACAAGAGGATAAGACATGAAAGAATAGGACCAATCAAGTGTGACAATGGGAAAGTGTGTATGGAACCGGAGGAGATAGCAGAGGTACTTAATGAATACTTTGCTTCAAAATATTCACTATGGAAAAGGATCTTGACGATTGTAGGGATGATTTACAGCGGATTGAAAAGTTTGAGCATATAGACATTAAGAAAGAGGATGCGCTGGACCTTTTGGAAAGCACCAAGTTGGATAAGCCTCTGGAACTAGATGAGATGTACCCCAAGCTACTGTGGGAGGCGAGGAAGGAGATTGCTGAGCCTTCTGGCGATGATCTTTCCATCATCAATGGGGACAGGAAAGGTTCCGGAGGATTGAAGGGATGCAGAAGTTGTTCCCTTATTCAAGAAAAGGAGTAGAGATAGCCCAGGACCAGTGAGTCTTACTTCAGTGGTTAGTAAGTTGATGGAAAAGATCTTGAGAGGCAGGATTTATGAATATTTGGTGAGGCATAATATGATTAGGAATAGTCAGCATGGCTTTGTCAAAGGCAGGTCACGCCTTACAAGCCCGATTGAAATTTTTGAGGATGTGATTAAACACGTTGATGAAGGTAGAGCAGTAGTGTACTGTATATGGATTTCACAAGGCATTTGACAAGGTACCCCATGCAAGGCTTATTAAGAAAGTAAGGAGGCATGGGGTCCACGAGGACGTTGATTTGTGGATCCAGAATTGGCTTGCCCACAGAAGGCAAAGAGTGTTTGTAGACAAGCCATATTCTGCATGGAGGTCAGTGACCAGTGGTGTGCCTCAGGGATCTGTTCTGGGACCTCTACACTTTTTGATTTTTATAAGTGACCTGGATGTGGAGGGATGGGTTAGTAAGTTTGTTGATGACACAAAGGTTGGGGGTGTTGTGGATAGTGTGGAGGGCTGTCAGAGGTTACAGCGGGACACTGACAGGATGCAAAACTGGGCTGAGAAGTGGCAGATGGAGTTCAACCCAGATAAGTGTAAGGTGGTTCATTTTGGTAGGTCAAACATGATGGAAGAATATAGCATTAATGGTAAGACTCTTGGCAGTGTGGAGGATCAGAGGGATTTTGGGGTCCGAGTACATAGCACACTCAAAGCTGCAGCGCAGGTTGACTCTATGGTTAAGAAGGTATACAGTGTATTGGCCTTCATCAACTGTGGGATTAAGTTTAAGACCCTAGAGATAATGTTACAGCTATATATGACCCTGGTCAGACCCTATTTGGAGTACTGTGCTCAGATCTGGTCACCTCACCACAAGAAGGATGTGGAAACTACAGCAAGAGTGCATGGGAGATTTACAAGGATGTTGCCTGGAACGGGGAGCATGCCTTATGAGAATAGGTTGAGTGAACTTGGCCTTTTTTCCTTGGAGCGGGAGAGGATGAAAGGTAACCTGATAGAGGTGTATAAGATGATGAGAGGCTTGATTGTGTGGATAGTCAGAGGCCTTTTCTGGCTAGCACGAGAGGGC
The DNA here is from genome assembly GCF_963921235.1 of Mobula hypostoma. Lineage (NCBI taxonomy): Eukaryota > Metazoa > Chordata > Chondrichthyes > Myliobatiformes > Myliobatidae > Mobula > Mobula hypostoma. The sequence continues at coordinate 24,058,236 of NC_086121.1, read as the reverse complement.
ATACTTTTAAGGTGCTTGGAAGTAGGTACAGAGGAAATGTCAGGGGTAAGTTTTTTTTTACGCAGAGAATGGTGAGTGCATGGAATGGGCTGCCAGCGACAGTGGTAGAGGCAGATACGATAGGGTCTTTTAAGAGACTCCTAGATAGGTACATGGAGCTTAGAAAAATAGAGGGCTATGGGTAACCCTAGGTAATTTCTAAAGTAAGTACATGTTCAGCACAGCATTGTGGGTTGAAGGGCCTGTAATGTGCTGTAGGTTTTTTATGTTTCCAGTATATATGAGATAGGCTAAAAACAGAGGATATGTTTTGTTTCCCCGAGACTACTCACGCAACAGATGGTTTCAGTACAAACTAGTAATCATGGTCGCTATCTCTAGCACTGACTTTGTATTCCAATTTATATGATTAAGTGAATTTAAACTTATTTGTCGCCCTGGTATCTGAATTTGTATCTCCAAGACATCAGGTTAACTGGTTTCAATCTAATTACCACAGTTACATTCTTAATTACAAATAGCGTATACTGAAGTCTGCCTTGCCCATCTGATTTCACAGGTTAGCCAGATCATTTGCCATGATCAAACAGCACTGGTTCTTCTATTCAGTGCTAATCTCCTATTCTAAACAACTCTTACCTTGGAGGTACTAGAATATCTGAAAGACCAAAGACAGATCATGGATCAGTTTATTTTAGTATTAGAGCAAAGGAAGATTCAACATTCAGCAATTGTTGAACCCTTTATTGAGCACTGGAAATAGCTACCTCCTAAGTATACCATCCATAATCTGAGGACTGGTTGAGGACATGGTCCTGGCTGGGCTGAGTGATAAGATTTTATTGGTGTTCATTGTCATCTGATTCTTTTTTATGAATAGCAGAATTATTAGATCCCCACAGCATTAAAATCCTATTTCCCCTCCCCCTTCCATTACCACTTTGGCCTCTTACCTCTTCTCCTCACCTGTCTATCACCTTCTCTTCCATTTTCCATTTCTCCCATGGTCCACTCTCGTCTCCCTTCAGATTTCTGCCTCTCCTTTCCACATCTGGTGTCTACCCCCTTCGTTTCCAGCCCTGAAGAACGGCTTTGGCTCGAAACATCGAAAATTTATTCGTTTCCATAGATGCTGCTTGAGCTGCTGAGTTACTCTCGCATTTTGTATGCATTGCTCTGGATTTCCAGCACCTGCAGAATCTCGTGTTTATTAAAATCTGTGTCCTGCACTTGGAAACTGATCTCTTCTCAAATATTTGTAAAGCAAATTAATTTGAATTATGAAACCTCAGCTGGATAGGATAATGAGATTAAAAGTTATGGTACCAATGCAGTCCTGATTTCAAGCTTTCACTTGTGCTAGGCAAGATAAGAATTGTTTTTGGATGCAGTTGCTAAGTACCTTTTATTTGATATTGTTTTGAAAATTATTAAAGTCAAATTATTGTCAAACAGATTGTCCCCCAATACCGTATACTTTCAGTTACTCAGCTGCATTTCTACATACTGGCTGAAGTCGTTAACTGTGTCTTCACAAAGGAAACAGACTGGATTCATTTTCATTCATCCAACATTTCTGTTGGCACTGCAGCAATCTATCGAATTTTAGTTAAAACCAGCAAGAAATTAAACCTTCCTGATTGTCTAATGGCTAAGTTAAATATTAAGGCTGACTTTACAGTGCAGGAGTACCAAATTAAATGCTAGTCTATGCTGGGTTGGGTGACCTTGGGTTTGACCCATGTCACCAGGCTGAGTCAAGTTCCAGTCTTTTACTATACTATAATAAATCAGGTTTGGCTGTGATGCTGTTCACAGCAGAATGCCCTGTCCACAGCATGGAAGGACTAGGTAAGCTATAGCCCGTTTCAGCTGAGGCACCGTTTACTATCATTAGTCAGTGACTCTCAGTAGTAAATTAATTAATATACCTGTAGTAATCGCCAGAATATGACCTCTGATAATTGCTGTATCATGGATCTACAAGTCCACAGGATGATTCAGTTGGAATACATACCTTAGGATACTCATCTCAGTTATTACAAGATGTCACAGTCCTCGTGACCGGTGTGAAATGTGCCAGATTTTCCAGAGATTACCAGCTTTACCCCTGACTGAGTCACACCTGCACCTTTAAACTTGGCTTCACATGCTACAACCTGCAAACGTATCTTCCATTAACCAACGTGGATGGTAGTAAAATGAATAGAGATATGGAGAACGTGATTCTTCTCGTCACAACAAATCTCTTTAGGTGTAATCATAGGGAAAGTGTGCCAGCATCTACTTTCCCAGGAGTTTAAGGTGGTTTGGCTTGTCATCAAACACTAATAAACTTCTACAGATGTACTGCTGAACGTATCCCGGCGAGATGCATCTTGGTCTTGTATGGTGATGTGAATGTGCAGGAACGTAAAAAGTTGCACAGCGTAGTGCGCTCTGCCCATTACTTACAGGCACATCCCTCGTCGTCTACAGGAGGTGCTGCCTCAAGAAGGCAATGTCTATCATCAAAGATCCTCACCACCCGAACCATGCCATGTTTTTACGGCTACTACCGGGCAGGAGATACAGAGGCCTGAAGTCCCCCACCACCAGGTTCAAGAACAGAGATTTCCCTTCAACCATTTGGTTCTTGAATCAACTAGCTAATCACTATAATTCAGAATTTCTATGACAATTTTGCACTAAAATTGACTTGTTTTGTTCTAGTTATGCTTACTTATAAAAATTGATGTTTTTCTTGTGAATGCTACTTATGTGATCCCATGTGTTTATGAGGCTGCTGTAAGTTTCTCATTGCACCAAAGCTTATGTGTACTTTGTGCATATAACAATAAACTTGACTTTGATTTTAGCAGTCTGAAACCGGTTCTGAGGTTTGTGGTAGATAAGGACTCTTTCAACATTTGTCCAAGCTGAATAAGTTTGATGTCACATTGTTACCTTGAAATGAAATTAGTTTTCCTTCCTCAGAAAGTTGATTAAATGCCAATGGCTCACAGAATGGAGGAAATTATCACATGCTTCTGAGTGTTGATTAAAGCAGCTGATAATGGCTGTGGTACCAATCAAACATATTCAGTCCAACAAGTACAAGTCACTACCTGTGAGCAAACAAAGATTAAGAATGTCATCAGACAAGGGTCTGCAGAGGACTCAGAAAGGACTGTTGGCTCTCAGCGGTGGTGCACAGCAGGGGCAAGTCCTGCTGTCACTTGATCTTGGTACCACAGATGTTCAGCTATTCCATTCAGTATGTGCTCTACCTCCAGAAGTCCCACTTTGCCATCGAGAGTTTTTCCATCTGACAACCGTGGACCATTGACACTCTTAATTTTGTAGACAGGCAGGTGCCATGTCTGCTGGAAAGCACGGACTTCCCTCTCTGTGACATCGGTGTGCATGTATTGGTCAAATCTTGTCACATTTTGTTAAAGGAAATGGGTAAATTCAAGTAATATTCCTTATTTTGTAAACAAATAATTAAAAAAATACATGATAAACACAAGAGATTCTGCTAATGTTAGAAATCCAAAGTAACATGTACAAAAGGCTGGAGGGACTCAACAGGTCAGACAGCACCGACAGAGGGGGACAAAGAGTTGACATTTTGGGCCGTGACCCTTCATAAGGACTGGAAAGGAAGGGTGAAGAAATCAGAAAGAGGTGTTGGGGGGGTGGGGGGGGAGGAGAAAGAGTACAAGCTGAAAGGTGATAGGTGAAGCCAGATGAGGGAGAAAGTAGGTGGGAAGGGGAGCAGGGATGAAGTGAGAAGCTGGGGGTGGGTGACAGGCAGAAAAGGTAAAGGGCTGAAACAGGAATATGCTAAGAGAGGAAAGTGGACCATGGAAGGAAGGGAAGGGGAAGGGGTGCCAGAGGGAGGTGATAGGCAGGTAAAGAGGAGTAGGAGGGGAGCCAGAATGGGGAATGGAAAAGGAGAGGGGGGAGGGGGAGAAATTGCCAGAAGTTAGAGAAATCAATATTCATGCAGAAGGTTAGAGGCTACCCAGTTGGAATATGAGATGTTGCTCCTCCAACCTGAGAATGGTCTCATCATGGCAGGAGGGAAGGCCATGGACCAACTTGGAAATGGGAATGGAATTAAAATGGTTGGCCAACAGGAAATTCTGCCTGTTGCGCACGAAGCAAAGGAGTCAATGAAATAAACTACATTTATTGTTTAGGTCATTGTGCTATCAAAACTATGGTGAAACATCATGCTACCTACAAAAGATATCATAGAAAGCAGGACAGAGTATTGAAATCCCACTTATTACTGGAAGGGTATTACATTTGAACACACTGGGTAAAGGTATTATTTCAAACTGTTTTCTTTATATTTTGCTTAGAGAAACAGAAATATAGGCATTGGATCAACGCAAGTCAAAATGCCTCCACAATCAAGTGGTCAATACTCAGCTTACATGCGTAAAGTCATTCCTTAAGCAAGAAGGGCCACAAGGTTGGTGTCTTTTTTTAAAAAAAAGATGGAGACAGGAAAAACAATTGAAAGGTACATCTACAACTGTCCAGTCACTGGCCAAAGAAAGTACAGAAGATTTAAAATCAAACTAAAAGGACAAAGTATCTTCATCAGACAGGGAATGAATCGGAATCTAAAAATAGACACAGAAAACATATACAACAGGAATTCTGCAGATGCTGGAAATTCAAGCAACACACATCAAAGTTGCTGGTGAACGCAGCAGGCCAGGTAGCATCTGTAGGAAGAGATGCAGTCGACGTTTCAGGCCGAGACCCTTCGTCAGGACTAACTGAAGGAAGAGTGAGTAAGGGATTTGAAAGTTGGAGGGGGAGGGGGAGATCCAAAATGATAGGAGAAGACAGGAGGGGGAGGGATGGAGCCAAGAGCTGGACAGGTGATTGGCAAAAGGGGATACGAGAGGATCATGGGACAGGAGGTCCGGGAAGAAAGACAAGGGGGGGACCCAGAGGATGGGCAAGAGGTATATTCAGAGGGACAGAGGGAGAAAAGGGAGAGTGAGAGAAAGAATGTGTGCATAAAAATAAGTAACAGATGGGGTACGAGGGGGAGGTGGGGCCTTAGCGGAAGTTAGAGAAGTCAATGTTCATGCCATCAGGTTGGAGGCTACCCATACGGAATATAAGGTGTTGTTCCTCCAACCTGAGTGTGGCTTCATCTTTACAGTAGAGGAGGCCGTGGATAGACATGTCAGAATGGGAATGGGATGTGGAAAATATATGTTGGGGCACCAAGGCAGCAAAGCGGTTAGTGCAACACTTTTACAGCTCAGGGCGTTCCCGAATTCAGAGTTCAATTCGGGTGCCATTCTGTAAACAGTCTCTGTACGTCCTCCCCACGGTATGCCTGGGTTTTCCCCAGGTGTTCCTGCTTCTTCCCACAGTCCAAAGACGTACCGGGTAGGTTAATTGGTCACTGTAAATTGCCCCAGGATTATATTGGACTTAATCAGGGTTAGGGGGTTGCTGGGGCAGTGTGGCTCAGAGAGTCTACTCCATGCTGCATTGCTGAATAAAATAGTTAGATTACATATTTTCAATGAATAAATACAATAAAATACTTTGTAAGAATTGCATCTTGCTTTAGAATCTAAGAAAGTTTATAGAATATCAACAGCTGGAACAGTTAACATTTGAAGTGACCTTATAACTGAAGGATACTTTGTGCCAACAATAATTTTCACAATCTTCTCAGAATCATGAAGGATGCGTGACATTTGGCTAGGTAAATCATCAAATGATGATCGATCAGTGAAAGAGAACAGGAACAGGACTGCATCAGCCTTGTCCTTGCAGGCCTGAGAAAAATAAAAGGAGCATTACTCACTATAAACTGTACTTGTCAGAGTTTATTCAATATCATGTAAATGCACTGATATCCCGCAGTTTTGTGCAAGTATATAAAGATTGCAATATCATAACATTAAATAAAACAGTGATTCTGTTTTTATAAGTCCACAGGGAAGAAACTATGTTTGATTTAACACAGAATTTGAGCAATCCAATTTATGAACAAGCAACGTGGTCTGGTTGAGACTTCTCTGTAAATATAGCCCAGTCCTATATCGTGGAAGAATTTGCTAACACTAGGACTAAAGGATATAAATATTTCACTTGATATTTCAGAAAAATTTCTTAAAATTCCATATTTTGGGGCTCTTAAAAGTATAATATCCCATCAGTAAACACTTTCCCTGACTATATAATGTATCTGTCATGTTTTCTCGTTAACCAAGCCAGCTACGGTTTATGGTCTGCCATTGCTTTGCATTCACCAGCTACATGGGTAACAGCTTGCTCTCCATATCGTACTGTCCTGGCTTGCGCATCACGAAGACAGCTAGGACACAATATCCATGGCTGATCCTGACCAACGTTGGGCCTCGTGTAGGTATGATTTACTGAAGTTAAACCTCAGCATAATAATATTGTGTCCTAATTCTGATCACCACAACTAAAGCTGGTGTCCATGTATGGACAGATTTACTAGAAGCTGAATGAGTTAAGTTACACAGAGAAATTGGAGAAGTGAAGATATTCTCCTGAAAAAAGAGAAACTTAAAAAGAGATTCAGCAGTGCTCAAGCTATTTTTAAAAAAGATGAGGAGAAATTGGTTCCACTGGTGGGTGGGTGGGGGTTGATAACCAGGTGAATAGAGATTTAAGATAATTGCCAAAAAAATATCTGAAAGGGAGCTGAGATTTTGTTTCCTCCTGAAAAATTGTTAAGATCTAAAATGTATGGCCTCAGAATGGTACATCACGTCAAGGAGAATATAATAAGCCAACCGAGAACTAGGGAATTTCCTTAGAATTTCCCTAAAGGAGACAAATGATCCCAACAAAAATCTTCATACATTGAAATCGGTACATTAGATTTGGAAACCCAATCAAAACAGGTAGAAGTCTTAAAAAAATTCAAATCTGCACCTTCAAATCTGTTGACCTTGATATGTTGTAGATTATAACACATCCTAGGACCAACCAAGGTGGTCTTATACAGTGAGTAGTTGGGTACTAATGAGAGTGGTAGAACAAAGTGACCTAGGAATACAGGTACATAATTCGTTGGAAGTGGCGTCATAGGTAGATAGGGTTGTAAAGAAAGCTCTTGGCACATTGGTCTGCATAATTGAGTAAATGATTTGGATGTTATCTTGAAGTTGTACAATTCGTTGGGGAGGCCTAATTTGGAGCATTGTGTACAGTATTGGTTACCTACCTACAGGAAAGATGTAAACAAGGTTGAGAGTGCAGAGAAAATTTATAAGGATGTTGCCAGGTCTGGAGGACCTGAGCTATAAGGAAAGATTTAATAGGTTAGTATTCTTTAGAACATAGAAGATTGAGAGGAGATTTGATATAGGTATAGAAAATTATGAGGAATATAGATGGGTTAAATGCAAGCGGGCTTTTTCCAATAAGGTTGGGTCAGACTACAACCAGAAGTAATGGTATTAGGGTGAAAAGTGAGAGGTTTAAGGGGAACTTGAAGGGAAACTTCTTCACTCAGATGGTCGTGAGAGTGTGGAATGAGCTGCTAGCACAAGTGGTACATGCGAGCTTGATTTCAATGCTTAAGAGAAGTTGGGAAATGGAGGGCTATGGACGTTAGGGCTATGGTCCTGTTCAGGTCAATGGGAGTGAGCAGTTTAAATGTTTTGGCAGTGACTAGATGGGCCAAAGGGCCTGATTCTGTGCTGTACTTCTCTATGACTCTGATACTAACAATAGTTTGACAAATAGCAGAATCTCATTTGTAAATCTACAATGTACTGACTCAGAAGACTTTTAATTTTAAGATGCTAGAGTTGAACCTCTTGATCTTAGCTAAGGACCATTTCAGGAAGGATAAAGTGTGCAGCTAAGATACACTAATGAACAGAACAGGCCACATTAACTTCAGAATAAACACACCAAAAGCAGGATCTGAATGAATCCATTACACTATTTTTATACAGTGCCTTTGGAGCTTTCTTACAGACTGGTCACTGAACTACAGTTATCCGTGTAGAGCTGCCCGATAATTAAGCAGTGATTGTAGAGTCTGAAAAGCCATCCCTCCTGAAAACAAGTAACACAAACAAGGCATAAAATGTGGGGCACCACCAGGTTTAACCACTAAATCAATCTATCTATTGACTGAGATACAACGCAGACTAGACCCGTCCGCCCTTCTGAATGCACCATTAAATCCTATTTAATCCTAGCTTAATCGCGGGACAATTTACAGTGATCAATTAACCTACTAACCAGTGTGGCTTTGGATGGTGGGAGAAAACCCACACAGCCACAGGGAGCAGCGGGAATTGAACGTGGGTCACTGGTACTGTAAAGTGTTGTACTGACCACTATGTTACTGTATCACCCCAACTATTAACACCTATAATAAAAGTTCAAACCAACTGAACTATAGCATTATTTAGAGTGTAAAGAAAAAACTGCTGGAGGAACCCTGCAGATTAGACAGCATTAATAGAGAAAGAGATGGTTGATGTTTCAGAGAGGAAATATCCAGTTTACTGTGAGAGGGAGGGGCGAGGTAGGGGCTGGCAGGCAGTAGGTGGAACCAGGCAAAGAGAAATTATTGGGCAGATGGAGTGATGTGAGGGAAGGGGAGGAGGAGTTGGGAGGGAGGGGCTGTAGGATGACAGGTAACATAGATAAGGAGGTAACATAGATAAGGAGGTAACAGAGAAGGCTGATGTGAGGGACAGAGGCTGAAAGCAGTTAGGTGAAGAAACACGAGGCTGCAAATTCTGGAGTCTGATAAGTAAGGAAGATGACAATTAGAACCAGATAAGGGAGGGATAATGGGCAGAGCAAGGTAATGAAACTACGTAACAGGAGCTGGGATACAGGGGTTGGGTATAAGGGATGAGGAAACTTGGGTGGACCAAAAGAAGAAAGGAACACAAGATTACCCGAAACTTGAAAAGTCAATATTAATACCACTGGGTTATAAATATGAGCACCACACACAAAATGCTGGAGGAACTCAGCAGGCCAGGTAGTATCTATGGAAGAAAGTACAGTGGACATTTCGAGCTGAAACCCTTCAAGCCTGAAATGTCGACTGTACTTTTTTCCATAGATGCTCGGATTTCCAGCATCTGCAGATTTTCTCTTGTTTGCAGGCAGAATATGATGTGAACATGAGAAATTCTGCAGATGCTGGAAATTACCAAAGCAACACACAAAATGCTGGGGAAACTCAGCAGGTCAGGTAGCATCTATGGAAATGAATGTTCTTTTAGTTCATGTTTGGCATTACCTGCCAGAGGATAAGACTGGGGACAGACGGATTCTGAATGAGAATGGGAAGGGGAATTGAAATGGCTTGCAACCGAAAGCTCAAGTTGGCCTTTACAGATCAGGTGCAGGTACTCCAAATCACCAAGTTGAAGGGGGTGTATGCAAATGACCTAGAAGGGTTGTGTAGGTCCAAGATGGAGGTGGAAGAAGGAGATACCAAAATAATTGTTCTGTCTCCTATAGCTGCAGTAGGAAAATGCCAGAGGTCAAGGAGGGATGGGTGGGGAGATACAAGAAAGACAAGGAATCACATAAAGAGTGGTCCTTGTAGGAATCAGAAAGGGAAGGGAAGAATAAAATGTGACTGGCAGTAGGATTCCGCAGTTAGTGGAAAACTTGAAGGATGATTTGCTGGATGAGCTCCATCTCCGTTCCTGGGAGAACCGGTCCAAGGAATGGAGGAAATGTGAGCTTACAGTACAGAAGTCATGTTTCCTGAAAAAGGACATTTCAGATGTTCTGAAATGGAAAACCCCGTCTTGAGAACAGATGTGGTGGAAAATGAGGGAAAGGGACAGTGTCTTTAAAAGACACAGGTGGGAGGACGTATTGTCAAGGAACCTGTGAAAATTAATGGAAGTATAGAAAATGTCACCACTCATCTCCTGAGATGGAGGCAGAGAGCTATAGAAAGGGGAGCGAGGTGTCAGAAATAGTTCAAATGAACTTGAGGACAGGGTGGAAACTACTACTTAAGGTCATAAAATTGACAAGTTCTGCACAAATGCAGCAGGGTGCACCAATGCAGTCATCGATGTAACAGAGAAAGATTTAGAGAGTGGTGCCAGAGCAGGCTTAAAACAAAGACTGTTCCTCGTAGCCAATGATAGATCAGGTGTAGCTAGGGCCATTGTAAGTGCCCATGGTTACAAGCTTTGATTTGTAGAAAGTGAGAGGAAGCAAAAGTGAAGTTAATCAGGGCAGTAACAACTTCTGCCAGGCAGACGAGAGTGTTAGTGGAAGAGAATGGTTTGGATCTTGGATCAGGAAGGAAGCAGAGTCTAAGATATTCCTGATGGGGAATTGACATGTATAAAGACCGGACGTCCATGTGAAGATGAGACAGTGGGTACCAAGGAACTGGAAAATCTCAAAATGGTGGAGGGCAAGTAAGGTGTCCTAGATATAGGTGGGATGGGACTGGATGAAGGGGGACAAGATAGAGTCAAGGTATGAGAAGATAAATTCAATGAGCAACTAATTTAATTTCATGGGCAAGAAAGGGCAAGTCTGAGACTGCACTGCAAAGATACCAAATCAGTTGTTGTTTATCCTTCTTGTGCATAACACGAGGAATGTACTTAGATTTACACTGCACATTTCTTTATTGAATGTCTTTGATGTGTTCTTACAGCAAGAATGTGGTCAAACTTCTTCAGGGAAGCTTCACTGCAATCCCAAAACTGAAAGCAAAACATGATCACACGACCACTCTCCACCAGCTTTCCCGGCCAATAAACTGTCCTTGTCTGAATTCCTATAATCAAGACAAACATTTTATGCTCTTAAGAAATAAGGTATTTTACCAGAATGCCGAGATAAGTGGTTTTTATTGTTTTATATTGCTTTATAAATTCTCAACAAAATTCAGTCTCCGGTTCAATGTAGGTATTTCAACATAGGCAGTTTAGCACAGTACTTGCTGTTCACAGACTTACAGAGAAAATACAATAAGGATTGCACAGTACTGTATATTATGTCTTTCTAGTTGCCAAATAACACTTAATACTTCCAAACTATCACAAAGCTAAGTACTCCTATTTCTGTTTCCCATCCACCTTCCTATTTTAACCAATATTCAGTACTGCGCGAAAGTCTTAGGCACTCTAGCTACAAATATGCACCTAAGACTTTTACACAATACTGTAGATACAGCTAAGAACTGCACACGTATGAATGATATGCATAGAGATATACAGATGAAAATAGGCTCGGACTTCACCTGTGGTCTCATGATGAAGGCTGGGGATTTCTACACCAGCAAACTTAGCAACTGCTGCTGTTTTCCCTACACCGCTCTTCCCAGACACAAAGATCTTGTAACTGGCAATATCGGGTGCTGACTGTGGAGAGAACACTGGCCGCTCAAGTAATCCTAGAGACAAACAGATTCACGTTGACATCACCAGATTAGATGTTGACATCAACTGAACTAATTTCTTGACCTACAGTGTCTACAATTGATTCTGGCTCAAGCTATGTCAACTCACAAAGCAAAACAAAAATATTTCAAATTTAAAATTTCAGCAATAGTTCATTTACTGTTTCAGATTTGGGAGTACATCATAAGGATTCTAGCTCTGGGGGATAGATGAATGTATTCAATTATTGTAAACAGAAAGGATACTTCTAAGGAACTGAAGAGACCATAGCAACTTCAGAGAACAAATGGCAAGATCAACACAATAGGAAGTGGGATTACAAAAGTATACTAAGCATGCTTCCCAGGTAAAGAAAACCATGGAAATTAACTAAACAGATTCAATCTTTGAACAAGATGTCTTTCACTGTCTTTACCCAGGTTTGCATAAAGTAAAATTATTAGAAACATCCCTATGCTTTGTGACCATCAATTCTTCATTCTGTTCAAAAGGAAGATAAATCTTCACTCACCGAACACTTTCCTCTTGTTTTTACGTAAAATGCTAGCCAGATATTCTCGGGCTTCCACAGAGTTAATCCAATTTGCTGTTACTAGAGTGCCTGATTTCACAATAATTGCCATTTCCTGACGTTGGGAGTTCAAGATCTTCTGATTTCCATCTGATAGCAAGCTGCATAAAATTGAATCCCATGGAAGAGGAATTTCAGGAGTTTCTCATAGGCACCAGCCCACAGCACAAAGCCCTATTTACAAATCCCATAGCAAGTCATGGATTGTCGCAAAACCAGTTATCAGCCGTTTTCAGACTCCCAAGTTCCTGCATCCTTTAGATATTATCCTTGTAATACTTTTAGAAATGATACACATGTATAAACAGTAAACAATAGAGGCTTAGGTCACTCTGGCCTTTAGGACTGTCATTGACTCACATTCCAAATACAATAATTTACGATCAACTTGCAAGTTACATTTTCACCCTTATCCCAAAACCTTGGCACTTGGCAACAAATCACATTATATCAAGCTTTCCACACATCTGCTACAGAAACTCCTTTAATCTTCAGTTCATCGTATGCTTTTTGCTATATGGCTTAGCAGATACAGGTTCTGCATTGTGTTATAATAATTGAGAAGGCTCTACTCTAAGTCTCTGGTATCTGGCACCACTGCAGGTCAAGAAGCATCTGGGGCTTCAATGCTGTTGATCCTTCAGGAGCTGATGAATATCAGTGTGCAGGCTATATGGCTGAGTTTGAATACAGAGCTCTGGATAAGCTTAACTTTATACTAAGCGGTGCATGGCAGGCCAAGGTGGGCAATGTTGAAGAAAGCAAAGCAAAAACAGAGAATACACTCAACAGGTCAGGTAGCAATAATGGAGAGAGAAACACAGTAACGTTTCGGATCCAAGACCTTTCATCACAACTGGAAAAAGGAGACAAGCTCTCTTCACATTGTTTTTCTTTTGGACTACCAGCACCAATTTGGACTAACACAGTACAAGAAGTGACTAAAGCATGCAAACTTCATGGATGAAGACTACATCCAGATCTAGAGGGCACAGCCTCAAAACTGAGGGGTGACCCTTTAGAACAGAGGTTTAAGGAGGTATTTTTGTAGCCAGAGTAGTGAATATGTGGAATGCTCTGCCACAGACTGCAGTGGAGGCCAAGTCCATGGGTATATTTAAAGCAGAAGTTGATCACTTCCTGGTTGGTCAGGGCATCAATGGATATGGTGAGAAGGCAGGTAAATGGGGTTGAGTGGGATCCAGGATTGGCCATGATGGAGTGGCAGAGCAGAACTGATGGGCTGAATGGCCTAATTCTGCTCCTGTGCCTTACGTAAGAGAAGTAAGAATTCAAAATCAGTCAGGTCAAATATTCAAGAATATCTAAATAGTAGTTTCAGAAAATAACATAAAAGTGGCTGCAGCAGTAAAGCTGATTGTTCACCATTGTTAAAAAAAACAGAAAAGGCCAAAAACAAAGCTCAGAAAGGCCATCCAGTGTTGCTTTCAGTAATCGCTGCTTAGCTTATCTTCTATCCCTAATCTTTTATCTTTCCCTTCAGTACAGCCACTTTAAACTCTGTTCATTTTCCAACAGCCACTCACTTCGTATACCGACTTTATCTTCTGCCCTACAGGACCGGCCCGGTTACACTCTGATGTTCTCCACAACCGGCCCGGTCACACTCTGATGTCCCACAAAACCCGCCCGGTTACACTCTGATGTCCCACAAAACCCGCCCGGTTACACTCTAATGCCTCACAGGACCGGCCCGGTTACACTCTGATGTCCCACAAAACCCGCCCGGTTACACTCTGATGGCCCACAGAACCCGCCCGGTTACACTCTGATGCCTCACAGGACCGGCCCGGTCACACTCTGATGTTCTACACAACCGGCCCGGTCACACTCTGATGTTCTACAGGACCGGCCTGGTTACACTCTGATGCCCCACAGGACCGGCCCGGTTACACTCTGATGTCCCACAAAACCCGCCCGGTTACACTCTGATGTCCCACAGGACCGGCCCGGTTACACTCTGATGTCCCACAGAACCCGCCCGGTTACACTCTGATGCCCCACAGGACCGGCCCGGTTACACTCTGATGTCCCACAAAACCCGCCCGGTTACACTCTGATGTCCCACAAAACCCGCCCGGTTACACTCTGATGTCCCACAAAACCCGCCCGGTTACACTCTGATGTTCTACACAACTGGCCCGGTTACACTCTGATGTCCCACAAAACCCGCCCGGTTACACTCTGATGTTCTACACAACTGGCCCGGTTACACTCTGATGTCCCACAAAACCCGCCCGGTTACACTCTGATGTTCTACACAACTGGCCCGGTTACACTCTGATGTCCCACAAAACCCGCCCGGTTACACTCTGATGTCCCACAAAACCCGCCCGGTTACACTCTGATGTCCCACAAAACCCGCCCGGTTACACTCTGATGTTCTACACAACTGGCCCGGTTACACTCTGATGTCCCACAAAACCCGCCCGGTTACACTCTGATGTCCCACAAAACCCGCCCGGTTACACTCTGATGTTCTACACAACTGGCCCGGTTACACTCTGATGTTCTACACAACCGGCCCGGTCACACTCTGCTGCCCCACAGCACCCGCCCGCTTGCTCCCTGCACCCGGGCCCGGTGATAATTGTTTTGCGACTCCACGTAAGACCTACAGACAGGGAGAAGCGCCATTAACCGAAACCACTCTTTGTATTACCAAGGCAGCCACGCACAACCTTACGTCTGACGTCAGAGCCCCCGCCGCCTTCGTACGTCATCACCAAGTAGCCGCGATCCGCAGGGTGACATTTAGTGATTCCCCAATTCGGATTATTCTCAAACAGCGTCCTTCAAATCCACAGGACCGTGTTATTTTTAGTGTTGTTGGACCGTAAATTCGTTAGCCTTGTGCAAATAAGTTGCCGCAAGTAGTAAATTAATATTTGATGATTACCAAATAAATCAAGCTTAAGCTGCCTCCGCCAATAAATTTCTGAAATTGAGGAAATAGAAGAAATGGAGCAAGAAAACTTCATGAAGAGTTAAATAGTTGGAGAAGGCTAAAGTGGTAAAAATACTCAATATCGTGACAAATTTAAAAATAAGGTTAAAATGTTATTGCTAGAAGGCAAAAGAGTGAAAAAGAGCAATTAAACTATCGAAAGTGGAAAAATATATATGGTAGTTTACATCCAATTTTCGCCTAGTGTTTCTCTAAAGAGATTGTGTGCATTATGGGAATGCTACAGCAAAGCCTAAATACTATTAAGTGTTGCACGGATGAGGTTAATTGTTTACTTTTCCATCTTATTTTCGCTAATGATGCATTCCCCTCCTATTTTTCATTTTCCCGTTTGATTTTATTAGCTTAGGACCCAATCTAATAAAATCAAACTGACTCTCTAGCATTACGATGAAATAACTTTCTTGAAATAGATGGCCCTATCCTTGTTTGTCTTGTCTTCAATGAAAAGGTGAGCTTCTCGTCAGCTCTCAATAACTGAATTGTTGTATTACGGCAAATGCAAAAGAGCATATTTAAATAGTGAGAGGTACGAGTGTTGGATTATTAAACCGTAAGATTTAAGTTTTTTTTAATAAGTAATAAGACAAGCATGTTTTTTTTTTACAAAATGACTTTAATATAAGAAACAGCTTCTTTGTACCATGATCTGATCAGGCAGGACTTTACAGACACTTAACACAGGACAGATACAAGCTGAGGTCAGAACACCTGTCACATTGACTTCACTCAAGAAAGTAACAAACACCTAATTGCAAAAGACTTCAAGTAAATTTGGAATGGCATTTTTCCCAAAAGTAGAAAAAAATGTTAGTGCACATTTAAATACAAATATTACAAAGCCCTGGAGTCTTTCACTACTCTAACATCTTTATTGGTCAAGGCAGGCAAGAAAGGAGCTAAGATCGAACAATTCTGGCCTTTCTATTTGGACATTTAAACAATTTTTATTACTTGAAATAGAAGTAATCTGAAACTTTGTTCATATTCATACTCCACCTGTAACTAATGTGAGGACAAACAATACACACAAAATATCCTTCATTTTACCCATTCCCAAATATGAAATTTAGACAGTGAAACGGGACACAATGATCCTTTTTTTAAAAACAGCCATTTTTACTTTATGAACTGAGAAAGATACTGGAAACATTAATTAAATGTAACTGTCTGATTCTGGTGCTAATTTAAGTGGTATCATCCCCATCAATGCAGTACTCATACCCATACTCCACAGATAAGCCAGAAGTTTGAGTGTTTATAAACTACCATTTCAGAGATAGTTGTAAGATGTTGTTGGCAGCGGTGTTAAAACAAGTATTTTTGCATAATTACTGATATCAATGTGATTTTTCTATAGAATGATGTAAATAATCTAAGTTTAATCTTAAATTTCATTAGATAATTCCAGATGATTAGTTAAAAATCACCCAATCACTTGTTGTTAGAGACCCTTGGAGCCTGGATACAGAAAAAATGATTTGGTTAGTATTGTGTTGGTGTGTAAAGCACCACCAGATTGACCAGGCATATTCTATCAATATTTCAGGCTAACACTCCAATACCAAACTTGGAAACCACTATGACCACTATTATTCAGATAAAATGACAACCAGAAGCTTTGCACTTTTTTGTGTAAATCAAATCCCATAGAACGAGAAGGTTGTCCAACATGGGAAATAGGATAAAATGGACCTATATCCTCTTTAGACAAGAAGTGTTCTTAAATGAGCTTGAGGGGATCAAAGACTGGAGAGTTCCAAAAGGGATTGTGGTCACAGAATGAGGAGGTGGTCGACATTTAGTAGTGGTTAGGTTAGCATATTTTTGGACACATAAATGTACAAGGACCATATTGGAAGCTGAAATTGAGGTTTAGTCACGATTTTAAGGAATGATGGAACAGAATCCATGGCTTGTTCCAATTCTTTAGACAAATTCTAGAAATAGTATGCACATTAAGTATTTTCTGGCCTTTTTTTTCCCTCTTAATTCTGTGCTTGTATTGACTTCTTTTTTCATTTGGATAATATGTGCTGATGAGGACATTGGTTGCACCAAAATCATTTGGAATTGATACATGGGATAGGAATAGCCCATTGCTGCATTTCATTGGATTAATACTCTGGCTTAACATTTACTTCCTTTTTACCACTCTCTTGACCAGGCCATCATTTCTTGATACGTTAGATTTTCTAATCTTTCTTCCCACTGCTCTTTTGTGCTAGACTGCAAACACAATTTATTTTTAAAACCTGCCATTTGCACACGTCCCACATGCCCCTTTCCACTACACCAAGTTATTTAATCATCCTTGCCATCCCCATGGCAAACCTTAACAGGTTTTCACTGCACCATCCAACCCATTACTCCCCAGCAATGTACTTGCTTAAAAGCTAATCGCCTCCAACATCCATTAGAAGGTCACCAACCAGAAAATCTTGTTTCTCTCAACACACATGCTGTTTGATCTGCCAAATCCTTTCAACTTATTTCCCTCAAATATTGACACCATATGCAGTATTTTGTCTCTATACAATGTAACTACAGGTATAATTATTCCTCACTTCACGGTAATTATAGGAATGATTGCACACTTTTATCTTCCTTATATGCATCTATCTGGAATCAGATTTAGTCTGGATACACTTTTGCAGTGCCTCAGTCTTGAAAACAGACACAGTGATGTCCATTTTTTAAATCCAGTTTGTTCAAGTAAAGACTCTTCGCCACTTCAACAACAAATTCTTAGGATGGATAGCCAGTGTCAGCAAGATTCATCTTTAATATTCAATTCCCACATTTTTGAGATTTATTAATGAAGGCACATCACAATTATTTTGTAGGAAGAAACTACACTGTTAAGTCTCTTCATGTTCTTAGAATATCCCAGTTAGGTACCAAGTTTTCATTGTAGTTTCTATATAAGCAACTCAGTCTATTCCTCTCCTCACTTGATTTCCATACCTTTAATGTTCTTTGGAGCAACTATAAGTCCCGTTTATACATAGTTATGGATTCCAAATTAATAATTTGAGAGAACTTTTGATTCTTTAATTATACGGCATATTTCAAACAATCCGATTCCTAATCATTTTTTGTGAATACACTGTGCCTCTGGTTGTAGTCCTGTGCACCAGCAAGAACCTTTTATCTCATCACCACCTCCAATTTTCAAAGCTTTTTTTTCCCCCCAGGCAAAGTTTGTCCTGTGATAACTAGCCCAATACAAGAGACTTAACAGGTCACTTAGCCTGTGAGAAACAAACTGGGCGCCATGTATATTTACTGTAGATTTTTTGGTACAGCCCTGTTAAGAACCTCGGGGTACTTTACTCCATTAATTGTGATATACAAAATGTAAGTTATTGTTGAAGGCACTGAATTATGTTGACCATTGCCCTCTCCTTACACCAAGAACATCATCACTTAAAATAAGGCCTTTTAGCCTGCATGTATAATAGATTATGTATTTGACCAGTGGGCAAATGGCGATCTTTCTGGCTAAAAGTATTTCCTTTTAAGAGAACTGAGAACTTCACAAAATAATTTATTACAACTGGTCAAACACTGATGTCTTGTTTTTTTAAGCAAATGCTGGTAACTGTTGCAAATAGTAGGTCTAGTTGTTTCAGATTTCCAGCTCTTTTAATGATGTGTTGAAATATTGTAATTTTCCTTGCGCATCCTTAAGAGTCAGTGAGGCAACTTTCACAAACGAGTATGTAATTAACTACCAAATAGATTTTTATAAATAGCAGCAGAGTTAGCACTATTCATAGCTTTAAAATAGAAATCTGCATTGATCAGTCTCCTAATGGGATCAGGTAAGGCAGCAGATATTTGTCCTACATTAAACAAACTAAGGAGTCTACCTTCATTTCAGCAGCAAAACATAAATTTACCAGTTTTCTGAAACTGAAGAAACTGTGTCCATTGAGACCTACTTGAGGTAAAAGTTCCTGCTGCTGCTCAACATATACTTAGGTGCCTACATGGTCACTGTATTCAGTAATCTTGCACTATGAAAGAAAGTGATTGAAATTATTAAGAGTTAGTGATGGGAGTACACAACTGGCCCAGCCTGAGCTCATCTGTCCAGTAAACATTCACCCTTCTAGTTAGAGGTACATCGATCCCCAATGCCCACTCTGCGTGGCATTAAGTATGCCAAGAAACATAATTGAAGGTTCCATGATTTTGCATTAGTTGTTGCAGTCTCTGTCATTTCTTAAAATAGATGGGTGCCTTGCTGGAAATCAATAGAGCATTAGATAAGCAGAAGTAAGCTGGTTTCAAAGTCTTGGAGCTGTTAATGCCAGGCACTTAAAATGGTAACTTCCAAATAAAAAAAAAGGCCTTGTACTCTTAGCTTCTGATGTATGTGAAACTGTAGTTACTTGCCATGACTTCCCTTTATTGTATTCTTGATGAGTATGGCTTCCAGCCAATCTACCAGGCACACTGCGTGTATATTCTGCAATTGTTTAGATCAGTCTGTAACTTCCAACAATGTAGTACTAAGTCTGTTTTACAGCCTGAGAAAGAAGCAAAATATTAATGTTATAAGATATCAGATCACTCTGGACATGAACCAATGTTAAATGGTTTGTGGGAAACACCTGAAAAAAATCAATTGTATAATTTCTTTCACAGGGACATCTAGCATAACCATATTTTTCATTAACTTCATGAACTTTCAAATGAGCCTCACTTTAGAAACAGCTTTGTCAAAAAATGGAGATAAAACTACTTTGACCACTATTGAAAATGACTATCAATTCAATAAATCTTAGGTGAAAATCAATCAAATCATCTGCTTGTATATAGTTGGAAATAAAATTCTAACAAAAAACTCTAAAAGCATCAATTTAAGTAAAACCTGACATTTAAAGTTTTGACATCTTTTAGCCAGCACAAATATAAATGTTACACAATATGCTGTATAGTCATTGGTGAGGTAGCTTTAGGACATCAAGATCAGTACATCCAAGTTTGACCAAACCTATCATTCTACTCTATTAGTGAAACAGAGTAGCTTTGTGTAAATATAATCGATGTTGAAAATAAGGGGTCCCATCCAAATTTAATTAACAGTGGGTCATCACCATTATATCTACACTATTCCAGCTTAACCATGGCATATAGATGACATATGTTCAACTAAATATGTTTTTTCCATTCCATTGCACTGTGCTCAGCCCACTTCCCTGCTTTTTCCAATTGCTACCCTCACTGGGGAACAGGTTCCAGAAGAGCTGGGTATCCCTTAGCACAGAGGTTCCCCAACCCTTTTTTTATGCCATGAACCAATACCGTAAAGCAAGGGAACCCCTGCTCTAGCATGTTACCAAAATTGTCATTCATCATATGTAAGTTACTTTGGTATGTTGGAAGGCTATATAATCACAAAGGACATCCCAACTTCTATAAACATGCACTTTCCATCTGAAGAACAGTAGTTTATATTTCCTACTAGGACAGTGCCATTCATTCCTATAGCTAATCTGGCCAAGATCAGTTGAAGCAAATCAAATCAGCAAATTAACCTGGGACCTTCCTTGATAATGACTCAAATGCATGGAGTATTAGGATTACCCAGTCTGGGCAGTACTTTGCTCAGCAGCAATAATAATTCCAATCTTTCTTTAAGCAACATCTTTTTAATTACAAATTGGTTCATTTTTTACAAAACTTCCATTACACTCCAAATCATGGACTCAGGAACACACCTGATCAGCTCAATATGCAAAGCACTGTTGCATTTGTGTGGAAATGCTATGCAGATTTCACACAAGACCACTGTATAATAAAAAGTTTCTGACACAAATAGAAATTGTACTGACGGGGTGAAACTCAATTTAGCACAGCTTACCAAAGCTGATTCAATTACATGCAATCATCACAACAGTAATTTAAGAACAAAAGCAGGTTTTACAAAATTCTACCACTCACATTAAATTGACCATTGTTGAAATTTCTCCAAATTGCTCTTAAACTTTATCTTTCCACTGATAAAGCTTGCCTTGAAATTTTGAAATCAAGTGTGCTTTGAACATTACAAAAATTTAGGACGAATAAAGATGCGTTGGGTTCATGAGTGTGTTGTGTACAAAGGGGTTGTTAGGTGGGAAGAGGGGAAGACGGGGAGACAGATAATTTCTTACTTCCACGAGGACCGACAAGGATAGAGGGATAGATATTCGATACATGCACTTTAGCAAGGCCTTTGACAAGGTCCAGCTTTGTAGACTGGTGCAGAAAGTTAGGACACATGGCAAGCTAGCCAAATGGATAGAGAATTGGCTTGGAGGTAGGGAAGCAGTGGAGTGTTGTTTTTCATAGGATGTCTGTATAAGTGCTGGGACTCTGTTGGTTATCATAAATATTAATGATTAGGACAAAGATATATTTGGTGAGCAAGTTTGCAGGTAACACCAAAATTAATGGTATAGTAGACAATGAAGGAGGTTAAGTTCCAATGGGATACAGATTGACTAGGCAGGTGGACAAGGGAATGGTAGATGGAAATGAACTCAGTTATGCATTTTGGAAGTTAAACCAGAGCAGGACATACTTTAGTGAGAGGTAGGGTTCTGGGAAGCTGTTCTTGGTTCACTGAAAGCAGCAACACAGTTTGACAAGGTGGTGAAGGAGGCTTATGGCATGCTTGCCTTCAAAAGTTGAAGCACTAAGTGCAAGAGTTGCATGTTACAGCTGTACAAAGCATTGTGTGCCATTCTGTTTACCATACTACAGGTAAGAAGTCTTTAAGCTAGAGAAGGTATAGAGAAGTTTCATAAGGATATTGCCTGGATTGGAGGATTTAAGTTATGAGGAGAGAGTGGGTGGGCTGTGTGTTTTCTCTGGAGCAAAGGAGGCTGAGCAGTACGAGAGGCATGGATAAGAAAGATAAAATCTGTTTTTATGGTAGGGATGTCTAAAACCAGAAGGCATAGGTTTAGATGAGATTTAACATAAAGAGGAGCTAGAATATGGAATCAGGAGCTATAACAGTAAAATTTAAGAGGCATCTGGACAAATACTTGCATGACCAAGGCACAGAGGGCTAAGAAATCGTGGAATTTGTATAGACAGGCATGATGATCCACATAGACCCAGTCAGCAGAAGAGCCTGTTTCTACACAGTGCAACTCCATAACTCAATAATAAATCATTTACAAAGAAATGATTAAAAATCAAACAGATGGTTTGTAGACAAAATAACAAAGAGCAAGTCATTGGCGGTGCTGCACTTGAAGATCCAGTGCAAGATCTTCAATACTGGCCACGCATGCTTGTGCCTATGTTTTGTATCAGACATGCCTGTCAGTGCTAAATTACCTGATTGTTAGTGAAATGCATCAGGCACAAGATATTATTTTTGTTATTTTTCATTAGTATAAAATGTATATTTAGATTTTTGAAAAAAGATCCAAATTTGTTTGCACTTTTAAACAGTATAAAGAAATGGTAAGTCAATTAACCTCAAGAAAATCTGCTCTACCAGTTGCTCCCCAGAAATCACAGATTATGCCTTTTCAAATGTTTTTCATCTGATGAGTACAGGCACGTTGCATGTAAACCAGAGAGATTTATCCAATACCAATTAAAAATTCCTGAAGTATTCAAAGCAGCAATGGCATTTCAGAAGGGGCAAAAAAACACTACAGAGATGATATCCACTGCATAAGCCTCAGAAACTATGCAGATAACTGAAACTAAAAATAAACCCATCTGTTCATATGAGTTAAAAATAAGAGATTTTGCTACTATAGATCATTCTGCTGTTTCACAAGTTCAAAGGTTAATTAAATTCCCATGACCTTTTTCTGAACCATATCATTCTACCACTGCATAAACTCATTTGAAATGTGAGCATATGCAGCATTTCTTTAAAAAAAATCCAGTTTCTATTTTATTCTTGTTTCTTAAGCATTCCAAATTTACTGATGTGTTGTCTAAAGCACACCATAACCTAGATTATTCCCTTAATGGAGTGTTGAGAGAGAAAATACAAAGTACGTCATTTGTCGCATTTACAACATTGTAGAAGTTTATACTAAGTTTATGCTAATTGTTTTCATTTGTCTATTAAGTGAATGAGTTTCAAAAGTATTTAATTGAATACAAAGCCTTTTAAGAAGCACTGACAACATTGTGTGTACTCGTGCTTCTTTTAATTAGGGTTCCTTCTCTAAATCAGTCACAATCCTAAATTATGTTAAAGTTATTATATAACCTCATAGATTAATAGAACAATTCTCCAAGTCTGTTGAGTATAATAATCCCATGTGAAATATTTGGCCATCGAGGGGGAGCAATCACAGAAAAGTATAATCCTGATTTGGGTAATGGAGAGTAAATATAAAAAAGTGCTCTTGTGAAGGTGAGGTATTGGAAATAGCACTAACCTGCAAGCATGATATCTAAAATAGAACTTATTCACTATTTCATCATTAAACAAATTACAATGGGTATAAAATTGAAATAGTGGAAAAGTGATATGAAGAAAACTCATGAAGTCAAATGTGCCACTTCAGATTTGAGAAATAGATAAACTCTTACATTGGTGAAAATACTTCCTGTTGGCAATGATGGAAACCTGCAAAGGAAAGTTAATGTTGCCCTCAAGTTCTCTGTTAAATACAGCAATGGACAGAATATTGGGAGGAGATTATTAGTAGTCAAATTCAAGTTTTGAGTGGTAATTTTGCATTTGGAGTTTATTGTGTAGATTTGTATTGAGGTTCAGTTTCACAAGAGCTGAATTTATGAAATTATCAAATGTACTGCTAACAGCTGAAGGCCAAGGGAAGCGGGGGGTCAAAAGTTGGGCAATCTCTAAGCATAATTAGGTGATTGACCAAGTACATACATAATGAAATCAGGCCAGAAAGGCCAGGATGTGCAAACAGGAACTGCATGTACAGTATTGCTAACTATACAATCTGGCATTTGAAACACGGCAAGAATTACATGAGTCTTTGAATCAGACTACAACTGCAGAATGAATGGATCCAAAATGGCATGGACCTCTTCTTTATAGGCACGGATTGGCAGAACAAAGTTAAGTAGATAGGGATACATGCTGATTCATAACAGGCTAAAACAACTTATTCACATACTACTAGTGGGCTTCCTACTGTTTGTGCTGGACAAGACTAACAAATAATGCTTTGGCCATCAGTGAAAAAATCCTAAACCCCAGCAAAGAGCCACCCCATCAAGAACCATGACTGAGAACAGATGGTTTGCCATTAACAAGCCATATTGCATTATTTTAGTTATGTTATCACAGAGAATTTGCAACAGTTACCTGGTTCAAAACACCTTTCACCAGGCACATAATCCTGGAGCCACATCAAGCTTAAAGAGGCAGTAGATACACAACCTACACAATAACTGCATAAAAAGGGATGGATTCTCAAACATTCTAAGAACCAGAGGAGGGATGAATCATACTAATCTGAACAACCATGTTTTGGGATAAAAACATTGCATAGAATTTACTATTAACACAAGGATTTTCTGAATCAATCTCGTCAGAAAAGAGGCCAACATAAATAGCACCAAAGCTGTGGTTTTACCTGCGGAAAGATTCAAACACATGGGCACCACAGACCTTATCAAAGCAGGGCATAAATTCAATGAACTGAGGATGTATTCACCAGATATATACCCATACCACCAACAGCCATATCATAAACCTGTAACACATCAAAAAGTAAGTTTGCACACCAGCTATATTTACTGGATTCAAATTTGAGCAGCATTTTAGTTCATTCCTATATTTCTTAAAATCTGTAGAAAATAAATCAAGCAGCAGGTCTGGCAAAGGGATTATATCTGTGCAAATCTGTGCAAGCCCATTACTGCCTTCAACATATTTTTTCACCTTGGACAGCAGGGCACTACTGCGCATACTTAATACAGCCACGGGTTTTCAGCAACTTGCACCACTCTAGAGCTGTGACAAGCTCACATTTCTCCAGAGTGGCTTCCCTGTGACCTCAAGGACTGCAGAGGATTCTGTGGGTTTAGGGGAAACTATCAACACTTTACAATTACTGAACTGCTGCATTTTGAAAGGATCTGGCATCTGCAGAGAAACCAAATTGGTATAAAAATCACCTGGGCCTCTCGACTATGTCGCATTACATAAAATATTGTGTATTCTAGAGATGCTTTGCTTGCAGCAAGCTCCAAACCATCACACAACAAAGTCGGCTGAAGAGGCAGTGTGAACCACTACTTTTATTAACTGGACTGGATATTCTTCTCTACTGTGTAATGACCAGATTTGGAATGCAGTTCCTCTAAACCCTCGATAATATATGGATGGTTACACAAATACTTATTAGTAATCGAAACCTCGTCCATCAAAATTCAAGATGACCATGAGTTCTAATTTGAAAACTACAATCTTCAGTCACTAGCCCCCAGATCCTGGAGCAAATTCTTTAACTGATGGCTTGCATTTGCTGCCATTCAGTCTGAAAAGATGCAATTTCTGCTTTTTACAGCTCTTGACTAAATCTTACAAAAGCTCCTGCATCCTTTATAATCAGCAGTTTGTTACATTTAAACAAGTAATAAGGTGAACGAAACAAGAAGACAATTTTTCCCCCACAAATTGTCTCACTTTAGAAGACGCGATACATTACAGCGAGGGGATTGAACACACATGCCCTCAATTTCATCTTTAGTCCGAAATACAGCCACTACGGTACAAGAGCTGGAATTCAATGTTGTTACCTGTCCTCCCACCGAAACTTGAAAATGGAGACAGGGTGAGCAAGTAAAATTAGGAGGCAAGACTATCTTAGCATTCAAAGTAGCTGCAAGGACACTATACAGCCTAGAGCAGAGGTAGGTTAATTCTGTCTTGGTTTTCTCCTTTGCAGACTCACCTTGGCTGCTACCCAAAATACAACACAATTATACAGGCAATTTCCCATACATGTGGGAAATTACATGTGCAACTCACCATACTGGCAACCCTAAAAGCAATGTAACAGAAACAGCAGCTGGCAATAAAATGTCAGCAAGTTAGACTGACATGGTGTCTGAGGGAGAATGCAATATCAGCACTAAAATAATAAAATAAACAAAGAAAATTGTTCAAGAAATGCCCTTAATCCAGATTTGCAGCTCAATACCCATTTCTTCATGGCAGCTTAGCCTTTCAGGCAATTACTGGAGGCAATTATAAATTAGATGATGCAATAGGTGAATAAAAGAAATTACAAGCAAATTCCAATGTGACTTCAATACCACATCCACTGTTTATGGTGTAAACAGACACCACTATAAAACTGGTGAACAAGGCCATTGCATGATGCCAATTAATAGCTATAATTGAAAAACAGAAGTCAAAAAGTAAAATACGTGTTTCACAAAAGAAAAAGTCATCTCCTAATGAATACTTATGACACTGAAAAAGTTAATTGACATCAGCAGAATGGGAAATGCTCCCAAAGACAGCTGAACCAATTAGCTCTCTGATATTTAAATATACAGAAATAACAGTTTCTGTTCTGTCTGAACTGAAATAAAGCAGTTTACCATGACAGACAACAGGCAGACTTTAATATAACATTGAATTTCTGCACAATCTAACTGAATATTACCACACTCAGTCAGTAACAAAGAAGGCCTCCTTTTATCCTGAATTTATCCTAATGGGCAGTAGACTCGGCTGTACGGCAATTTTGCATCTTCATCAGGAACACTAATATTGCTTGGTTTTCTGTCTCCCGATAATAATAGGATAGATACACAGATGTCCTTGTAAGCAATGAAGTTTAGTGTTTTCCTCCCAACATGGAAAAGTACAACAAGGTATGAGCTATTCAATGTTTAGCTGGGCAAGTATACCTCGACTTCTGGAGAGGAATGAGTACAATAATTGAGTCCATACTTAAACTTTTCTCTTGATACACTACCTACATCATTTCTCTTTAAAAAAATAAATTAAGTGACAAACTGCAATAAAAGAAAATTGAAATGCTTTACAACACCTTTCACGGACCTGTATGAATGTGTCAACTCAGCTGGCTTTGGGGTCAGCATGTGCAATTCTTGGATTAATGGTTTATGTCAATTAGCTGATTTGGTAAAGAAATGTCACAGGACAGACTGAAGTTTGCAACCACATTATTGAATTACAAAATTGCCCGTATTAATGAACTGGGCATTTCCTCCTGTTTGAAGTTGTAACTTCAAACAAGGCACGACGTACTCCTGCAGACTCACTGTGCCCTGCCAATGCAACGGTAGTTGTTTATAGTAAGATCTCACCTAGCTAAAGCAAGTTTGCTAACTTGTAGCATACCACACAAGTTACCGCAACAGGAAGTGTTCACGCACCACTTCTTTATCCGATCAGTATTGAAAGCAGCAGAAGCTTTCGAGAACATAGCGAGAATCAAATTAAGATAGATAAGTCTGAATATAACCAACTCACTGGAATGGAGTAAAATTTTTAACTAGCAAACTTTAAACCACTTCCAGAGTAGTTTTACAGATAAATCTTTTTTTTTAATTCACAGCTTATGGGTGTGCGTCAGGTAATGTGAAATACCTGCAGGCGGTGCATTATCTCTTAGCTCGCACAAAATACAATGCATTGGTTTTTGGATAGTACTTCACATTCTGTTTCTTGTCCATCAGTCCTCCAAAAATTATCAGTTCTCCCCTTCCTTGCACAACTGTGTGGAGGCTGGTTTCCGGCGGGCCTACGACTGAGCCACTGTTGAAAATTTTCCAACTAACTTTTCCCTTCTCTTTTGCATCCTTTATATCCAACACATACATTTGCATTGGCTTGCAGTTCATGCTCTGGTATAAGGGCTTGCCTACATTTAGAGACTGAGGTGGGTGGTGGCCTAATCGACGTGCAATTGGTGGCAGAGCATGTCCATCTGCCTGGGCAGGTGCAGGACGTTGTGGTGCATCAGTACTGTTTGAACTTTGACCATGATTTCCGGGCAACACAGATGAAGGAGCCGAACTTGAGCTTGCTGGCACGGCGGATATCGAACTTTGCGGTAAGAAATCCCTCACTGCCTCCAGCCCTCTTCGGAGTGCTCCTGGTGAAACTGGGCCCGGAGAAGCAGTCGCAACATGAGGTGGTGTGTGAATTCCATTTGTTTGCTCTGAAACATTCCCAACACTAATCTCAGTTCCTGGACTTGTCCCATTATCTTCTACTCCATGGCTGGAAGAGGGTTTTGAATCCCAATTTACCAAATCCTGGGACCTATATGAATCTAATCCTGATTCAGCCTTCTGTTCCGCTGCTGTGCTTTGTCTCATGACATGGGGAAGTCCTCCAATTGAACCTCGAAGATCATATCCTTCCACCACAGATGATGGGATAGGAGATCCCGGCTGCACTGGGCTATCCAAAGAACCAGATAAGGATACTGGGGATAATGTTCCACCATTTAACACTGGTGACCTTTCTCCTTTCGCTGGAGATAGGCTGCCTTCCCGAGAACTGGATGCAGCTGGCCTGTGCGTCCTTGGCCTCAATGTGCCCCAACGTCCATTCACACAGGGAACTTCATCAGTACTCCGTACAGGGGATTGTGAACGATGTTCTCTCATTTCTGCGCCAAGGGCCGGTGGTGTGGCACTGATAGGAGATGGCCGGGAATGTAAGCTGGGGCTCAGAGGGGCTCTACCACTGGGAGCCTGGCTGAACACTACCACACATTGACCAACCTAGAAATCAAAGAGAGATTAGGTAATCTCATTTATATATAGAATACATAATTTTTAAAAAACACAATAAACAATTAATTCATTTAAACTCACAAACAATTCTCTTTCTATCTTCCTTCATTAAAAGAATAAACAAAATTGAAACCAAACACATTAACATGTTTAAAAATGTGTACATGTAACTGCCAAAACAGAACCATGTCCATTTGAAGCTAAAATCAAATTATCACAAGCTTTGACTTTCTGAAAAAGGTTATGGCTAGCTACTGCTGAGATCTTAGCCCTCACTAGTGACATGCAACTCTTGTGAGTTGCACAATGGATCTACCAATAGCTAAGCAGCTTATGAAGAGAAGAATTATTTTCTAACCTATGCACTGGTCACACTTTGACCTGAACTAAGGATCACCAACAACAACCAGTATTCAAAGCAAACAACTGGTAATATGATGGCAAAGATACAAACAGACACTAATATTAAATATTCGGTTGGAAGAAGGGAGTCAATCTGATCTATAGGACCTACGGAAGCTACGGTCAATTTGGGATCAAAGAGAAAATGGGCTGCTGCCCAGAGAGGATAGGGAAAGAGAGGTCAGAGCAGGAAAGGGAAAACAAGAGGAAGGTATATGGGAGAAGTAGTTTGGTGTAAGATGTATGGTAGGGACAAAATGAATCAGGGGCACAGAGTAAGAGGGAACAGGGTACCAGCAAAACAAGAAAGAGGGAAAAAAGGAGGGTGTCAAGGGCAGGATTTGAGCTATTCAATTACAATCATCATCGCTGAAGTAGTTTCACTTCATACATGGAATACTGCAAATAAATATTCTGGTTAATTTGATATTTAGTACTGAAGTACATGATACTAATCTACAGACCCCAGATGAAATCAGCCAATTCAGCATGGATCCTATCCAGGATATTTTTGATCCATTCCATCAATTTTGGTTTGAACCACCACCCATCTAATGTCTGTTTTGACTAAGTAACCTATTGCACAGGCTTACCCTACAGGCTGGATGGCACCATAACTCTGGTGCTCCATGCTCCTCATTCTCCACTTTTAGCTGTTGCCACGTCCAAGGGGTCATGTTCATGTGTAGCAGCCATGCATCTTTAAACAGCTTTTTTGGAACAATGATCAACAATTAACATACAAAAGGCATCTCAAAGTCATTTTCAGGATAGCCATATTCAAACACTAACATTCCCCACATAACACCCTTAATCTGAAGCAACAAACAAACTGAAGGAACTCGGCAGGTTGAACTGCCTGTGGGAGTAAAGGAATTGTCCTTTCCTCAGTCCATCAATCACCTCAGACTCCTGCATCACTATTCCTCTTTCCCGCTTTATACAGGCCATCTGACCTCTCCACTTAGTCCTGATGCAGGGTTCCACCCAAAATTTCCTCTCTACAGATGCTGTTCGATTTACTGAGTTCCTACAGTACATTGTTTATTGTTCCTCTCTGTACCTTGTAGCGCATTGGGCGGCAACCTTTGTTATTTCTTTAGCATTTGCCTTTTTTTTAAATGAGGTTGAGTTGCTAGCTCAACGCTCAACTCAGCACAGATGGAAAGCATGCAAGGAGCCAGCCAGATTCGAACCCAGGACTACTTGCCTCGAAGTCTGGTGCAGATGCCTCTACAACAATGGTCAGCTTGCAGTTAATCGCTTGTTGCTCCAAATTCTAGAAACTGCAGTCTCTTGCACTGCCCTTAAACCTTAAACCCAAACCTTATAAATAGGGACGAACAACCAAATTCAACTCCAAGCAGAAGATTATACCCAAAGTGCTGAAAAGTAACTTTTTAAACAAGGTGCAATTCTACCATCTTACTGGGTTATGCTATACATTCTTCTTCTATAGGAAGATCAGGAGGAAGGGTAGTTTAAAATCTATAGATTCTTCAGATCCCAGCATTCAACTTTAATGCTTTCATGCATTAAAAGCTTACAAAGGAGAACTGAAAGTAGTCTTTAAATGTAGTATCATAGCCAGTTAATATACTACACAGGTGAATACAGTAGGGAACTCCTACCTCTATTTAATTCAGTTTTGATGTATACTTTAAGGCAATTTTATAAAGTTGCCTTAAATATTATTTCACTTAAAGCAATACAACTGTCAGAATATGCAACATGATATGATACCACGTAGAGTAACAGTTAGTATGGTAAGGTTAAAATACTGGTAAAAGGAGAGCTTTTCAAATTCTGCTCTATCTTTGAGTTAGCTGTAGCACCTCAATTTTTTATCCTTTTCCAGTTGCACTTTCTCCAAAACACTTATTCTTCTTTCTAATATACCTTTTTAAACAACTCCATCTATTCAGTATCAAAGGGGCCCCTGGAGTTATGTGCTCAACATTCTCTCACACCCAGGTCAAATATTTTTTTCTACATTTACTTTTAAATGAGTTTTCTCTGACAGCCATCTGATCCCTGTGTTATCGACCAATTCAGAATGTGCTAATTTCATTAACTAATTCACAGAATTTCCAAATGTATACAAAGCTTTAAACTCCTAAAAGGATTATGTAACTGTTCTTAAAAGTACTTTTTTCCCCCAATTACATTTGGCAAAATTTGCAGTGCTATTTCACTAGTCATGATTATAGCCCCAAGAATACTACATATGGAGAAAATATTCAGTACAATGTACAATGCTAATACTCACTGCATTGGGTCCTCCACAACCTCCCAGGATCAGAATAGTTTCATGATCAATAATAATCTAAAATTAAAAAATAAATCATTTTTGGTATAGGATTACTGATACTCTTCTTAATGTTCCTTCAAAACTGTACTTTTAAAATACAGGATACACTCATTGTGTCAACCAGATGACCTAATTAAATTTAAGAGTGAACTGCTATCATGCAATAATTATGCAAACTAGCACTAGCAAATTATTCCCTGAATGTTAAAACTATCTTGCTTTAGAGGAACCACAGAAGCAATATATTCCACGTACAGGTTGAAACTCTCTAGACCAGCATTCTGTGGTCCAGCATACTTTGAATCTATATTACAGATCTATATTAATTAATGAGTATCTAAAATTAACTGAGATCTATACTAGCCTTAGCTAATTAACCTATCGGTGCAAGCTTTGTGGTTCCCACTTGTTTCCCACTTATGGGGACTTTGGGTTAAGGACAGTACACAGTAATCTGACATATCCCAGGGAATGTCTATACTTAAGAGTTTTTCTGCTCAAAGGATGATGATAAAGGCAATTTCGGTGATCTGAATTTTCTGTGTATAGCACTAAGGATGCTGGATTAGAGTTTCAACTTCTTCACAATAAAACGAGTAACTTACAAATATTTTGTGAATTTCATTATTTCTTTTGAAGCTTACAGTCCAACAATAAAGTGTGCAGATCTTCAAATCATGCTATAGAATCTTTTATACATATTTACAAAGCCTCAGGTAGACATTGCTTGCTAAAAGCAGCATCTCTGACAACACAGCACTGGTTTAGAACTGCAATAAAGGTACAGATTTAATTTTCAGTTCAAGGTGAGATTTGAATCTACATCCTTTCAGCTTTGAGGCATAAATACTATCAAGGATGATAACTTCAACCATTAAAATATACCACTGTTTGGAGAGGAGGGTTAGAGGTAGTGAGAAACAGCACACAGCAATTTACTTTCTTCTAAAGAATAAAAATTATTACAAAAGGTGAAAATAAAATTGGAAAAACTGAAGGAAAATAAATACTAAATAAGAGCAATAAAGATTTTTTTTTAAAAAGTCAAGAAATGTAAAAAAAAACAAATTACATGAGGAATACGAATTCTTGGTAAAATAGAATGAAGTCTAAGGTGGATCACAGTCGGATTATTTTAGAACCTGTTACCACTACATGTAAACATTGAAAATTTAAATCCTGTTACATGATGATGATGACGACGTCGACTCAGGCCTGAGAGGCCAGCGTCGGGCATTTTCATGCCTTACAAGGCGTGGATGGGAAGGCTGTGTGGGGCACCACTCCTCACGCAGACATCTCACAGTATTTTTCTTTATTTTACGAGGTCGAGCTGCAAGCTCAACACTCAACCCGGCACGTACGGAAAGTGTACTCGGGAGCGGCCCCACTGAATTCGAATCCAGGAACCTCCGTTCTGGAGTCCGGCGCTGATGTCATTGCGCCACCAGCCTACATCATGAGTCATACGAAAATCTTCACAAAACTTATGGATAGTTTACTAGTTACCTAGGTCAGCAACTCACAATTAGGACGTTAAAAGTCAAATCATAAATAACTCAAGCCTAGGTTGAATCAGCTTTGCTCCAGTAAATATTTAGCCTCAAAAGGCCATTTGCTATTCTAGAGACCAATCCATCCCTGATAAATCAGCACCAAATTCCTGATGCAGTGGCACCAATATAAACATCTCAAAGGCATCGTACATTTCCCATTGCATTTGAAAAGAGCAGCCCAAAAATAAAAAGCAGAAAAGTCAACCTTTGTCCCCTCTCACCTGGGACTGCCCACCCCTCGGGTGAGGCACGTTACCCGAAGTTGCCGGTTTAGACCAGGCCCATTGCTCCAAATCCAAAATCCAGACCTCATTGCTCCTAAATAAAAAAAAAGTTACAACAGAAAAATTATAAGCGACATTTCAAAATCATAATCAAGTGATCTCTCGGTCCAGGAATGGCAGCAGCGGTGTCAAAGCTTAGCCACTCCATGAAGGAAGAAAAATTAGATGCTTCAGATGAAGCAACTCTAGGATCTCCTGGGAATAAATTCAAGAGCAAACTTATTCTTCCTGAAAACAGGAACTAGATCACACAATACATATGGTAGAGATAACCAAAACAAAATCTGGGACACACAGATCAAGAGTAACCCAAGTACAGGATCTCACTGCATAGTTTTCAACTAACTTATTAGCAAATTCATAAATATGTATATATACACATACATCTGTCGAGAGCCTAATGAACCTCCGAATACAATCATTTTATCTCCTATTACAGAAGATGAGTGGCCAGCCATTGGAGGGGGTCCATGAGTTGTGACAATACAGTTCCACCTTCAGAGAAAGGGAAAAGAAAGAAGAGATTTACAATATTGTAATGAAGATATTCACAATTCAGTCTCATGTTCTTGCAAACCAAAAACCAGAACAAAGGAACATTCAAATAATTTTGTTTCAGGCCCCAGTGCTTCTTAACCAGGACTGAAAGCAAAATGCTGAAATAGCATTCAATGCACCTTGGCTAAGACAAGAATAAGTTTGGGTTCCATATAATAAGTGATTTCAGCTGCAAATTTTCAGGCAAAAATCAAATCCCAACTCACGATGCACTCCACTAATTTAAATTCCTTTTTGATAAAATCTCATACACTTTACTATTGACACAACAGAAATGAAAAACTAAACTACTCTTCTTTAATAGAAGTATTGCAAACACCAAGAGTAGCTGTGGTTATCATAAGTTTAAGTCCATAAAAGGAAGCCAAACCCTGACAAATATCCTGCAACTCCCTGACATACATGCTTTTTGGTTTTTGTGGCCTAAGCTTCCCCAATTCTGCATAATTTCATTTTTTTACCATCTAAATCAGGGATTCCCAACCTTTTTTTTTGTCATGCAGCCTTAGCATTAACCAAAGGGTTCGTGGACCCCAGGTTGGGAACCCCTGATCTAAATAAAGTAACTGCAAAAAAGAGCCTTGTTTACTTGTTTAATCATCCTGGAATACTCTGGACTGGGTACCACTGATTCCTCTGTTCATTGGATGCATTCTAAACAACAAATTTATCCTTACACCATGAATGTGTTTAACTCCAATCTTCCCTTGAGTTAATTTTACGCTTAGGCATTTACTGAATACAAAATACAAGATAAAGAAATTTTCCAGGAAAGTAAAAATTTTACTTAAACAGGCAAGACAGAAGGATAACCTGTTAAGTTATATTTAATCAAATAAGTGTATTCACTTAAACTACAATCAGTAGCCACTTTATTAGGTACAGGAGTGGAACCTAGTGTAGACTTCCTCCACGTAGCCCATCTACTTCAAGGTTTGATGTGTTGTGTGTTCAGAGGTGGTACTCTGCACACCACTGCTGTAATGCATGGTTATTTGAGTTGCTATTATCTTCCTATCAGCTTGAACCAGTCTGGCTATCCTCTGACCTCTCTCATTAACAAGGTATTTTCGCCCACAGTACTGCCACTTACTGGATGATTTTTGATTTTATGCACCATTCTCTGTAAACTCCAGAGAGAGATCTGAGTGAAAATTCCAAGAAATCAGCAGTTTCTGAGATACTCAAAGCACCCTGTCTGGCACCAACAATCATTCTATGGTTAAAGTCATTTGGATCACATTTCTTCCCCATTCTGATGTTTGTTCTGAACAACAACTGAACCTCTTGACCACATCTGCATGCTTTTGTGCATTGAGTTGCTGTCACATAATTGACTGATTAAATATTTGCATTTATGGCAGGTGTACAGGTGTACCAAATAGAGTGGGCACTGAATGTATATGACATTTGTTGTAATTCTCGTATTAAATTCCAGTTTTAAAATATTTCAAAAAGGTAATAACAAGATAAACAATAATAAATTATTTACCAGTTTTTAGAAGGCGAGTAAGTATGTATTTCATCAAAAAACCTTTCAGGTTGATGCAGAGGGTAGGGACTTGGTCTAGTCCAACCTCCAAACAGCACCAGAAGATCCTTGTACACAACTAGTGTAGCTCCAGCCTTTGGAGATGGATAGGAACCTAAGAAAAATGGGCAGGAAAAGACCATCATAAACAAGAGAAAAATTGCAAATGCTGGAAATCCAAAGCAACACACACAACATACTGGAGAAACTCAGCAGGCCAGGCAGCATCTGTGGAAAAAATGCTGCCTGGCCTGCTGAGTTCCTCCAGCAATTTGCATGGGTTGACAAAAAGACAATATTTCTGTGAAAAGCATCTTAGAAAGTATTGGGGAAAAAAAATTAATCTGCTGTACCAGGCAATGTGAAATTGCACAAATAGTTCTTGGCCCATATTATGTCTGAGTCAGGAACAGAGTTGGTATACATAGCTTGACCAATCTTTGGGCACGAAAGGCAAATAAAAAGTTTAAAAAAAAACAAAAGTAAAACAACTGAAGTCCAAGCTACTAATCAATAAACACTGATTTTCCCTCAGTCAAATAACTGCGCAAAAATTGAACAAGAGTAGGATAAGGTTCTTTGTAGGAAAATTACCTGTCCACACGGTCTAGTCTTTGTGAGGATTGTTCCATGGTTGAGGTACAAGAGAAGACCTCTATGTTAAACTTACACCAAACAAAAATCAGGGATGAAGGCGAGTGGGAAGTTCTTATACTTCCCTTATTTGATATTTCATTGTCT
This sequence comes from Mobula hypostoma, assembly GCF_963921235.1. Lineage (NCBI taxonomy): Eukaryota > Metazoa > Chordata > Chondrichthyes > Myliobatiformes > Myliobatidae > Mobula > Mobula hypostoma. Next base: position 24,022,127 of record NC_086121.1, on the reverse strand, counting down.
GATACCTGTGACAAAATTGTTAGCTACCAGTTGCCAGTCAATCCTGGAAATAGTCAAAACCCCATGACAGCTGGCTCAATATTTAAATGGTTCATTTATTAAAAATGTAAACTATCTTGAACGAGATAGATGTTAAATCTTTAGGTATGATGATAATCTGGATTAAAGACAGATAAAGTTTACTAGAACTCTGTTTACCACATCCTGCTATCGCAGACACCCTGTGCAATACAATCATCAATGCGTTGGAGGAACTCAGCAGGTCAGTCAGCATCAGTTGAAAAGATTAGTCGACGTTTCGGGCCGAAACCCTTCGTCAGGACTGAAGGAAGAACTTTGGGGAGGGTTTGAAGAATGCTGGTAGTTGAAAAAAACAGTAATTTGAAAGACAAAGGGGTGGGGGAGGGGAAGCAGGGAGGTGATTGGCAGGAGAACAATGCTCAGTAGTAGAAGGAGGCGGAACTATGAGGGAGGTGATGTGAAATAGGGATAGAGGAAGGGAGGGGGAGGGAATTACCGGAAGTTAGAGCATTCTATGTTCATACCAAGGGGCTGGAGACTACCTAGATGGTATATGAGGTGTTGCTCCTCCAACCTGAGTTTAGCCTCATCATGGCAGTAGAGGAGGCCATGTATGCACATACCTGAATGGGAATGGGAAGCAGAGTTGAAGTGGGTGGCTACCGGGAGATCCTGTCTGTTGTGGCGGACGGAGTGGAGGTGCTCGATGAGGCGGTCCCCCAATCTGCGTCAGGTTTCACCGATGTAGAGGAGGCCGCACCGGGAGCACCGGATGCAATAGATGACCCCAACAGATTTGCAAGTGAAGTGTCGCCTCACCTGGAAGGACTGTTTGAGGCCCTGAATGGTGGCAAGAGAGGAGGTGTAGGGACAGGTGTAGCACTTACGCTTACAAGGATAAGTGTCGGGTGGGAGATCCTTGGGGATGGACGTGCAGATAAGTAGGTCGCAGAGGGATCGATCCCTGCGGAAAGCAGAGAAGGGTGGAGAGGGAAAGATGTGCTTAGTGTTGACTAAAATTAAATTTCTCAAGCACACGATTTTTAATAAATCCAGTTTGATCCACAGAGATAATTTGAGGCAATACCTTCTCTAACCTAGTTGCTAATATTTTAGAAATAATCTTAGAACCTACATTCAGCAGGGATATCGGTCCAGATGATGCACAATCAGTAGGACCTTTATTTTTTTTAAAGAATTAAAGAAATCGAAGCTCCATGAAATGATTGTAGTAACTTACCTGATCTAACTGCTTCTTTAAAAACTCTACATAACCAAGGAGAAAGAATAGAGGAAAAAATACCTAAAGAATTCTACCGTATAGCCATCTGGACCAGGTGCTTTGCCAGAGTTCATTAAGGAAATAACACCCTTTATTTCTTCATCCGTAATAGGAGTTTCTAATGTTAAACGTTCTTCAGGTGGTAATTTTGGAAAGTTCAATTTCCTTAAAAAGTCATGCATGCTATCGGGATCATGAGGAAATTCAGAGTGGTATAAAGAGGTATAAAACCCTTGAAAAGATTTGTTTATCTCGTCATGATCAACTGTCAAGGTATCATGTCTACGAATCTTGATAATTTGATGTTTAACCGAAGCAGTTTTCAATTGATTAGCTAATAATTTACCCCCAATTTATCACCATGTATATAAAACTCACTTCTGGTTTTCATTAGTTGATTTTCAATCGAGGATGTTAGTAATAAGCTATGTTCCATTTGAAGTTCGACTCTCTGTTTATAAGGCTCCTTACTAGGAGCAATGGAATATTTATTATCAATTTCTTTAATCCTATCAACCAACAGAAGTGTTTCATTCTTAATACGTTTTGTCAAACCAACAGAATAGGAAATAATCTGTCCACGGATATATGCTTTAAATGTGTTCCATACTGTCCCGCTGGAAATTTCTTCTGTAATATTAGTTGAAAAGAAGAAATCAATCTGTTCCTTGATAAACTTAAAGTCTGAGTCTTGAAGCAGATTGGAATTAAACCTCCATTGTCTAGTACTAGATGTATCCATTAACTTAATAGAAAGTTTCATTGGCGCATGATCAGAAATTGCAATAATGGCATAGTTACAGTCAATCACAGATGGAATTAAATGAGAGTCAATAAAAAAGTAGTCAGTTCTAGAATAAGAATGATAAACATGTGAGAAGAATGAAAACTCTTTATCCTTAGGGTATAGAAATCTCCAAATTTCTGAAATTCCAGAATCAATCATAAAAGAGTTGATAAGAGTAGCCGACTTATTCGGTAAAGCCTGACTAGATATGGATCTATCCATCAAGGGATTTAAATAACAATTAAAATCACCACCCATTATCAACATATATTCATTTAAATTAGGAAAAGAAGTAAATAAATGCTTAAAAAATTTGGGATAGTCCACATTTGGAGCATAGACATTAACCATAACAACTTTTTTTAAAATCAAAAAGTAACCCAGTAGTTAACAAAACTCTGCCATTCGGATCTGAAACGATGTCATGATGGACAAATGTAACAGAGGAATCTATAAAAATTGAAACTCCTTTCACTTTGGCCAGAGAGTTCGAATGATACTGCTCTTCCTTCCAAAACCTACAGAAACGCTGATTATCCTCTTTCCTCACAAGCTTCTTGTGCAAAAATAATATGAGCATTCAGTCTTTGGAATACTTTAAAAATCTTTTTCCATTTAATCGGATGGATTAAACCGTTTGTATTCCAAGAAACAAAATTAATAATCTGAGCCATATTTTCCTAGAATCAACCCTTTGGTATATAAAGAGTTAACCATAATGTAAACTCATGAAATCGGAAGAGGAACAAAAATTCAGAAAGGAACCGCAAGTCACGACACTGAGACATTTTTGTAGTTCTAAGTCAGCCCAATTGAAAAAACTAATAGCAAAAATCCCCCCACCCTGCACCCACAAAGACCCAAAACTAAGCCAGAAAAAGGTCAGAGAATAAACTAACACTAAATCTACCCCCATTTCTCCACAAGGGGACTCCAAAGATATATGTTGAAAAGAGAACCACCCGAAATCCAAAAGAAAATTAAACACTGTACTATAAGAAAAAAAAGAAAAACACAAAGATTGAACATATACAATAAAAATAAGAGGTCTTCATATTGTGGTTTCTAAAATAAGAGAAAAGAGTAAGCACCAATACATATTATTAGTCAATTACAAACACAAACAATTAAAAGTGGCACTTCAAAAGAAAGGAATTATGGGAAGAGGAACACAAAAAATGGCGCAGTAAAAAAATGTATTATGAAGAAAGGAGAACAAACCGCCATCTTAATTATACAAAGCAAAAAAAAACACAAGATATTCCTCCAGTGTAATAGAAATTCATCAAACCATTAATAACAATTTCAAAAATCAAAGTTTGAAATTAGCAAAATAAAAAGAATTCATCAACAAAGAAAAACTTTAACTGAAATGTGAAAAATACCTACACTACTAACCAAAAACGAAAAACTTGAATTTATAAAGGTCCATCTTCATAAGATAATTACAGACTTTAAAAAGAAGCACATAAAAACAGAGCCAATACTCCGAGAGCCATACATTAATTAGAGCGAAGTATCCATAGCAGCTGGATAGTGCTCATCCAAGAAACTTTGAACAGCACTTGTGGAATAAAAAATACGGCGTGGTCCTTCCGGAGGAGAAATTCTTAAACGCGCAGGGTACAATAGAGCTGGTCTGAGACCTTTTTGGTAACATTCTGACATCATGGAGATTTGAAAGCCAGCCGCTCCTTCATCACTTCTGGACTAAAATCCTCCACGAGATGGAATTGATAATCTTGAAATTTAATCATACCTTGCTGAAGGGCAATTCCGGTGAGATGCTCTTTAACGTGAACATAATGGAAACGGATAACCACTGGTCTCGGTTCAGACCCCGGGCCTGGTTTTCGACGAAGTGTACGGTGAACACGATCGAGCAATGGAGGGTCGTCCGGAAATTCAGCACTAAACACATCCTTTAAAAGTTGAGAAAAGAATTTTAAAGGGTCCCCTTCCTCAACATCCTTGGGGAGACCAATTATACGCCAAGTTCTGTCTTCTGGATCGATTTTCAAGATCAATAATCTTGCATTTAAAATTCTCCAGCTGTTTAGACGTCGAAGACAATTTTTGTTCCAAACTCAATTTTCAGATTTCTCTTCTGAGCTTCATCATTCGATTCTGCAATTTTGCTTTGTTGCTGTTTAACTTCGTAACCAAGCAATTCCAAAGAATCCTTAATTGACTTTAAGTATTCTTTAAAACTTTGCCGTTGTTCCTCAAATTTTACACTTAAAAGATTCAACAGTGTATCATAAGCTAATTCAGTTTGCTTAGGTTCACCTTTTTTTCCTCCCATTACCGTCGGAATCTTTCCCATTTTTAGTATCTCGTATTTTAGATCTTTTCACAGTCAAAGCTCAAAGTTAATTCAATAGTATAAATTTTTTAGTGTAGGTAAAAATAAATTAAATAAGGGTGATCACAGGTTTAAAAAAAAGTAACGGTAATGGAGCGAAGCCAAAATTAACCTCACTCCACGAGCGCCTCCTGGAGAATCGCCCAGAGTGTTTATGAATATCCAATGAATAATGCAAATATCTGGTGAAACATTTGCTTGATACTAAATGGATTTTTACTACATTTTCCTTCCTAGCTTTCACAGTGGGAAGTAAAAAGGAAAGTGCCTACAGAATAGAAAACATTTTGGAGTTCCCTCTTTTCAGATCCAAATGACCAGCATTTTACAGACATTAACAGAACAAGTCAAAACTGACAACTTTCCAGTAACGGACATTTAAAAAAAAACATACAATTTTCCAGGTTCAGTCTCATCTCCACAAAAATAAACAGTAAGTACACAAATCTTAGAAATTTGTAAGGGAATTCTTTGTATGCAACTGTTGGTAAGCAGTAGTTAACACCTGAAAATCAGGAGTGCAAATAAAGCAAACTTTGGCCATGTGGAAGCTAAGAATTCAGCACCTCTTTGCTCTGCCTCCATCTACCGAAACACAGCCTGAAGTTTTATTCAGATTGCAGTAAATACCCCTCAGGAGGATGTTTAATTCAGTCTCTCAAATAAACAGAAACAGCCATAACTTTTCTAGATCTCAGTTGCTCTTTAATGAATAAATCAATACTCAATGATTGACAGCAGAGACCCCTCAAATGCATTACCTCTTGGGGAGCAGAATTCTTAGTCTGTAGACAAATAATTTTCTCCAATGGCATTTCCAAAACAAGATGACAGAAAAGCATCAGAAAATTGGAATAATTCTAATGGTATAACATTTCAACCTGGCATTGTCTCACAAGCTGGAGTTTAAACATTAAAATGGCCAACAGAATATTAACTTTTTATCTTGAGTGCTGGAATTACAGCTGGTCCAAATGATTAGATTCCCTCTGGAATTGCATTATGCTCTGGACACCACATTTCAGGAATGAGATACTGATCTTGAAAAGGTACAGAGTAAATTAAACAGATCAGTTATTTCGAGAGGACTAGAATATAAAAGCAAGGATATAATGCTAAGGCTATATAAAACATTGGTCAGGCCACATGTGGGGTACTGTCAGCAGCTTTCGGGCCCCTTATCTAAGGAAAGTTGTGCTAGTATTGGGAAAGCTCCACAAGAGATTCAAGAGAATGATTCCGGGAATGAAAGGGTTAATGTATGATGAATACTTAATGTTTCTGGGCCGATACTTGCTGGAGTTTAGAAGAATGAGGGGCGGATCTCATTGAAACCTATCAAATATTGGAAGGCCTAGATGATGTGGATGTGGATAGGATGTTTCCTATAGTATGGGGAGTCTAGGATCAGAGGGCATAGGCCCAGAATAAAAGGATGGCCACTTAGAAGAGAATAGGAAGAATTTCTTTAGCTGAAGGGTAGTGAATCTGTGGAATTCATTGACACAGGAGGCTGTGGAGGCCAAGTCATTTGGTATATTTAAAATGGAGGTTGATAGTTTCTTGATTAGTGAGAACATCAAAGACAATGAGAAGAAGACAGGGGAATGGGGTTGAGAGGAATAGTAATAGTAATTTAGTCATGATGGAATGATGGAGCAGACTCAATGGACTGAATTGCCTAATTCGGCTCCAATGTCTTCTGGTCTGAATATTTGGACTCAAAGGGTTAAATTGACAACAGATTGCAGAGCTTTTTTTGGTATCCCTTTGAATATTGAAGATTATAGGATAATTTCAGTGTTCGAGGTGATTAAAAGATCAGTTATGATGGGATAGATAAAAATTACTTTCTCAAGTGCAACATCCAGAGTATTGGAATGCAATTAAGATTAGGTCCAGAAGTTGAACAATGTCAGAAATCACTTTGGAGCATACACAATGAAACAATATGGTGGAATATTAAGAATAGTAAGTGGAATTAAGAATTGGATCAGCCATGGTCTGATCAAATGGTGGAATAAGTGAGAGAAGAAAAGTGGCTTCAAATAGACAAAATATAATGGAATGAGAGATGACAGTTAGAGAGAGAAGGCCAGATGTCGGCACTATCCCAACTTGTACCAATGCCTCCATGGCTAGAATGGCAAATTCACTGGAGACACAAAGAGACTACAGATGCTAGTATCAGGAGCAAAAACAAACCATTGGAAGAACTTGGAAGGTCAGGCAAAATCTGTGGAGGGAAATGGGCAGTCGATCTTTCAGACCAAGACTCAGTTCAGCTGACGTCTAGTTCGTTTTTGGGCAAATGCAATGTCTAGTATCATACCCAGATATCAGAAGAGTTATGGCATGATATGTGTTCTGTACTCAGCTAATTGATATCAACCAGGAAGATGATGAGGACCAAGTTCACGACCATATGAAGAAATATCAGACTTAGATAAAAAGAACAACCATTGTTTACAGTTCAATATTTAGTCAGTAATATCTCAGGTGAGGACTGTGATTAGACTTGGCTGCTAAAGCACTAGGATTAAATTTAATACATCTTCACTGTGATAATATACTGAATATCTGCTGTCAAGATGAAACGGGAATAAGCCTAAAAAATTCAATTCAATAATAACAAGGTCCTCTTACTAATTATGTCGTAATCCTCAAGGAATTTGGAAATAATTTGGAAAGGTATCAAGTCATACAACTCACCAGTGAGAACAATTAGTTTCTCACTTTCTATTGCACTGAGTCCCTTAATTGATTTTAACATCAGTATTAAATCATTCTTAAAAATATAAATTCAAAGAAATGGAACCAAATATTGCAACCTGAACATATAATTGAACCCTTTAATCACTAGTACACCTCTAGGGAGTTTGTGCTGAAGGCCAATACACTGTAATTTTACAGAGGCTCTTCACTCAAATTTGAAAGATACATTCCAGATCCTTCTTTCTCAGTATAACTTCAGTATAACTCAGTTTATCACTTCAGGATAAACATAAAAATCTTTCCAAAATACTTCTGCATTATTTCCAATGTGAGTAGTACTTAGGAATACCACATTCTTATCACAGTGGAATACGTACATTGAAAGATGTGTTATTGTTCAGGCAGTCAGATTCACCTCATTAAGTTCAAGAATTTCACAACAATCTACACCATCCACTAAATTCGCAACTTATATCATACTCTGGGTACCTTACATACTCATAAGCTCATTTTCCTTCAAACACCCATAAGTACTAATGAAAAAACTATCAAATTGATCAGAACTAAATACACCATTAAGAATCCTGCTCAGAGTTTACCAATTTTCAAGATACCAAATGAAAACTTTTCACTTTTGTACAGAGGAATACAAAAGACTGACAGAAACCAGAGATTTTAACTTCCACTTTTCTAATTTTCACATTTAGCTACTATCAGTAAAAGGAAGTTGACGGAATTCAATATCACAATACAAAATAAAACTGTACCATAAAAGCACAGTGCATCATAAATGTTCAAAGTCAAACTAAATTACAGGTTTCTCCCGCCATCCGAAGGTAGAGCATTCCTATGAAACAGTTCGTAAGCCGAAATGTCATAAAGTGAAGAAGCAATTACCATTTATTTATATGGGAAAATTTTGTGAGCGTTCGCAGACCCAAAAATAATCTACCAAATCATGCCAAACAACACATAAAACCTAAAATAATAGTAACATATAGTAAAAGCAGGAATGATATGATAAATACACAGCCTATATAAAGTAGAAATACTTTTCAACAATCATTACTGCACTGTTCTCCGTAGCGAAAATCTCACGCAAGCGCTGTCGGCAGAAACACGGCGCAAGGGCTCTCCAGTAACCTTTAAGCTATGAAGCTGCCAAATCATACCAAATAACACGTAAAGATACACAGCCGATATAAAGTAGAAATAATGTATGTACAGTGTAGTATCACTTACTGGAATTGGTTCAGCGCCAAGCACACTGATGATGGTGTGTTAGACTGAGTCGTCGCAGGTTGGGCGGTGCAGTGGCCCCCACCCTCCAGGCCGCCAACCGATATATTGCCACGAAGCACACAGGGGTACAGCAGTAGCCGGGAGGTACACAGCACATCTTTAAGAAAAAATCCAAAATAAACGAGCTAATTAATTAGGTGCCACCCAACACGTAATTGTCAGCTCAGATCAGTGCCAATTTCCAATTGCGTCATCTCCGATCTGGGCCGATGATTACGTGTCGGGCGGCACCTAATTAACTAGCATGTTTATTTCGGCTTTTTTCTTAAAGATATGCTGTGTGCCTCCTGGCTACTGCTGCATTCTCTGCGAATCGGTATCTGTCCGTGGCCTGGGTGTTGGGGTGGTGGGACACTGGGGTGTCATCTCATCGTCTGTTTCCATTAGAGCAGGCAGCTCATCTTCTCCTATGACTGCCCGCCTCGATGTCGAAGGTCGAGGTTCGTCGTCTGCTGTGGCTGATGTGGAAGGCTTGCTTGACTGCCGAGCCTCGCGCATTTTTCTATCGTACAGTTCTTTGTAAGGACTCAAACCATCTTGCAAATGTGCCTTAAACCGACATACCCTTTCAAAATTAAAGTTGTACTTTATTCGGTTTCGATTGTTATCCTTTCCTCTTTCAATTGCATCAGCGCTTCATCTATCAGTTCTTGGTCATGGGATGCCAAAACCTCTTCAACATCATCTTTGTCAGCTTCCACAAGCCAAACTCACTTTGTCCGTGCTATGTTCACGATCGAAACGCTTAATTATGTCTAGTTTTACGCTAAGTGCAACACCCTTACGAGCTCTTTTAGGCTTTTCCGATACCATAGAACTCAGCTTGCAAACAGCTGTTCACAGGCACATGTTAAAGCAATGCCAGTGAGAATGCCGTTCCCGGGGAGAGCAGCCGCTCGGGGCGCGCGCTGCCTTTTATCACACGCTGATTTTTTCGTAACAGTGAAAACACCTGAAAGCGAACGTTCGAAAAGCAGGGGACACCTGTATCAAAGTATATATCTGTCATCATATACAAACCTGGTTCCTTAAGAATGTTATAGTCTGCGGTGGTAATGGAGATAAGCTCCCACTATCTAATAAGTGCTCCCAATGGTGTGCACCTCAAATAGCCTCTGATAACCAAGTCCAGCTCCTGGCCTTCACATATGACTTAGATACTAAGCCTGGCAGAACCGTTTCTGCCATCAGAAGGGTCAAAGGCAGGTTACTGGCACCTTAAAACCAGTTGCTTTGGGCAGATGGGGTTCATCAACCATGGTTAATGAAAACTCTTATCTCAAACCTCCACTGCCTTGCAGCTACTCCCACTCATGGGGAAGGCTTCAGGGAAACCCCGAGGAAAAAAATCTGGAGATGGAGTCCCTAAGGCAGTCCTACATCAAATTCAACACTGACTGTTCACTCCTGCGAAGAAGCTGGTGCCAAACTGTATCAGTCTCTGCCGTTCCTTTAGGTTCATCAGATGCATGGAGAGGGGGAGCTTGCTGCATGGGTAACAGTTTGCTCTCTATATTGTACTGCCCTGGCTGGCATTTCTAGACAGTTAGGATGCAATATCCATGGTCGACCCTGACCAACAGAGGCCTCCAAAACCAACCATGAGATTTATTTTCTTGCAGGTAGACTCAATAAATCCAATAACTACAACAGAATCAATGAAAGAACACACCAACAGGTCCGGCCAACCAGTGAGCAAAAGACAAACTGCAAATACAAAAAGAAAGAAAAAGGATGGAGAGATAATAAATATTGAAAACATGACATGAAGTGTCCTTCAAAGTGAGTCAATAGGTTGCGCGAACAGTTCAGTAGTGGGGTAAGTGAGTGTGAATTTATCCATTTCAGTTCAGGAGCCTGATGGTTGAGGGGTAATAATTGTTCCTGAACCTGGTGGTGAGAGTCCCAAGGCTCCTGTATCTTCTTCCTGAGGGCAGCCTCGAAAAGAAAGCATGACCTCTGTGGTGGGTTCCTCGATGATGGATTCTCCTTTCCTGCAACACACTCCATATAGATGTGCTCAATGGTGGGGACAGTTTTACCCGTGATGTACTGGGCCATAACCACTACTTTTTGCTGGATCTTCCATTCAAGGGCATTGCTGTATCCATATCAGTCTGTGATGCAGCCAGTCAATATGCTCTACAGAACAGATGTATAGAAATTAGTCAAAGTTATAGGTGTCATGCCAAAAATTCGCAAACTCCTAAGGAAGCGGAGGCACTGCTGTGCTTTCTTCATAATTGCACTTATGTGCTGGGCCCATAACAGTCCCTCTGAAATGATAACACCGAGAAATGTAAAGTTGATGATCCTCTCCACCTTTGATCCCCCAGTGAGGACTAGCTCATGGACCTGTGATTTCCTCTTCTTGAAGATAATAATCAGCTCCTGGGTCTTACTGACATTGAGTAAAAGGTTGTTGTTGTGGCACCACTCAGCCAGATTTTCGATCTCCCTCCTATATGCTGATCCATCACCATCTTTGATTCAGCCTATAACAGCGGTGTCCTCAGCAAACTTAAATATGACATTGGAGCTGTGCTTAACCACAGAGTCTTAAGTGTAAATTGAGTAGAGCAGGGCGGGCAGTTTGTTCCACACAGCCTGTGGTTCACCTGTGCAGATGGAGATTGTGGGGGAAACTGACTGGGTCTGCAAGTGAGTAAATCGAGGATCCAATTGCTTGAGGAGGTATTGAGCTCTAGGTCTGGAAATTTTTTGATTAGTTTTAAGCAGGTGATAGTATTGAATGCCTGGCTGTAGTCGATAAAGAGCATCCTGATGTGTGCAGCTTTGCTGTCCAGATGTTTCAAGGTTGAGTGAAGAGTCAATGAAGTTGCATCTGCTGTGGACCTGTTGTGCCAGTAGGCAAACTGGAGTGGATCCAAGTTGCTTCTCAGGCAGGAGTTGATTTTCTTCATCACCACCCTGTCAAAACACTTTCTCACAGTGGATATAGGTGCTGCTGAATGATAGTCATCGAGGCAGGTTACTGCATTCTTCTCAGGCTCCAGTATAAATGAAGCCTGCCTAAAGCAGGTGGGTACCTCAGACTGCCAAAGCAAGAAGTTAAAAGATCTCAGTGAGCACTCCAGCCAGATGATCAGCACAGGTCTCTAGTACTCAGCCGGGTACCCCATCTGGGCCGGATGGTTTCCATGGGTTCACCCTCCTGAAGGATGTTCTCACATCAACTTCAGAGACTGAAATCACAGGATTGTCGGAGGGCGTGGGAGTTCATGATGGTTCCTCTATGTTTAGATGGTTAAAGCGAGCATAGAAGACACTGAGCTCAACTGGACGTAAAGCACTGTTGCCACCTATGTTGTTTGATTTCAAACCCTGACACAGTTGTCAAGCATCCTTCATGGATTCAAGTTTAGTCTGGAATTGCCACTTCATCCGTGAGATGACTTTCCAGAGATTGTACCTTGACCTCTTGTAACTTGGTTGGTCGCCAAACATGAATGCCTCTGCTCTGGCTCTCAGCAGATTGCAGATCTTATGGTTCATCCAAGGCTTCAAGTTGGGAAAGACTCAAAATGATCTTGTGGGGGTGCACTTATCTACAACAGTTTTTTATAAACTCTCTGACAACCATGGTGTAGTCATTCAGATCCACTGACGAGTCTTTGAACACAGCTCGCAGTCCACCGACTTGAAGCAATCCTGCAGCAACTCCTCTACCTCTCGCAACCACCTCTTTGTTGTCCTAATCTCTGGAGTCTTCCACTTTAGCATCTTCCTGTATCCAGGTAGAAGGACAGCCAAGTGATCAGATTTCCCGAAGGGCAGTCTGGGCATGGAACCCTACTTTAGTATAGCAGTGGTCTAGTGTGTTGAGACCTCTGGTGCTACAGGTTATAATGCTGATGGTAATTGGGTAATTGCCAAATAAATCACCATGTAGCAGTTGACAAGGAATAGCACTCTTAAATGTAAATTAAGCTACATGACGTATTTTCTATTACTTTCGGTTGCAGTTTTGCAGAACAGCCTATCCACCAAAATACTGAATGCAAAATCCATCACAATTTAGTAGAAAGGCTCCAGAATTCAGAACATTCAACAGCTGTGAAAAAAAAAACTGAGTACTACATTTGGGAAACCCAACACAATCATAATGAAGTATAAAATCTAACACAACTAAAACCTAACCCAGTGCTAAATAAACTCAAATTATTTCAATGCAGGATAAACACAAAAACATAAAACACGAAGGACCACAGAATATAACACAACACAATACACAAAATCTAATGCACTACAGCTGAAATATTCAACATAAGAAAGCACTACATAGAAAAAGCACCCTGAGAAAAACAATATAATATCATAAACATAAAAATTATTAAAGGATGGCCAAGTTCCCTCAGCTCAACAGACTATTAAGAAATCTGAATTTCACCAGTTGCTTAAGCTGAACCTCTCTGAGCAAACTAATTCTTTTTCTTTGTTGTCTACAATGGAGAATGCCAAACCATCACTAAAATGCTACAAACTGCATTACTGATATCCTAAGCTGCTACATTCCAGGTGAATTCCCCATGGCCTCGAGGACTGGAATCACTGAATTCCCTGTAGTATTTGACCGCCCAGGCCTGTACTTACTCTCAGAACCATGAATTCCATCCTTAACCAGATATCCATCCAGCTTCTTTTTAGTATTTAGCATTTGCTGTTTTTGATCAGTTTGTTCCATATTAGTGCATCTGAATTGCTGTGTGAAAAAGTCGGTCTAATGCCTAGATTCACTTCAGAATTTTGTATTTCTGTCCTTGTTCTGTAATCACAATTCAAATTACATTAACCCAATTACATCATTATGCCTTTCAGCATTTTCAAATGATCTGTTGTGTTGTAGGAAAAGAAGAAATTACAAGAGGAAAAATAAGGTCAATATTGTACCACCCTTGAATTCCTCCCACCCATCCCATCATCTCTCAGCAAAATCAAATGTACCAGTTATCACTCGGAACTCTGGCTCTCCAAGCTCAAGGGGTGTTTAGACAAAAGTGGTTGCCAAGATGTTGTCTTGAGATCAGCTGCATTGATTACAACTGAACAGATCCCACTTACTGCATTTCCCATGGGTCACTGAGAAACATTCCTTGAAATCTCAGAGAGCAATTCCATTCTGCTGCTGTTGCACCATAAAAGAATAGCTTTTGTATGACCACTGTTTTCTACTGATTGACGCAACTCAACGGGGTTACCTGCCCTGAATGAAAGCCATTGAACCACCACCAAATCTGTCAAGCAATGTATCAAATTATGGTACCCTTCCTTGCTTTTGCTTGGCAGATAAATTAAATTGCAATCAATGTTATACTTCAGTTAGTCTCACATTATTCATTTCTTTGTTTCAGGACCTACCTGAAGCCAGAGGTCGGATCCATTCTTTGCTATTGAGGTCAAGCCGCCAGAGGTCATTGAACGCTGCATTACAACTGCTTTGAGTGCAACCCCCAAAGACGTACATAGACTGGTTGGCATCATAGTAACAAGCACCTGGAATTAAACATGCAAGAGTTTAACTTCAGCGCGGTGTGCAAAAGCTGGGGACAGGGAGGAAGAGTAGAAATAATACACCTGAAGTATATCCAAGCTGTTATACTGTCTTAATTATATTCTATTGCTATACTGAATTCCAGCAAATACGACTCCAAAGATACAAAGCTGTACAGAGATAGAAATGTGTTTACTGTTAATGCTAAGTTCAAGCTTAAAAAATACAATATTTAAAAATACAAGCTTGCACACACCAACGTCTGCCTTTATAAATTCTATTGTTCATAATGAGAGCAACTGATCACAATAATCTGCCTCATATTATCAATGCCAGGAATTCTGAAATTCTACCATTGTAGAAGGATGTAAATATAGCACAAAATATACAAAAACAGTTCTCATTAAAACTTGAAAAAGGGCAAAAAGAACAAAACGTAGGATTTTAAAGTAAGGATACATTTGTCAACACTGATTCAATTACCCATCATTCAAAATAAAAATGGAAAATGCTGAAAACACAGTGAGTTAGGTAGCACAAAGGGGAAAGGGAAGCAAAGTTATTGTCTCATGCCTTTGACCTGCTGAATGGTTCCAGGGTTTGTTTCCAACATCAGCAATGCTTTTTTTTATCATCAGTATCCATCATTTAACTCGGCTTCACTTAAAGGTTAACCTAGACTGTGATTCACTATATGCAATTTTGCATTTGAAAACAGCTATAAAATGCCAAATAGTCTCATGCTTCAAACAGATTCTTTCCAACACACAAGATTCCAAAACCAAGTTTATGTTGTGAAAAAGTACACACAAAATATACAAAAATTGCCACAAAAAGAGCAGGACTTCCAACTTCTCGTTTTATATCAGCAATCGAAGACACAGCACTTCACACTTAAGCACATGCTGTGGGAAAATAATGTCACCTGCAAGAAAAACACCAATATTCATAGAAAATTTGTTCTGCATACTGGAAATCAGAAATAACAGAACACAATGGAAACATACCAGATAAAGCGGTATCTGCAAGAAGGAATATAACATTCATATTTCAGGTCAGTGACCTTTCATAATTCTGACAGGTCATCGATATGAAATGCCAATTTCTTCCTTCTCTCCTTGCTGCTAAGTACTGGCCATCCCCAGGTAATAAACAGGATACATCTCAGCAGGCAAGGGAGTGGGTGGGATGGCATAGAAAATAATGTATAAAAGTCCATTTGACTTTACTAATATCATGAGAGCTCATTTGTGACGATAATTTGGGCATTCATAACCTCAGGACACCCTGCACTCGGGAAGATGGTTCAGCAAAGATTGTGCAAAGATCAATGTCATCCAAAGATTGCAGCAGTCAACATAAATTTAAAAGGTGATCAAACTATGTCTGAGGTATGGGAAATTATTGATTGAGCTGGAAAATAAAGTGGCTAAGTAAGGTCACTGTACTGAATGTGATCTTCTGAATATATCCTATGGTAAGTGTCATTAAAAGAAAGCTGAAGCCGTTCAGTTGAAAAGGTAAGTTGAACACATATTGACTAGCAGGCCAATAATTAATGGATAATCACAGGAATCTGCACTAAATTTTTACATTATTTGTTCATGAACAATAATAGAATCACAAGTGAAGTAAAGAGGATGACGATGTCATAAAGCTAGGGGGTTAAATGACAATCATGAGGAATTTAATAGTATAAATAGAGCCCAGGCATGAAGATCATGAACATGCTGTTCCCCAAGTGTAGGGCTCATGCATTCTGTGCTGTGCACTTATTATGTGTATTATGGTAATTAGTCATGTAAGTGAGGGCATGATAACGGCAGAGGGAAAACATTTTGTATTCATGCTTATTTTGCGTCAGTCTGTAGCTTGGGGCCAGCAGAGGTCACTTCTTTACTGACTGCTGAGATAAGGCTCAATAATGTTTAATTGTATATTTGCTAACTACTAATAAAGAATCAAAATAAGGAATTTGACTCTTTGGAGCAATGACTGGGGCTGTGGGCGTGTCACACAAGTATAACACAAGGTCGCAGGTAGGAGGCAACTGTTTTGTTTGATTTTAAATCAATTTTTGAGACACTACACCAAGTACAAACATCAGTCAAGGAATGATAAGTTCCAAATACAAGTCACAATCAATAAACTATTACAAAACAGAAAAGAACTTGAAAATATTTCCTAATTGCAGCAAGACAACCTATGACAAGGCAGCACATTGTGAACAGACAGACTTAAGTAGCTGTCAAGGCTCAAGCATCTTTGCCTTTTCCAGCTTCCCTGTTTCATTGAAACATAGTACAGAACACAGTACAGGCCCTTAAGCCCATGATGTTGTGCTGACCTCTTACCCTCTGAGATCAATCTAACCCTTCTCTTCCCTTCATTTTTCTATCATCCATGTGCATGAGGTATATAAGAGTTTCTTATATGTCCCTAATGAATCAACCTCTACATATACCATTGGTAGAGCATTCCACACACCCACTAGTCCGAGTTTTTAAAAAAACTTAGCTCTGACATTAACTCTTATGATTTCTTTCAATCACTTTAAAATTATGCCCTCTTGTATTAGCCATTTTCACTCCGGGAAAAAGTCTTTGGCTATCCATTTGATCTTGTACATCAAGTCACTGTGCATCCTCCTTCACTCCCGAGAAAAGCCTTAGCTCGCTCAATTAATTAAGACATGCTCTCTAATCCAGGTAGTGTCCTGGTAAATCACCTCTGCACTCTCTATAAAGCTTCCACATGCCCTCTATGATGAGGCAGCCAACACAATATTCCAAGTGTTTAATCAGGATTTTATAGAGCTGCTACATTACCTCATGGCTCTTGAACTCAATCCCTGACTAACGAAGGCCAACACGCCATATGCCTTAACCACCTTATCAACTGGCATGGCAACTTTGAGGACCCACAAGATCCCTTTATTCCTCCACACTGCTAAGAATCCTGCCATTAACCCTGTATTCTGCCTTCAAATTCAACCTTCCAAAGTGAATCACTTCAGTTTCCCAGGTCTTTAAGTGACGTCTTACATTGGGAAAGTATTGAAATGGTTCAGGACTACTGCAAAACGTTATCACTGATGCTCAAATGATGTAAATGAATTAAGTTGGTGCGTGGGCGAGTGGCTAAGGCGTTGGACTAGTGATCTGCAGGTTGCGAGTTCGGACCTCAGCTGAGGCAGTGTGTTGTGTCCTTGAGCAAGGCACTTAACCACACATTGCTCCTGCATGTTTATTTCAACCAATTTCCCCCTGGGATCAATAAAGTAAGACTATGACTATGACTAAAAGAATTGTTTCAACATAGCGAATTCTTTAAAAACTTCAACGGAGTTAGAAGTTTTCAGACATCTATTAAATAAACCTGTCAGGAATAAAACAATTGATTTAAAGACCTCAAAAAATATGGTTAGAGTCTATATTCCAATTGCTGCAAATGGAAGAAAATAAAAATCCTGTCTACAGGGACCCCAAATTTCATCTTGTGCCCATACTTCACCAAAGGCACTAACGTTTAATGAAAATCAAAACTGCTTTCCTTCCAATATCTCTCACCCAACAACAACCATTTTCAACTTTGTGATCTCAGGATATGCATGCCAGTCAAACTTCAATGCTGCTTTAGTAAAAGTCCAACTCCCAGCACAAGCAACTTGATGGGAATCATGACCTGAGCTTTCCTCTCCTTGACTCTGGGTTACTAAGTCCTGTTGTGCTCCAAAATGTAGTTTGATTGCGATCAGCTAAAACAGCACATTCTAAGAATGAAACTAAGAATTAAAGAACTTACAGAAAATAGGCAATTCTATTGTCCATGATTCAGATGTTAATATCTTGTTCAACCAGTAGCTTAAAAGTTCAAGTCTTATTTCAGAGACTTGTAGACAAAAATCTAGGCTGACACTAGGTGAGGTCAGCCTTTTTGGTTGAGATTTTAAATCACCCCATCTGCCCTGTCAGGTGGACATAAATAACTAAAGGTTTTATCTGAAGAGCAGCAGAGGATTACCTGTGATCAACTAGACAATACGACATTAAACATTTCCAGGTAAACTGTTAAATGTGGAAACATGCTATGCATAAAGTAGTAATTTTGTTTTGTACATAACAACTATTACACTTTACAAGTACTTAATTAACCGTGCACTACAACACAGTGTTAACACCCTTTCAATTTCCCCCTCCAAGTTTATCACTTCACAAACATGGATCACTCACTAAAGAGAAAAGGACAGATAAGATTGTTGACATCACGCTTTTGAAAAATTACAATAGATATTAGGGGTTACCATCTGCTGCAATCCAAGGTCAAGAATTAACACCCCAGAACAAATCCCAGCAGCAGTTTGCAATTTTCGGACATTAGAGGAAAAATGTAGGGATAAAAAAAGTGAAGGATACAATTGTTCCCCAAAAATCTTCGATAACAATTCCTGACAATCAGGAATGATTGTCACATAGGGAATATGTTAAACATGAAAAACTCTGTAGATGCTGGAAATACAAAGCAACACACACTAAATGCTGGAGGAACTCAGCAGGTCAGGCAGCAATGTCAATCATCTATTCATTTCCATAGATGCTACCTGACCTGCTGAGTTTCTCTAGCATTTTGTCTGTGTTGCTAAGGAATATGTTGTCTGCAGGTCAAAAGACAGCAGATGAAGCCAAGCAAGTGTTCTTCAAGATTAATCATTCATTCCGATGACACATTTGCAGAAACTGCATCCAAGTGAAAATTCACACATATTAGCACAATCATGCAGGTTTGCTGCCTATGCATAACAAATTGAAGATGTAACTCTTGAGGATCAAAAACATCAATACAATCACTGCTTTAATAAATATCATCCACCCAGGCTAAAGCAATGGCATCATGAAATTCTACTTACTGTGCGAAAAGCGCTGGGTAATTGGAGTCCCAGGATATGGATAGGTTCGGCTCTCCCATTGAATATATCCTCCCTGAACAGCTTTTATAAAACCATGATAACACTGGTGAGCCACACCTGATGTGAAAGGGATACAGAAGTTTAGTGGCTTAATTTATATACCTGGTAATAAATCTATTTACCATCTATTTACCCTGATTCCCATGAGAAATTCTTTTTCAATTACCTACAAAGCTTGAGAACTGTTAGCAGGTTGTGAAAATGTATATTACATGGCAATATTCTTTTTGATTCTGAAGATGGAACTAGAACTTTGAATACAAGAGTTAGGAAAACGAATGAGCTGCAAAGGCAGCTACAAGAAAAAGCCACCAAACTGAACAGTATAAATGGATTGACAATGGACCTTTCCATTTAGTACTTCTACAGTCTCACAACACATCTCTACTCTGATTCCCAGCTCCTTCAGTACCTCACTCTCCTTCTACAGCTGTGATGGAAAGACACTGATAAAAAGTGTGCTGGCAAGAATATCTGCGTGAGATTACAATGTAAGCAGATGAAGACCAACAAACATGCATATGTCTCCAACTCTCCTTCCCTTTCGACCATAAAATTCCATTGAGGCTGCAAAGGTCCAAACCACCACAGGTAACACCAATAGACCAGAAACTTTGCAACACCATCATAGCCCAGGAACTCATGACATCTTAATATTGCTCTTGCTGGCCAAAGGCGGCTAGCAAAACGAGCAAGGTGGAGAACACATCAACTGACAATGCAAATCAGAAGATGAATGTGGTTTCAAGAACAAGCTAGTTTGGTACCCAAGTGACCAATAAATGCTCACTCATCACAGAATCATCTAGCTACCATCTTCAATACATGTGCCTAATATAGCAAAGACAATTCTACTCGAGCAATATCTGACACTATTTGATTGGGGAGATGTGCTCAATTTCACTAAATACTTTCAGATTTAGTGCCAGTGCTCAAATGAACATAGCCTTTTTGAAAAGTACAATTGGAAGGGAAATAGGGAAAGCTAACTCCAATGAAGTCCGCCCTGCATAAATGATTAAAACTAACAATTAACAACACACCACTTTGTCAGTGAGACAAGTAAAATATTTCATGGCAACATCCTTGCTCCAGGCATTAGCACCCGTTAGAATGTGTTAATGTACTAGCAAGGAACCACATAGACATCTACATTACTTTTACCATGACAACTGCAGATGACTATCAGAGTGATCACAGGCTGATTCAATCTTACATCAGCATTAGTCGGGTCCCAAAACAACACCACCAATTGAAATGCTTCTAAGGAAAAACCAACACCAAATGACAAAGAAATGGCAAAGAAATCAAATAGCCAACATGATTACTCTCCCACCCAATAGGTTTCTCAATAGTTTCACTGTACTGATCTGCCCTCAAGTCCACCATAATTAGCACCCTTGAAGATATGCACAGAGGCTGGCTTGATATCATGAACCAAGAAGCTAATATATCTGAAGCACAAGGCATTTTGACACTATGAGAGCTTAAGGGGTAAAAGAAAGAGAGCAGCGTGTCCACCAAGTAACCTACCCATGGATTCTAATCTAATGTGGCCCAAACATCAAAAGACTGGACAGAGACGACCGCATCAAGAACAGACAGGCAGTCCCTGCTGGAAGCAGCACTTCATAGATCTCCAGAACCAAGACGTGCACCTGACCTCACTCACACTATTGTGTCAGCATCTCAGCATTACTTTACACCAGTAATTTGAAAAGACCATCCAAACTTGGTCATCAATGTCTCTGGAATAGGAAAAAAAAATCACTAACAGTCAAAAACATAAGAGCACCCAGACCCCTCAGTTAATGTTAGGGGTCCATTAAAAAAAAAGGTTGGGAGCCCCTGAAGAACAAATTTATGACTCACTTGAGAAGAAATGAACATGCTAGTGGACATCAGAGATGCTATAATCTTGACCATTTTTCAAGTTAAGAAATATCCAATTCTTGCAATTACAGCAATTGTCTGCCACAGGCAAAGGCATCTCAAGAATCCTTCCCAGATACTCCCTCCCAGTGATTGAAGAGTTGTAATGCTGATTCTGCCCAGAAAAATGCATATTAGGTATAATTTTCCTGACTTTACAAATCCTGGATTATAAAGGAGGGAGAACATTCCAAAAGAGACTTCTTATGACTTCAAAAAAAACCATTCAAATCACAAAACAGATTATGGAAGATTCTTCTCAAATTGATCTTAAAAGTTAATCAGCATCCTCTATCTGCTACATGCCAACTGTCAGCATCAAAGACACAACAGTGCAGCTCAGGTTTAAGAAAAGCTGGATCACTGCAATTATGTATCAATCTTCCTTTCTGCAATATTTCACTTTAACAGCATGCTCTTCACCATAGTTATCTACTGGACAAGTGGCAAACTACTCAACCTTCACTGCCTCTACTCCAGAACAAAGTCTAACCTCAGCGCTGTTTACAGTACATATACATACTGAGCAAAAGTCTTAGACAACCTTATTTTTTAATATAAATGTTTTAAATGTTTCTTTTGCAGTAGTGTGTCATTAGAAAAGAAATTTTAGATTTCCAAACATTCATGTTACAGAGAAATCTTACACTTCATTAAAGAAAGTAACGTATTTAATAAAAAAACACTTTTCAAATAACAAACTAGGTATATAGCCCAGTTTAAGATTAAGCAAAGATAACAACTAGGTGCTAATGATCAATGACATAAAGAATTGAATGAACTAAACAGATTAACTGAACAGAAATGGGTATAGAAATAATCAAACTAGGCAAAGGACAACCAAACTAAAAGTTGAGGGTATGGCAGATGTGTCCGTTTAATCTGCAAATCATCAATTCTTACACCATGGCAAGAGTGAGCACAGCAACAAGACACAAGGTGGTCGTCCTGCATCAGCAAGATCTCTCCCTAGTAGACACGAGTTTCAAGATGTTTTGTCCAAGCTCTTCTGAAGCAGCACAACCAAACAGGCAAGATTAAGGACCAGAAACGCAGTTGTAACAGCAAAGGTGGTCATACCAAATACTGATCTTATTTTTTTTACTGTTTACTGCTCTTCATAGTATTTTTTGATAGATGGATACTTTTCATTTCATTATTTTTGAAAGCATCTCCACTTTCAGATTTTTTAACATGTGCCCAAGACTTTTGCACAGTACTGTACAGCGCTTAGTATGTACACACTTTTAATATAATTTTTATTATTTTCAAAAAGAATACATGAAAAGATAATATCTACCCTCCCCCCTCCCCTTAACCCTCCCCCCCCCCGCATATAAAGTCCTACCTAAAAAAGAAAAGAAGAAAAAAAAAGAAGAGCCGCCTGGGTATTGAAAGGTTTCCACATGCACCATGGAATTCAAAATAAATTTGGTATACTTATTCGTTACTTTCCCCAAGGGACTAAGATCTTTATCAGATCACTTAAATATGCCATCCTATCTTTTGTAAATAAGGGCGCCAAATATTCAAAAATGTTACATATTTATCTCTTAAATTATAAGTAATTTTTTCGAGTGGAATAGAACTAGCCATTTCATTATTCCAACGATCCATACTTAAATACAAATCAGATTTCCAAGTAACTGCTATAGTCTTCTTAGCTACTGCCAGTGCAATTTTTATAAATTCTTTCTGATATTTATTCAATTTAAGTTTCGGCTTTATCCCTTCGATATCACCTAATAGAAATAATACAGGGTTATGTGGAAGTTGAGTTCCAGTAATTTGTTCCAATAAGACTCTTAAATTTATCCAAAAGGGTTGAATTTTAAAACAAGACCAAGTAGAATGTAAGAAAGTACCAATTTCTTGATTACACCGAAAGCACTTATCGGATAGATTTGAATTTAATCTATGTATTTTTTGTGGTGTAATATATAATTGGTGTAAAAAATTATATTGTACTAATCTAAGTCGAACATTTATTGTATTTGTCATACTGTCAAGACAGAGTCTTGACCAATTTGTTTCATCAATATTAATATTCAGATGTTTCCCATTTTTGTTTTGACTTATGGATTCCTTGTTTAATTGTCTGTTTTTGAATCAAATTATACATACAAGAAATAAATTTTTTAATTTTCCCTTTTTGAATTAAAGTTTCAATTTCATTAGGTTTTGGCAAAAACATTGTTTGACCCAGCTTACCTTTTAAGTAAAGCCCTTAATTGAAGGTAACAAAAGAAAGTGTTATTTGATATTTTATATTTATCCTTTAGTTGTTCAAATGACATCAATATACCTCGTTCATAACAATCTCCTATAAATTTAATCCCTTTTTGGTACCAATTATATAAAAGTTGATCGTCCATTGTAAAAGGAATAAGTCTGTTTTGGAACAAAGGTCTCCTTGCTAATAAAGATTTCTGTATTTCATTATCAACATTTATCTTATTCCATAGATCAATCAAATGTATTAATATAGGAGATTCTTTCTTTTCCCGTATCCACTTAGATTCCCATTTATATATAAAATCTTCAGGTCTATTTTCTCCTATCTTGTCTAATTCTATTTTAATCCATGCTGGTTTTTGATCATCGAAAAAAGATGCAATAAATCTAAGTTGATTTGCTTTATAATAATTCTTAAAGTTTGGAAGTTGTAACCCTAACTCAAATTTACATGTCAATTTTTCCAATGTCATATTCTTGACATTTTACCTTTCCAAAGAAATTTTCTCACACATTTATTTAACTCTTGAAAAAATTTCTGTGGCAATTGTATTGGTAATGTTTGAAACAAATACTGTAATCTAGGAAATATGTTCATTTTTACAACATTGACGCTACCTACTAAGGTTATTGGTAGTATCATCCATTTGTCAAGATCTTCTTGAATTTTTTTCAAATGTGGTAAATAATTAAATTTATATAAATTCTTAACATCATTATCAAGTCTTATACCTAAATACTTTATACCATTTACCGGCCATCTAAATTGGGTTGCTAACCGACATTGACTATAGTCTCCTTTAGTAAGAGGTAAAATTTCACTTTTATCCCAATTTATTTTATAACCTGATACCTTCCCATATTCATCCAATCTAGAAGATAATTTATGTAACGAATGTTGTGGGTTTATTAAGTAAATCAAAACATCATCGGCAAAAAGATTAATTTTATATTCCTCCTGGTTAACTCTAAAACCCATAATATCTGGATCAATTCTGATTAGTTCTGCTAATGGCTCTATCGCCAGTACAAATAAAGCAGGTGATAATGGACAACCTTGTCTAGTTGACCTTTTTAACTGGAATGGTGTTGAAATTTGAGAGTTTGTCACTACTTTAGCCTTAGGGTTAGAATTTAAAATTTTAATCCAATTTATGAAAGATGTTCCTAACCCATATCTTTCTAATACTTTAAATAAAAAATCCCATTCTAATCTATCAAATGCTTTTTCTGCATCCAAGGCTACTACTATACTCTTCTCGTCCCTTTTTTGTGCCAAATGAATTATGTACACACTTGAACATTAAGTTCCAAACATCTGACACAATGGCCACCATCAAAATATCAACCTACCACAGCAACACAAGTCCACCCCTGATAATTAAGATCCATTCCAAGACTCTGTGGAATAAGGATCAATCCCATATCTTGGAAGACATTTCTCATTGAGAGCACATATCAATGATAACGTTCACTACTGCCTATGATGCACAAGCACAGCTTCTGCCCACCTGACAAAGTGTTAATGTCAAACGTGGCACCAAATACGTGGACTACAGAGCAGCAGCAATCCCTATCCTTCCACATGCACCAGAGACACAGACTGGACAAATACATTTAATATGAAGTCAAAATCCTTCAAGCTCACTGGCATGGCTGACAAACCAAGGTCAACATCCTTTCTCAACTAATTCCACTGTGTGCCAGGATCTCTCTTGTTTCCTTCATCTTTTCCATCCGTTCCACCCTTGTTATCTTCACTAATCACCCTCTGTTCCATCTGCTTATCACCCACACAACCATCTACCTGGATTTCTTCTCCCTTGGTTCCCCTCTCCTATCCCTTCCCCCACCTGGTTCCATCTGCCCATCATCTTCCTGGTTCCACCAACTACCTACCAGCCTGTTTCAACACTGCCACCCCCCCACCACAAAATTATCACCACTACCCCACCGGCCAGCTACAGTCTAACCCCTCTTTCTTACTTCTCTATATTAACCATATTCCCTCTTATGCTCTCAGAATTGATGCACATTCATAACCCACAGCACTGACTGTCCCTTTGCCACCACAAATGCTGCTTGGCCACTGAGTTCTTCCAGCAATGTATATATTGTTCTCCAGGTTCATCTGCAGTCACTTGTGACTCCATGCCACATGCTTCCTTCATCACCATATCTAACTGTGTTGTCACTCTGAGGGAATTATGAACTTGAATTCCAAGATCATTCAACAACATTCCTTAGCTATCATTAACTGTACACATTCTGACTTCCCAAGACAGATCAGGATGAAATTCTATCTGCCAATGCTCAGCCTGATTTTGCATCTGACTTATAACCTGCCTAAAAAGTCTTCCTCACACTATCCACACCACCACCAGCTTTCATATCATCCACAAACTTATATCTCTGATGGGAAAACACACAGGAGTATACAGAAACTCAATCAACCCACGCACCAGAACCATCAATCTCCACCAACAGCAGAGTCGGCAGATCCTGAATAGGACTCATTAGTTATCTCAGAATCCACAGAATTGTAATGGAAACAAGTTATTCCCCAAGGGACTGCATAGGAAACCTACACATTTCTCCATAAATGTTCAAAAGCACCATTGAAGAAGAAAGCTGACGCACAGCTTTAATACCAGAGGGTGAATTCCTTGCTCATTACGAGATGGACAAAGACCCTTGGCTCCAACAAACTGTGTGGATTATTTGAAGGGCTTTACCAACATTCACACAATTGGGTTGTATACCTCATTAAATTTTCCAAGATATGGTTACAAATAAATTCTACAATGTGGCAAAGGAGATGATATATGGGATACTAAGATAAAGATCTGGAAGTTATAGAAAGGACAGAAGGAATGCTTTACTCATGAAGAGTCATATTATGAGAAAAGGATATAAGTAGGATGGTGTAAACGGGTCCAAGAAATAATTTTATTTTAAGAAACACCCAATAGTGATTAAGTACAGCCAAAAAGAACAAATATATTGGCACAAATTACTTTTCCTGTTCATAGAAATTCCAAGCTCCAATTGAGAAATGAAGGTAAATTTCTTTTCTCTTATGTGGTGTTTAAATTATAATCTTGTCCAAAATGGCATCTTGATTTTACTCCCAGATTTTTATCCTACTCCAAAATTTTACTATGAACCATGTTGCATACCTTTAATGAGTCGATACCACTGTTTACAAACAAGAGCAGCTGTTTTGTGCTCTTGATATGGAGACAAAAAGGACAAGATGTATTCCAGCACCTCCTCAGGCAATTCTAACATTGAGCGGTTATGTCTCAGTTCCTCAACTTCTAATTCAACGTGAGCTTCTTCGTCCTGCTCCATGGGCCCATCCAGTACTTCTTCTGTGTCCATGGCAATAAAACTGTCATCCTCACTGTCCGATGAGCTGGCCATCTCATGCCACTCTGTATTATAAATGAGGAAAAAAATTTGAAGGTAGGTTGAAAATATAACAACTCTCAGCTGCATTAAGTACCTTTAGACAAAGTGCAAAAGACTAAAGAACAGAATACACAACGTTATCAATGATAGCAACATAATGTAATATTAGAACCACTGAGATCTCTGATGTCAAGGCTCAACCAGCAGACTCACTTTTAGGGACCCTTCATCTCATGTTCTTGATATTCATCACTTATTTACTTATTATTGTTGTTTCTTCTTTTTGTATTTGCACAGTTTGGTGTCTTCTGCATTCTGGTTGAACGCCCTGGTTGGGTAGACTTTCAGTGACCCTGTTATGGTTATTTTTCTATAGATTTATTATGTATGCCCATAAGAAAATTAATCTCAGGGTTATATATGGTGACATATATGCATACTTTGGTAATACATTTACTTTCAAATTTACCTTTTTCTCTCTTACTTCTTCAGTCTTGGACTCTTATCAGCTACATCAAAATACGTTTAGGAAAAGTCCTTACCTCCCCATATTACACAAGTCCATATTTATATGTAGAATATATCACTTCAAGGTTATGCACTTCATGTCTCAAGACTACTAAGCTTTCCACTTAGAAACTTGACAGGACTCAAAATTTCTCTTAAACCTTTATCAGCGCATGATAGCGTCCATAATCTAACATGTCCGTCCTTGGAGTACCCAAGTGTCTTCAACCATTTGAGAAAAATCACAAGACCATGAAATTTTAAAGGTGGCCTTCATCTAGTTTTGGATACGATTATTATCTGCAACTTGAACAGTTTAATCTACTGTGTGTGTCACATAATACATCCAATATCTTAAAAAACTATGTAAAGTAATACAGTAAAGTTGTCAGAAGCTTCTTGGGTGATGCTCTAAACTTCTCAAGTTCTTTCAGGCAAAGGTAGAAGCTGCACTGGTGAAGCCTTACAGAAAGAGGCACACCAGAAAAAAAAGTGACACACAACATGATGTACCTGTGTCCCAGCATCATTACTCAATTCAAAATGCTCAGCCAACACAAGGCCCTTATACAGAAAAATGAAACCTATCACAACAGTGACGGATCCTGTTCACATTACAGCAATGCCAACATAGAATTCCTCATTGTAACAAGCTCTGCATTTTGTAATACCATACAGAAAGCATAGCAATACTTCCCAAGCTTAACCAGTATTACCAGAAAATTTGCAAGATCAAAAGGTTATGTACAAGATCTCTCAATTCCTATGACCCACTGGATGAAAGAATTTTTGTTACCCTGCCAAGAAGGAAATGGGGTCAACCATAACTATATATAAACCGTAAGTATTACTAAGCATTTTAAATAGAACCAAATCTCCCCACTGCTTTGCAGTTAAGTTTACACCACAATCTGAATTTCTAAAGCAAAGAACAATTAAATAGCAAAAAAGTAATTTTATTATGTCACTTTCACAATTCATTTTCTTGCAGGCATTCACAGTAAATACAAAGAAACCACAACTGAATCAATGAAAGACCACACCCAAGGTGCAAAAGACAACTAACTGTGCAGATACAGAAAGAAAAGGGAGCACCACGATACCGTAGTTGTTAGCGTGACGCTACAGCTGGAGATGTCATAGTTCAATTACGACATCATCTGTAAGGAGTCCACACGCCCTCCAGTAGCTCCACTTTCCTCCCACAGTACAAAGACACACTGGTTGTTAGGGTAACTGGGTATTGTGAATTGTCCTGTGAACCGGGGGGCTGCTTGTCAGCGTGGCTCAAAGGGTTGGAAGGGCCTATTCCACACTGTATCTCAAATAAACAAACAGTTCAACAATGGAATGAGTGAAGTTATCCCCTCTGGTTCGAGAGCCTGGTGGTTGAGGGGTAATAACTGTTCCTGAACCTGGTGGCGTAGGTCCTGAGGCTCCTGTACCACCTTCTTGATGGCAGCAGCGAGAAGAGAGCAGAGTCGAGATGGTAGGGGTCCTTGATGATGGTTGCTGCTTTCCTGCAACAGCACTTACATATACATTTGCTCGATGGTGTGCAGAGCTTTATCCATGATGAACTGGGCTGCATCTACTACTTTTTGTAAGATTTTCCGTTCAAGAGTATTGGTGTTACCAGGCTGTGATGCAACCACTCAATATAATCTCCACCGCACATCTCTAGAAGTTTATCGAAGTTTTAGATGACATGTCGAACCTTTACAAGTCTCTAAGAAAGTAGAGGCACTGCTGTGTTTTCTTCATAATTGCACTTATGTGCTAGGCCTAGAACAAGTCCTCTGAAATTATAACACTGAAGAATTTAAAATAGCTGATCCTCTCCACCTCTGATCCCGCAATGTGGACTGGCTCATGGACCTCTGGTGTCCTCCTCCTGTGGTCAATAATCAGTTCCTTGGTCTTGTTGACAATGAGTGAAAGGTGGTTGTTGTGGCACCACTATCAGATTTTCAGTCTCCCTCCTATATGCCAATTCGCCACCACCTATGATTCGGCCAACAACAGTAGGCTCCAACCTGATGGCACGTACAGCGATTTCTGCTTTCAGTATTTTTTTTTCTCCTCCCCCTTTTCTCTTCTTCAATTCCGCACTCTGGCCTCTTATCCCTTCTCTTCACCTGCCCATGATGTCCCCATAGTGCCCCTCCTTCTTCCCTTTCTCCCATGGTCCACTCTCATCTCCTATCAGATTTCTTCTTCTCCAACCCTTTACCTTTCCCACCCACCTGGCTTCACCTATCATTTTCTAGTTTGTCGTCATTCCCCTCCCCCACCTTCTTATTCTGGCCTCTCCCCCCTTCCTTTCCAGTCCTGAAGGGTCTTGGCCCGATTCATTTCCACAGATGCTGCCTGACTTGCTGTGTCTTGTTTTTCACTTCCATGCACTAACCCGATATTCCTCAATTCCTTTAATATCTAAAAATATACTAACCTGTTCAGCATTTCCAACCCTCCTAGAGAGGGAATTCTAAAAGATTCACCACATTAAAGCTGAAGAACCGTTCTTTCTGAATGGCCAGCTCCTCACAATGAAACAGTAACCACTGCTTCTAGACACTTCCACTAAAAGAAACTTCAAAATTCTGCTTCTAACCCTTCAAGCCCCTTAAGAACTCTGTATGTTTCAATGAGATCACTACTGATTCTTCTAACCTCAGGAATATATATCTAATCTGCTTAATCTCACCTCGTATAACAACACCACTATCTCACAAAGCAATGGTGCACTCTATCACAGGTATATCCTTCATTTGGTAGGGAAACCAGATGATACGCAATACTTCAGATGACACCTGACCAAGGCTCAGTATAGTTGGGGCAAGAGTTGTTTTGCACTCAAATAATCTTCCAACGAAAGTCAACATATCACTTGCTTACTGAACCCACATTTAACTTTCAACAGCTCATGTTCAGAGAGACCCAGCTCCTTTTGAATACCAACACCTTTCCAGCTCTCAAAGACACAAGGAAAAGAGCACAAATTGTATTTTGTGTTAATTTATAAAAGTCATTCTTCAACTTCTTTTTTCCTTCATTTTAATTACATAAAGCAGTGACTGTAGGCCTATATATATATCTTTTCAGCGGCCATATTATCAAATGGATGACTGAAATGACTTGTAGATTCAAGGATTCAAAGTACATTTATTATCAAAAAATGTATGCAGTATACAACGCTAAGATTCGTCTTCCCACAGATGCCCATGAAACAAAAGAAACCATGGAATCAGCTTAAAGAAAAACATCAAAGCCCCAATGCGCAAAAAAGGAACAAATCGCGCAAACGGCAAAAAAAAGTCATTGGATATATTTAAGTCAGAGGTTATAGGAAGGAGAGTGGGGTTAAGGAGGAAAATAAATCAGTTATGATCAACTGGGAAAACAGACTTGATGGGCTATGGTCTGAACTTTAAAGGGTTGATAGGTTAACTGCTGACTGTAAAGTGCTTCCATTGTGGAAGATGAGTGGTGGGGAAGTCTGGTAGTTGGGTGTAGGGAAAGGGAGCTCATGCGAATGGGAGGAGACTAGAATGGGTTAGGAAATGATTAGTGTAACAATGAGTTATGGTTGACACTGACTCGCTGAGCTGAAGGGCCTGTTTCTATGCTGTATTGCTCAGGCTCTATAACTGTCTCTTAGCATCCTTACAATCAACCCAGCCTATTACACAGATGACATTCATAACCAGAAACCAAACGAATCACTTCTTCAAAGGATTTTCTGATTGCAACTTGCAGCTATTCCAATACAACAAATTAAGAGAGTTTTGATTGACGTTCCTCTGAAGTTTTACTTACTGGGGTTATTTGGAAGAAGGTTTAGATCCCTTTAAGTTAGCACACAACAGTTTAAATAAAACTTATTGCAACCCTTCTGAGCATATAGGTTTGTGTTTGATCAGCACAACATCGTGGGTCGAAGGGCCTGAACTGTGCTGTAGTGCTCTATCTTCTAGTGTTCTAAAATGAACAACTAGATAGGAATAACATCAAGTCAGAGATAAAGTCCCCTCAAGCTTTTTCCACCATTCAATACACTTTAACCAATCAGTTCCTTAGATTACTTACCTACTCATTCATCGAAAGGCTACCTTAACAATAGTCTAAACCTTCAGAGTATCTTTTTTTGATGGGATGGTAAGGTGGGAGGGGAAGAGGAATACTACACCAAACTTCCAGTATCCTTTGTGGGAATAGAACCTCCTGACTTCATCCTTAAATGTTCAAGCTCTAATATCAAAATTGTTCCTTCTTGTTCTGCATTCCTCTACCAGAAGAAACAATTTGACTGAATCTGCTCCATTTTAACGTTTTAAATATGGGAATGATAAGATTGCTGAACGGATCCGGACTCAGATCTGGGCCATACCATCCAAATATTCGGACCTCGGTTTTTTTGCACTACCTTACTTTCCCTTTTCTGTTTATGATTTATAATTTATATTTTTAATATTTACTATCGATTTGTACTCCAGGGAGCGTGAAGTGCAGAATCGAATATCGCTGTGATGATTGTACATTCTAGTATCAATTGTTTGGCAACAATAAAGTATAGTTAGGTTACCTCTCAACATTCTAAGCTCAAGAGAACAGTAAGTTTATATGAAATATCTCCATTTAATTCCTGGCATATTTCTGGCAAATCTGTAATGTATTCTTTTCAAAGCCAATTAGAGCTTTCTAAGGTCCAACCAAGGTCTTCTAGAGCTGTAAAATTAGATCCTCATTTCCAAATTCCAATCTCTTTAAAATGAAGGGTAACACTCCAATACCCTTTTGGTTATTTCACACCTGAAGTTTCTGGAGATTGAACAGTGTGATGTAACAGAATATACTATGAAATGTCAAATACTTTGATGTATAATGCAGTGTTATTCCTCTCCACTCCTTGTGGGGCATCGGGTGACAACTTGCCGGTTCTTTAACATTTTTCGGTCTTTTTTTTAAACGAGGCCAAGTTGCTAGTGTGATGCTCAACGCAGCACAGATGGAAAGCATGCAAGGAGCAGGCTGGATTCAAACCCGGGTGCTGATGCCACTACACCACCGGCCAGCCACAATGCACAGTACAAGCTACTTATTTCATGACTTAAACTAAGCAACATCCAGAGTCAGAGGGAGACCTAGAGCAGTCAAAATATCAACTTGGTTTTACAAACCTCCAAAGTGCACAATGGAAAATGGCTGAATGTTGTTCATGATTTAGAATAAGGAACATAGGACAGGAAAAAGCCTGCGCCAAATATGATGCCAATTCAAACTAATCCCATCTGCCTGCCGATGTCTATATCCCTAGGGGTGCAGGACATAAAAAAGGTTGGGAATCCATGTATTAAATGCTCCTATTTTATCTGCTGCCACCACTTCATCTGATCTTTCAAGCACCTACCACTTTCAGAAAGATAAGGTTTCCCTCCTAAATCTACTTTAAACCTTCTCCCTTTTTAAACAAACAATTCACACACCCATTATTATACACTACCATTGTAAAAGCACTGCCAAGTACAGCCGCTTCAATAATTACACCTTACAAGGTACAGACTCAGTTCCAACAACAATCCATCGATAGCAATAGCTGACACCCAAATGATACTGTTCTGGCTGATTCAAATTAATCCTTGCTCCTCATTTCAAGTCGTCCATGCATTTTTTTTTAATAACAAAATACAGAGCTGTTTTGTAGAACAACTGAATAGCTATACTTTTGCTCAATTTACAATTCCTTTGCAATTTTTTTTACAGGATCCAGCTATTTAATATAAACCACTTGTACAGGACTGATTCCGCTTCTTTGCTAAAAATTCATGCAATTTAACCATTCACTAAGATTGTTTCAGGTTAAATTGGGAGGAAAATCCTCGTCATCTTTAAAAGTGAAAACTTCAAAGCAAATTTACCAAAATACATCTACTACCTTGAGATGTTTTGCAGATATTTACAGGAAAAGGAACAGAATTTTATGAAAGTCTTTATTATTCAGAAACAGGATCAAAATAAAGACCCAACATCTCATCACCACCACTTGACAATTTCTCACTGATAATCTCACTGTACATATGAGACTTACTTTACATACTATACATACTTCTTTACCACATTATGGGTACAAGTTGTTCATTGTTATTCATTATTAATGCTTTGAGATTCAGAAATATGCCATCAAGTTGAATTTACACCCAAAACACTCCCACTTATTCATTCTCTAGGGTGCAGGTGCCATTTCACTCTTCTCCCTTAACAATATGGGATAGATAAGGGCATTGGTATTAATAAATCAAC
Source organism: Mobula hypostoma (assembly GCF_963921235.1). NCBI lineage: Eukaryota > Metazoa > Chordata > Chondrichthyes > Myliobatiformes > Myliobatidae > Mobula > Mobula hypostoma. The sequence continues at coordinate 23,988,789 of NC_086121.1, read as the reverse complement.
TTTATAGGATTCAATGAACTATGTCATCTTTTCTTAACCCATACCGTAGGATATACTGATATTGCCTTCTTTAATGCCATAGCCGGTGGTTCTACATTCAGCTCTATGTCTCGATAATAGGGATAAAGTAGATCTCAATAAAGGTGAACTTTGAAGGGTTTGCATCTGACCCTGGACCCAGGCCGTACATGGCTGCCACTGGCATGTGGCCAACTCCACTAACTGGGCTCGGAGGCTTTCCAGTACAAAGGGCCAGATACCGGCCCAGAGCAGCCACAACCCGCAGCGAGCAACCTGCTGAACATCCCTGTTCAGAGCTGGCTGCACAGACGTTGCTTCATCCTTGCCGGACGCACAGCCCGAAGTGGGCGCTACGCACTGCCCGCAGCCCCGGGGAAGGAGAGGGGCTGCTGGCACTCATTCCCTGGCTGAGATTTACCCAAGCCCTGGGGCTCCGGCCTCCCACCACCTCCCTCTCCTCCTCCTCCTCCTCCTCCTCCACCACCACCAACCCCCCCCCCCACAAACAACACTCACCGGCCGAGCTCGCTCCCCCTCCCCCTGGCGCCGGCTGTTGAGCGCGCTAAGGGTCGCTGCTTCCGATAGCTGCCGTGCCCCTTCGGCGCTTCCGTGTTTCCGCCGCTGGCCTCCCGGCGACTCCCGCTCTCACTCTCCGAGATCCGCCATCTTCCGCCAGAAGCAGCAGCGCCGCGGCGGCGCGCACGCAGCGGAGGACGTCACAGCCGCGCGCCCACGTACCCCACCTGGCGGCCGCGCCACGCAGAGCTTGGACCCAGCCTTGCCAACTCGCTGCGAGAGCCGCTCCTCTCCAGTGACCTGGTGTCACATCCCATTAACTCCAGTCACTTCGTCTTCATTATTACGTTGTCATCACTCGAGTCACTTTTACTCAAGCTGTGATCCTTCATATACTTTGTTCATTAAGTGCTGACACCCGTCACCATGTTGAAGGGTCTTTAAGCAATTCGATCACTGTTATTAAAAAAAATTATGGAAATCTGAAACAAAAACTAAAAATGCTGGAACCCGCAGAGAGAAAGAAATTTAACAGTTCAGTGTGAACAGAGAAACATTGGCAATAAAAGACAAAGGGTCAATGATGCAAATACGTCTGACGTTAAATGACATAATATCTAGGTGCAAGAAAAATCGGTTTGTAACTGGGGGTGGGGCAGAAAAATATCTTAAATTAGCTGAGATGTGTGAATTGAACGCTGGAAATCTGAGATAACTGTGTTGGAACTGCTGACTAAATGAAATCAGTTAATTGATTGTTGAGTCCAAAAGTCTGATGTTGGAAGAAGAAATCGAGCCTTATGCCAGACTCAGTTTGGTTTGATGCGGGTGACTAAGGATGGAGATTTCAGGGGGAAAGGGGAAGGGAATGAAAGTTGGATTGCTAGGTATTTCCAATCTAAAAACACGTTTATCTCTCACATAGTCGTAACTTGGGCCAGCCACCATTTGGCAGGGAGAAAACAGAACAAGTGTGGTCACTGCTCCGGTCCTCAAGTTCGTTTCGTTGTTGAAGACTATAATAATTGATTTGCACATTGATGATACAAGATGACAAATAGGGAGATCATGATCAGATTTAATACCAGAATCAAGTTTAATATCGGCATATGCCTTGAATTTTATTTTGTGGCAGAATTACAGAGTAATACTATTTTTTAAAAACTATAAGATACAATCATTGCTCTCTCTCTCTCTCTCTCTCTCTCTCTCTCTATATATATATATATATAGATAGATAGATAGATAGATAGATAGATAGAGATAGATATATAATTAAATTAAATAAGTAGTGCAAAAATAGTGGGCGAAATTGTGAGGTAGTGTTCATTGTCCATTCAGAAATCTGATGAAGGAGAAACAGTTCCGAAAACGCTGAATGGTACCAATGAGAAAAGGGCATGTTTTGGGTATTGGGGTGCTTAATGATGGATTCTACCTTTTAGAGGCATCGCCTTTTCAATGCTGGCGAGGTGATAGAGCTGGCTAAGTTTACAACCCTCCGCAGCACTTCCCGATCCTGTGCAGTAGCCCCCTCACACCAGACAGTAATGCAACCAGCTAGAACCTCTCCACAGAACATTTGTAGAAATTTGCTAGTCTTTGGTGACATACCAAATCTCCTCAAAGCTCTAATGAAATATAACCGTTGAAGGGCAGCACTTTGGATCAAATCCATTCATTTGCAGTCTCGATCCGAAACATCAACTGTCCACTTCCCTCCATAGATGCTACTTGACTCGTGGAGTTCCTCCAGGATTTTGCGTATTGCTCCAGGTTCTGGTGTCTGCAATCTTTTGCGTCTTACATTTATCTAAGTTAATATACTTCAATTTGTTTCCGCACGATCGTTTCCAAATTAGGTGTGGAAAATGAACCACCGTATATTTTCTTTTCTATGGGGAAGGGGCTCTTCCTGAATGATGTCTCAACAGCAATAACCTACATCAGAAAGAAAATGAGATCCAGCCTTTTGGCTTGTTCAGGTGAATGCAAGGGATCTAAATGAATGATTGTGAAAAATAATTGCTGGAATGCAGATTCCAGGGTATCCTGTGGTGTTTCATGCAAATTCATATGGTGAGATGGTGTGTCCAGACCTGTGACTAAAATAATCTCATTTTGACCTCCACGCTTCTTAACATGGGCCAACGGACACTGAAAATAAGCAAACACGAGGAAATCTGCAGATGCTGTTATTTCAAGCAACACATATAAAAATTGCTAGTGAACGCAGCAGGCCAGGCAGCAGCTCCAGGAAGAGGTACAGTCGACGTTTCGGGCCGAGACCCTTCGTCAGGACTAACTGAAGGAAGAGCTAGTAAGAGATTTGAAAGTTGGAGGGGGAGAGGAGATCCGAAATGATAGGAGAAGACAGCAGGGGGAGGGATGGAGCCAAGAGCTGGACAGGTGATTGGCAAAAGGGGTATGAGAGGATCATGGGACAGGAGGCCTAGGGAAAAAGAAAAGGGAGGGGGAAGCCCAGAGGATGGGCAACGGGTATAGTCAGAGGAACAGAGGGAGAAAAGGAGAGAGGGAAAAAGAAGTATATATATAATAATTCCACGTTCCATTCCCATTCTGATATGTCTATCCACGGCCTCCTCTATTGTCAAGATGAAGCTACACTCAGGTTGGAGGAACACCTTATATTCCGTCTGGGTAGCCTCCAACCTGATGGCATGAACATTGACTTCTCCAACTTCCGTTAATGCCCCACCTCCCCTTCTTACCCCATCCGTTATTTATTTATAATTACTTTTTTTCCTCTCTCCTTCTCCCTCTGTCCCTCTCACTATACCCCTTGCCATCTGGGGTTTTCCCCCTCCCCCTTTTCCTTCTCCCTGGGCCACCTGTCCCATGATCCTCTCATATCCCTTTTGCCAATCACCTGTCCAGCTCTTGGCTCCATCCCTCTCCCTCCTGTCTTCTCCTATCATTTTGGATCTCCCCCTCCCCCTCCCACTTTCAAATCTCTTACTAGCTCTTCCTTCAGTTAGTCCTGACGAAGGGTCTCGGCCCGAAACGTCGACTGTACCTCTTCCTGGAGCTGCTGCCTGGCCTGCTGCGTTCACCAGCAACTTTGATGTGTGTTACTGAAAATGAGCAGCTGCTTTCTTGAAGCTGACTACCCAAAATTTTGCCTAAATTGTGATCAACAAACTGAGCGGAAACTGGTAATTGAACCTTAAACACAAATACTCTGCAGATGCTGGGGTCAAATCAACACGCACAACCCGCTGGAGGAACTCAGCAGGTCGGGCAGCATCCGTGGAAACGAACAGTCAATGTTTCGGGCCGTGACCCTTCGTCAGGACTGAAACGTCTCGGTTCGAAACTTTGATTGTTCGTTTCTACGGATGGTGCCCGATCTGCTAAGTTCCTCCAGCGTGTTGTGAGTGGTGATTGAACCTGGAGCCTATTTTACTGACCCTAGCTCCAAAAAACATCCCTATCCTCAGTAATAGCAAGGCTTATCATATAAATGGCAGAGGGGAGGCTGAAACAGCGGCAACCACGTGATCTACATCGGCTTCCTTCTGAGATCAGCATCATCATACACCGCAGCCAATCCAATTCCATCCAAATGATTTCAAGCAATGGCTGAGTACCAGATGCAGCAAAAGGTATGATATGAAACAACACGGGACCTCTGGAATAAAGATCTGTGCTCTTGAACCAGCTGGTACCTGGCCAAGCTGTTCCAGTAGTTACATCACTGGTATCCAACTAATAATGTGAAAGATTGTTTGGGCCTTGTTCACAAATAGTACAATTTCTCGGCAAGACCAAGACAATGTTTTTACATTGGCTTTTAAGTGAAGTAATATTTGCACCATAAATGTGTCAGACATTGGCCACCTTAATTAAGACATTCAATGACATGATTATTAGCAATTATCAGTATCCTGGGCATCACCCATGACCAGAAACTCAGCCGGACAAGCAGCAGAAATACTGTGGTCATATCAGCAGGCAAGAAGCTGGGTATCCTACAGCAAGTGACGCTACTCCTCAGAATTCTGATGAAATACTCTCCCCCTTTACCTGAGTGAGCATAGATCCGACAATTCTCAAGAAGTTCAACACCATCTAGGACAAGGCAGCACACTTACCTGGCATCCCATCAACCACTCTCAAACATCAATTCCTTCTCCCACTTGGTACAGAGATTGCATTGTGTACCGTTTATGAAGTGCTCTGCAGTTACTCACACAAGCTCTCTGATAAACCAATTCTGGAGTATTGCATACAGTTCTGGTAGCCCCACTCTGGGAAGGATGTTGAGGCTTTGGAGAGGTTTACCAGGATGCTGCCTGGCTTAGAAGGCATGTGCTATCATGAGAGGCTGGACAAACCTGGGCCGTTTTCTCTGGGGTGGAGGAGGCTGAGGGGAGATCTGATCAGAGGCTTATATGATCAAGAGAGGCGTAGACAGACAGGGAGCATCTTTTTCCCAGATTGGAATTGTCTAACACCAGAGGACATGCCTTGAAGGTGAGAGGGGTAGGTTCAAAAGGGACGTGAGGAGTAAGTTTTCCACACAGAGAGTGGCAGATGCCCAGAATGCGCTGCACTGATATGGTGACAGAGGCAAATACATTAGAGGCTTTCAAGAGACGTTTAGATAGGCACATGAATATGAGGAAGATGGACGGATATGGGCATTGTGTAGTAGGAGGGATTCGGTGTGTTTTTTTGGAGTTTTTAAAAAATTTACTTTTTAGCTGGTTTGAAACATCTTTGTGGGCTGAAGGGCCTGTTCCTGTTCTATGTTCTAACATATCTCAAACATGACCTATACCATCAAGGAGGACAAGGGAACAAATAGATGGGAACGTCACCAACTGCAGGTTGTCTGCCAAGTTGCACACAATTCTGACTTGGAAGTATATCATCTGTCTTTCATCAGTGCTAGACAGAAATTCTGGAAACTGATAACCAACAGCACCTGTCTATACCCGTCGGAAACTAGACTGCACCAGCTCTCAAAAGAGAACATCACCAATGGGAGTAGCTCATTAATAAGTTCCACTTGTACAGGTCAACATGTGAAGAATGCAAATGACAAAAGAAGTTTATTTAATATTTTTTAAAAAGAAAACATTATACTGAGGACAGCTGAACAGCTTCAGACATTTACTGTACATGCCCAGCATGGAATAAAGATCGTCTTCTTGCACTGTTCCTAATGGCTTAACGACTAGTATTGGCACTTTAGCTGAAATCAGCTATCAGAGGTAAGAAACAGGAACAGTTCAAATTTCGAGCCTTTATCACATATCTTCATAAGTATGATCATCAGCACAAACAAACCAATATTGTTGGCAATAATTTTTTTTATTTGGTTTAAAAAAAAGATTAGAGATTGCAATAAGCACCCATTGAAGATTACAGCAACATCACTAGTGGCGCCTAACAAAAAAATCCAAAATATAACTTTAGCCAAGTGTGAATACTGAATATGCCTCAGTTACACAAGACCAATGTCCAGCAAAGGTGGTGTTGCTGACTCAGATTTGATAAAGGCTATAAAAGAGTAAAAGAATTCTAAAAAACTCTGTACTCAGAAGGCAAAGTACATTGAACTTCTATGGAGGAAACATGATAGAATTTTTTCACTTCTCCCTATACTTAAATCAAACACCAAAACTCAAATCTTATGTAGGCATTTTCTGACCTTGCACATAGTTTAAAATCTAACATGATTCCACCATGAATCTTGTGCATATATCATCTCCCAAGAATTTAAGCCCACCGCTTATGTCCTTTGTCTTGCTGTTGCAAACCATCTTTGAGAATATTCAGTGAAAAATATCATAGGCATTTTTAATTCTAAGTAGCATTAGGTACAATATTTAAATAGGTGTGTTGTTTGGGTTTATGGGTACCTGTGGATATGCTGGAGTGGATTAATAACTTCAGGATGGCACAGAAAATGCTGCCGTAATGTAACAAGTTTGCTGTATGTGATGATAATCAATTGTTAAAACCAGTTACACAATACTAAAAAAGTGAACTCTGATTTAAACTTCCTTTCTTTCAATTAAAGATGCACACATTTGTCAGCCCAGATGTCTAAACAGTACCAGTTTATTATTGTGCAACTGTTATATACTGAACTACTTCACGTAGGAACCACAATTCCTCTTGCGAGAAGAACCAGAAGAGCCAAATCTGTGTTTCCATGACAACGTTCAAGAGCTTCCACTGCTTCCTGCTGACTAAATCCTGATGTTCTTATTCGTTCGATGTTCGCTGCTGGGAAAAGCTGGTTTGACAAATCTGAAGAGCATAGTTCAGCAGGACTATCCAGAGAATGCCTTTCAGGTTGATCCATGGTGGCTTCCACAGTCTCTTCACACATCACTGAAGCACCTGAAACCTCTGCACAACTACCTACGTTATGTGTTACCAAATGCGTCTCAGTACTTTGAGATGTCTGACTACTTTTAACTACTGCAGTGTCAGATGCATATTTGATATTGTGTAGTGATAATTCTTGGGCCTCCAACAATTTGTCACTTGGGGAAACCTCCATTTCATTAGGTAAATGTTTCGACACAAGAATGAAATCCCCATCCATGTCCTTTGTTTCCTGTATCAAAATTTCCTCAGATTCATCATGTGTCATGTGGATGGGTATGTCTCTGTTAGAAGTTTCAGATTCAGCTGCCAACTCTGGCTCCTTTTCCATTTCAGGTATCAGTTCTGCGTTAAGACATAGCTCATTTAAGGCATCATTCTCTAAGCACTCATTACAGACCTCCATTTGCTGAAAGTGTTCTTCCTGATTTGTTGTGACTGGCTGATTATGATCGTCTAATTTGGCTGACACCTGCAAGGAAGTTTCCTGACAAGAAGAAACTAATTCACGATGCAATTCGAATAAAGTGGCCACAGGGGATAGGTGTGAATCATACTGACTGGATTCTGAAGTCTGATGCTGCTGATCGGAAGACATTTTAATCTCAGTACACAAATGTATCTCTTCTTGCTTTTTACCAACATCAAAAACAACTTCAGACTGTTCTTCCGTGTCATCATTTGTAAACTCAACAGGTATATCCACCTCAAGTGGACAGGAGTTTGGACAGTTTTTCTCAAGTTCCTTTTCAGAAATAAGGGCTTTCTCCTCCTGGTTGTGGATGTTTGAATTTGTTGATGCCACATTCTCTACCTGCTGCTCTGTGCAGCACATCATTCCAGCATCACAAATCTCATTGTTCCCAATTAAAGCATCATTTAATGGTCTTCCACCAATCTCAGTTTTCTTCTGACAACTACACGGATCATCTGTTCTGACGTCTATTTCAGATGGTACAGTGATGTGCTGCAGATTGGTATCTGGATCATCAATTCCCTTTCCAATTTCACTGGGCTGCTGCACTTCGTTACTACTAGGGGAGCCATTAGTTGAGGGTACTTGGGTTGATGTGTTATCCACAATCATATCAAACATAGAATCAGTATTTGATTGTACTGATTGAGAACACTCTACAGTTTTTCTTACTAGTGGCTCCTCCAAATCCATTCTTTCTTTGTTTAGGTTTTCCAGCTGAGTTTTTGTTCTTTCACTTTGGTCTTCCTGTGCATCATACATTTCCATGCCAGTTTTCTGTGAACTCATGTCTGTCAATACACGTTTTGGCAGAAATTCATTGCCAGCATCTGAACTTGGATGCTTCAGACTGTTCTGTGGACTACAATAAATGTTTTTGTGTTGGGGTATGTGCTTTTCTCCTAATGATGCCTGAGAAGAAGCAGACAGACTATCTGGAGACAGAGAAGTCAACAGATTATCTAATGATTGTAAAGGCTTCTGGTTTTCTGCCTCGGTTTCCATGCGCTCAGGGATCTGAAAGCTTTTTGCATCTGAAAATTCAAGTTTCTTCTGGTTTTGTGAGGGAAGGCTAGCGGGAACTGATAAAGAGCGGTCCAACTGATTTTGGGGTTGGGGAAGTTCTGATAGGTCACTTCTTGTAATAGGAAGAGGAAGATGTAGATGATGAGGTGCTGGTAATGAAGGGCTCTCCAATGAGGTAGTTTTGCCATTTTCGTTTCCTAAAACAAAAACAGAAAATGGAATCCAGAATTACAACTATGTATACACCACATTTCAAAACAGTTTACAGACAAATTTCTCAACATTTCCAATATTATTTCCTGGTTTCTCTACAATGTATAACTGGTGATGGTTTGCCAATACTAATGATCAATTTAATGGATCACATTTTGATTCCTTTAGATAAACCCAGTATAATCCTTTCATATAATAGCTCAATTTTAATCACTGACAAGCTCATAACTTAAAAATAATGACAACCTACTCTCCTCATTGATCAGGAGAATGTAACAGGGAAGTTCAAAAGCATTTACGAATTCAAGTCACAGCCACTTGAAGCTGGCAAGCAACTCTACCCCAAAAGCGGAACAAATGACTCCCTTCTCTTCTTTGCTTCTAAGAAGTCTGCAAAGTTAAGGAGAATTCAGACTAGTTTGTGAATAAGACATAGAAAGGCTAAAAAAAAAATCAAAACGTTCACTGGAATATATGCAGATATATTATCAGGAAGCTGAGTTTCAAAGCTTCCTGAAGCTGCTTGCGACAGCTGATGCTGGAAGTGATGAGGTGAAGAAAAAAGCTCAAATCCCACTGTCACAGGAAGAACAATGTAAAATCATAGCAACCAGACACTTAAAAGCTTAAAAAGTTAAGTGAGCTTACAGTAATGCACAGGATATAGAATGGAAGAAAGGAAACAGGGAAGTAAACAAAAGCAGTAGGAAAAGAGGGTGCAAGGTCACGGTTATGAAGTACAAATTATAGACCTCTGCTACTACGTAGTTTTCTTATCTAGTGATAGAGTCAGCTATAAAGAGTCAACAGGTGGGATCGTTGAGCTAGTATCTGATGGGGCTAGCGAGGCTGAATTCCATGCCCCGAATAAATGGCAGTACTCTTGTGACTCCAGCTGGTAGTCCAATGAGGGACTGACGCACGCTATCTGAAAACGAGGCATTAAACAGAGGCACAGTCTGCTTCTGCAAACGGACATCAAATAATCCATGAATTGTTTAAAAAGGAACAGAATTTCTTCATGGTGTCTAGCATAATATTTCTTCCTAACCAATATGGTATGACGGTCACAAACAAGAGAAAATCTGCAGATGCTGAAAATCCAAACAACACACACAAAATGCAGGAGGAACTCTTCAGGCCAGGCAGCATCTAGTAAAAGAGTATAATCGACGTTTTGGGCCAAAACCTGATGAAGGGTCTCATCCCAAAATGTCGATTATACTTTTTTCTATAGATGCTGCCTGGCCCCCTGAGTTCCTCCAGCATTTTGTGTGTGTTGTCATCATCATTTACATAAAATACCTTGGGACATTCTTTGGTCATTGTGAAAGGCCGCCATTCACCTTTCTTTGCTGGGATCTTCCAGCATTCCTTCAATATCTTCCATGGGCAGGAGCTTTCTTTCTTCAAACAACCATTTTTTTCCTAATAGAGGTGAATTACGGGTTTAGTTTACATGTGGAAACATTGCTCTTGACAGCACAACACAGCTACACAAAGATGGTATGTGCTTCAACCTGCAAAATGCAGATCTGCCAATCAAAAGGGTTGTATTTGTCAAGAGCATCAATTGTGCCATTTGCTAGGATGATCTCACCTCTGTCCCACTGCAGAGATCTGAGCACAAAAATGTAAACTGACCCTACAAATGCAGTAGTAAAGGAGTCCTAGACTCCATGTTAAATTCTTTCAGGTGAGTAACACTGAAAAAAAACATGATGGTACTTAAAAATCTGCAAGAGATTTAACTGCCATTTCCAGACTTAAATTTTTTATTCCACGTAACTATCTGGTTATTACGCTGTGTTTAATAAGAGAGTGCATATTGATTGCAACACATACAAAATGCTGGAGGAACTCAGCAGGCCAGGCAGCATCTTAGCCGAGAGTCCTAATGAAGGGTCTCAGCCCAAATGTCAAGTGCTTATTCTTTTCTAAAGAGGCTGCCTGGCTTGCTATCTTCCTCCAGCATTTTGTGTGTGTTGCTTAGATTTCCAGCATCTGCAGATTTCCTCGTCTTCCTGCACATTGATTGCTTCATTCCATACACTGTAATAATGACCGTACTTCAAAAGTACTTCTGGCCATAAAATACTTCGGAATATCCAAAAAATATAAAAGACACAATAAGAAATGTAATTTCTTTATAGTTTGGCCTGTCTCTGAGCTAAATTCAATCCAAGCTACAGACAAAGTAATTTCAAACAACATACCCCTGATTCTATACCAACAAGAAAACAGTACCGGCTGGCTAAGTTTACATTAGCCTCCACTACAGCAGAAATTATTGAGAATTTTTCCTACTTAGATAGCAAGGCCTACAGCTGAGGGAAAGTAAAAAAAAACAGCAGTAACAAAGACTCTAAACCTTATCTGGGATAAACTACGGAGCAAAAAATAATGGACCCAAAATTACAAAATTATTTTGGAAACAATGAGTTCCTCTAGAAAGTACAAATATCTGAGGTGAGCTGCAGTAATATTTCCTTATCAAATTACCAAAAAAAAGGCACAGGATTTGAAAAAAAAATTCTTACTTTCGGTCCAACTGCACATTATAGTATTAAGTTTTCAGCAATGACTGTCCTACTTTTTTTTCCAGAAAACAAAACCCCATTTGATGAGAAGGCTGACCGCTCTAAATTTGTAGGATAGTTAAGATTTCTGAGCAGCTCACCTCAGTATTTTGTCTTCCACTGAAATGGAAAGCATGACTCAGACAGTAGTTCCCTTTTAGTGCAGTGTGTTATTCATCTTCAGTTCAGAAAGAGCACGATAAGAAAACACATTCTTGGAACTGAATGACTAACTGACTGCAAGATCCCTTATATGAATATTTAGGTATCGTGCCACATTCTTAAGTTACTTAAAAGTAACAGAGCGTTAAATACCTGGACTGTGATCATCTTCAAGGGCAGCAAAAGTGCAACATGCATCAGTGAGGCCGGCGTCCTGTTAGGATAAAACAAACACAAAACCAAACCACAACGGCAAACTCGATTAGTCAACTGAAGCATGCAGCATGCACACAGAATTACAGGTCACTACATACACCGAACAGATTAAGATTCCATACAAACATAACTTGGCATTAGTATGCACTGTAACAATAGCCATTAGTAGTCTCAGCTTATGGAGTTGGCAAGGAGGTTGGACTGATCATAGAAAGAGTGGACTACAGAAACTGGTGTCTTGTTAATTATAAGTGATATTATTGACGTGATATTTCTCTTTAAACTTAAAATTGTAACAGAGAATGTAAATTTAAGTGGTTTTAACTATAAATGGTTTAAGGCTCTTCCTGAAACTGAGCACTGAATCACTTAGAACAGAATTGTTAAGAAGTCCGAGGTGACTTAAATTTGGTGTTGGAGGAGAAATGAGCCAGGATTCCCGTCTTTGATCACTGTCCAGTAGCTCCAGTCCTGTCACACACATAGATTGAAGCAAGAGCAGGACTGAACTCTGTTCTAATCTCCAAATACTAAATTGGCTAGTCTCAGACAAAAATCTGCTACTTTTTATGGGTATCACAAGCAATGAGATGCACCCAAGCAAATGCAAGCTGTCTTTGTAAACACAGAGCAACATACTATAGATATTCCACAAATTCTGTGTATGATATGCTTTAAGCAGAAACTAATAACTTTTGCTTACCTTCTTGCTTATTGAGAATCATAAGAGACCAGAGCATCACCCAATCTATCATATAAAGCCTCTACAGGAAATTTCCTATATATGCATTGGGGTGGCTGCATCAGGAGACAAGAAGCCTACAAATTGTTATCGATTCTAAGAGTTCTTTTGAAAATTTACCAGATTCCTCTGCTGATCTGTGTAGTGCTTCAGCCAGCTCTTGATCTGCTAATTCCTCAGGGCGGAGATCATCTCGTGGCATACCGTATGCCAACCTGGCACAGTCTGGCAGCTCTGCTTCAGATAAGAAGCGTGTCTCTGTGCCTGTGGTGCCTATAACCAGTACATTGCGCTTCAGATCAATTGAACACTGCAAGAGGAAGGGGATAAAGAACAACATTTAAAAGAATGGAAATTAAACTGGTTATTTCAAATACTAAGGAAGATCTTCAGGAGTAGCTTACATTGAAAATGTTGTCTTATTACATAAGAGTTTAAAATCAGCACGGACAATTAGAACCATTGAATTTAAGTAAAATATATTCAATAAAGGCTCCTAAAGACGGCGGGAGGAGAGAGTGCAGCGCGCCGCGTGTGCGCAGCCCTCCGGTGAAAAATGATATTGTATCCGTTAAATAGGGGCCGTGGACAATTCTGATTTGATGGAGACAGATGTGAAAGCACAGAGGAACATCTGGAGAAATTTCTGAAACGCTTGTTCGCTACTGTCGTTACTGCGCGATCGTGAATCTTCCGGAGGGAAGGCCTCAAAATCCCCGGCTTTGTCCGCTGTTGGCGACCGAGATTGAGGTCGAATCGCTCAGATAGAGATGGTGCTCTGTACTCGCTGTCGGAGAGCTGATCGGAGGCTCGAAGTTTTCGGACGACTCAGAGTCGGACTGTCGTCGGGCATGGCAGGGAGAGATTTTCTTCCTTCTCCCGTCTGCGTGAGATGTGGGACATTTGAGAAACTTTGAACTTTTTACTGTGCTCATGGACTGTTCTTCAATAAGTTATGGTACTGTTGCACTGTTTGTAACTATATGTTATAATTATGTGGTTTTGTTAGTTTTTTCAGTCTTGGCCTATCCTGTGTTTTGTGATATCACACTAGAGGAAATATTGTATCATTTCTTAATGCATGCATTACTAAATGACGATAAAAGAGGACTGCGTGTCTTCAAAATCAAATAAGAGCCTTGCAATGTCAGAGGTACTATGCACATACAAGTTCCAGTTGTAGAATTAGGCAAATGGCCCAGAACAATAAAAATAATGACAGTTCATGGAATTACAGCTCCCAATTATGAACGGTACTATTCCCACCCCCACCCCTCATAAAACCTCCTCTCACAGGCAACCTGCTCTCTGATTTGGAAATGTTACTTGCCTCTTACCTGATGCCTTTTGAGCATGTCGAGTCCAAGCAACATATCCATTGGCTGATCTTCCAGGAGGGAGAAGGAGCAAGGGAGAAAGTCACCTTCAATCTGAATCTGGGCTGAACAATACAGTACTTCGATTAAAGACAGTTCGATTGAAAGCTAACCATAAGCAAGTGCTGAACATCCTAACACTTCCCAATGACCACCTCTATTCCCATTGTACTATCACCCTGCCACCAGCACCCTCGAGGTAAATGGTATGAAATCCTTTCCTACAGAGCCCTCTCTTTTCTGTAGAAGTTCCTGTAACTGGAGGTGCTCTGCTGTATCACTAACATCAGCCACAAAACTGTATACACTCAGTGCCATGGGTCAAAAATAACATAAGAATGGTGCCCTTTTCTTAACTAACTTTCCCCCTTTCTTTTAGGCAGAGTTCTATCACCTTCTTTCATTATTTGGTGCAGCAATGAAAAGTAAAAACCTTCACCAATCAAATGGATCATAAGATCACCATAGATCTCAAACAGCAGGCAGTACAGTAAAAATCTGATAATCTGCTATCTTGTTGTTCAGCACCAGGTCACATTCCCTGTATTCTGAAGCCACATTTCCTGTGCACTCTTTAATTGGGGTCCTCTCTCCCCCACACTCCTTTTAAACTCACAAGGGTTTTTTCCTGTGCCCCTTTAAAATAATTGGGGTCCTGTTACCTGTACTCCATTTAAACACATAGGGCCTAGTTCCCCTCGCTCCCTTGAAACTTACTGGGTTAAACTGAAAATTTACTACAATGTAACATTTCAAATGATTGAATTAAAATTGTGTTAAGAGTTGTGTCATGGCCTGGTACAGCAATTTCAATGCACAGGAACACAAGGAGCCAAAGAACGTCGTAGACCAAGTCAGCTCCATCATGGATATACCCCTCCCTACCAACGACAGCATCTACAGGAAGCACTGCCTCAAGAACGTGGCATCTATCATCAAAGATCCCTACTCCCCAAGCCCTGAGCTCTTCTCACTGCCACCGTCCAACAGGAGGTACAGAGCTTGGAGTCCAACATCACCAGGTTCAGGAACAACTACCATCAGGTCTTGAACCAACCTGCACAACCCTAATCCTACCACAGCAACAGAACACCATGGACCACCCTTTGCAGAGTCTTCTTTCTTCTCTTCACTCTCTTGTACAATGTATATTCTACGTTTTATCTGAATCTACGTGACTGTGATGCTGCTGCAAGGCTTTTCACTGCATCTGTACATCACAGTACTTGTGCACGTGACTAGATTCCGCTTGACTAGATACCCAATAGTCCAGAAAATCTGACAGCCCAACTCCACCCAAGTCCCAAGGGTGCAGAATTACTGGGGTTCTGTTCTATGTTGGTCAAACCTTCCACTTCTCAGCATCTTCAAATCAAATGAAAGTGAAGTAGAAAACACTGCCATAATAACACTGCACCCATCACCCCCAGTTCTGTGGAATGATGTACAAAGACACCCGCTACATCCTTTATTTTCTTCATAAAACAATTGTTATCATGGAATACAGAATTGCACTGGGGAGAATGGACCTTTTTGGCACACCGTCCAAGCTAACCAGCATGTCCTTCAATGCTAATTCCATTCGCCTACTTCAGGCCTGTATCGTTGTATGCTTTTTTAGTTATAGAAAGTGATATATAATGTATTTCTGATCACAACTTCAGAATGAATGACAGTTATCACATAACTACTCACCTAAGTGGACCCTGCCAATAATTTTTTGTGTTCCAACACCTTTAGCGATCCCTGCCCACCGCCTGTCAGCCAAGCGCATGATGTTGCATCTCTCCGCACATGCCTGGCTCATGATCGTCATCTGTGCTCCTGTACCAGTGATGAAATACATTTAACAACACACCTGGCTCACGTTCTGATATCAGATTACAACTATTTCAATCATTTCAGTGCCTTGCCCTGAGATAAGTGAAGGTGAAAATAACTTCACCTACAAGATTTATGCAAAGTACAGCTGTGATATGTAACAATAAAGTGTGATTATGTATTCATGTTTATATTAATAATATAGACAAAAAATCAAATACACATTCAATGCTCAGCTTAGAAAATAACTACAAGTGGATGACAGTAAAAAAAGAGCAACTTTGAACCAAGCTGCTGACTTCATTTACCATGATGTCAGATGCAAAGCTTTCATACAACTTTGATTATTCAATTTTATGCTCACTTCATTATGTACACCTGCTCAATGCATAAAAGCATGCAGATGAGGTCAAGAGGTTCAATCGTTCAGACCAAACATCAGAATAGGTAAGAAATGCAATCTAAGTTACTCTGACTGTGGAATGGTTGCTGGTGCCAGACAGGGTGGTTTGAGTAGCTCAGAAACTGCTGATTTTCTGTGACTTTCACGCACAACAGTCACGAGAGTTTACAGAGAATGGTGCAAGAAACAAAAAACATCCAGTGGGTGGCAGCTCTGTGGGCAAAAACACCTTGATAATGAGAGAAGCCAGGGAATGGCCAGACTGGTACAAGCTGACAAGAAGGTAAATCTGGAAACGGATCGCTACAGCAGGAGAAGACCACAGATATACACTCAATGGCCACTTTATATTTGTGGTCTTCTCCTGCTGCAGCGATCCACTTCCAGACCTCTCTTCCTGTCAGCTTGTACCAGTCTGGCCATCCCCTGGCTTCGCTCATTATCAAGGTGTTTTCGCCACAGAACTGCCACTCACTGGATGTTTTTTTGTTTTTCATAACCTTAGGTACTTGCTTTGCATGCCCCCCCCCCCGCCCCATATACCATGTTCCACTAAGAATTTTATGATTGCAGCAAAACATTAACAATCTGTTAATATATTATTTTGAAATCTGGATCACTTGGCATTGGCTCACTGGATGCTGGCTCCTGCTCTCCTGTTAACACAGCATGGTTAACGGGTGTTTCCCATCTCCTTTCAACTCACAAGGCCCTGGTTCCCACACTACCCATCACTCACTGTGGCCACAGTTCCCAGACTTTGACACCCCCTGGCCCCAATCCTCATGTTCATTTGTTTCCCAATCATGATTGAAGTTTGTGTCTGAGTTCATTATTCCATTATGTAAAATCTAAAAATAAAGTGACTTAAAACTGTGTTTTCTCTCCGCACACCGGGTGTTTGACTGTCTTCTTTTTTTATGGGTTCTTTTGGGTTTTACTTTGTTTTGTGGCTGCCCGTAAGGAGACAAATCTCAAGGTTGTATAATGTATACATACTTCGATAATAAATGTACTTTGAACTTGAACTTTGGTGGAGCACTAATAAAATAACATTCAAAAGTCCAGGAAATCCACTGCTCCAGCACCACCAAAGTCCCAAGCGTACTAGATTAACAGAGTTTTACTGTATTACACTCATTGCAACAAACTACCTCAAACTCTTATAAGTAACCTAATTAGATGTGAACTCACCTGAATCTACAAATGCCTTAACTGGATTCCCATTAACCTTACAATTGATGTAGAGCATTACCACCTGACCAAAGCTCTCTGGCGATTCTTCCATTGCAATTGTCATGTTCTCCTCAATGTTCTGCTGCCTGCAATACAAAGATAGCTTTACAATGACAACAAACCGATGGAGTGGTATACCTAATACTAGAGCTACAGGCGACATCCAGCCAATCATCTCATAGTATTCACTATAGCAGAGGTCATCAGAGATCAATGACTTAATAGAACGCTATGCTGATAAATCAGGCTGATCTTCACATCTATGTTACTTTCAACAATAATAACATTTTATGAATACTACTAAGTAGCTTCAATACCACCTTAGGAGTTCTGACCAAACTTAATAGAATCTTGCAGTATAAGTACACGTTACCACGGCCAAATTGTCTTGAAGTTCTCCATACAATGGATTAGTGAGAGTGTTAAGCAGGAAAACTCAAGAGCTCAAGCACCAATGTACCTGATGTCTTCCTCAATTTTAGCCTGTGCCTCCAGATCAAAGGGATCAGCATTCAGAAGTCGGATTCTCTCCTGTTCACGGCGGGCGCGTTCCAACTGCTGCTCTCGAAGCACTCTTGTAAACTTATCTATGGAGAGAAAAGGCAAACGAAACTGAAGCGATTGTTTAGCTGTTCAGATACTGCATTATATAGAAACGTGGAATGAGCCATCATTAGCATAGCCATACAATTAGGCACTTTACTCAATATTGATTAGCATGGTAACTTCCTGCAGCTTTTAAAGAATTGCGGAGAATGCTCTGCCACTATCAATTTTAACACAGCTGACCTGTTTAATTGAATGCCACTCATTCAATTGAGCATTTGTGACCCACAATGACATTTCTTGTGCCCATCATGAACATAAAAGAAAAAGCTTGCATTTACATTGTGTCTTTCACACAGTTGTGATGTATCAAAATATTTTAAAGTCAAGTTAGTACCATGCAACAAAATAAGTATCAAATAAGGATATAGCGAATTTCTGCAAACAACAAAGGGAATCTATTTTAGCATTGTTTATTTAGGGATAAGTATTACCTGGGTTACCATCAATAGTGCCATTGGACATTTCCACTTGTGGACAAAACCTTGAGCTTCATTTAGCACCTATGTAAAAGCCACAGCCTCCAAAATTCCTTCAGAACTGCACTGAGGTTTCAACCTAGGTTGTGTGCTCAGGTCTCTAGAGAAGGGCCTGGACATCCTGATTAAGATGCTAGTGCGCTGCCACCAAGGCAAGGCAATTCTCTTCCTTGTTGGTTAAAAGTTTACATCTTGATGTTAATGAATTATTCACGAAAACAGAAAATACAAAATATCTTTTCATTTCCTCATATTCCATGAGAAAAATGAAGATGGTAATGCCATATCCACGTCACTTCCATATTACATAGCCACTGTGTATTTTCATCATTAAACACGTAAAATATCACAAACCTCATCTTTAAACCTATTTTCTCAACCACTATCTTCACTGCAGAAACAGAACGGCACATCTCGCTGAGCTCCTAAACATCCTGCACTCTATGATATTACCTCCAGTGCTCAAGCAGAACTTGATTTAAACAAAATCACTACCCTCAGATGTATAAAGAAAAGGAGCCACAGTGCAGCTGATGCAGCGATTTTTGTTTGAACTAGGCATACTTTTAGATAGTACCAAATACTGAATTCGATGTCCTAATACTTTGACTTCAATTCTTTTCGATAAGCAAAGCCAGTTATAGAGCCGAATGTGTGATCCATTCAGATACTCCGAAACAAACTCATTGAGCAATTCTGGGCAGCACAATTACAGGACAGATAAGAGCTGCTGCTTCACAGCTCCAGTGTTCCGGGTTCAATCTTGCCCTCCGGTGCCTATCTGGAATTTGCACCGTCATTCTGTGACTCTGTGGATTTCCTCTAAGTATTTCCAGTTTCCTCCCACATTCCAAAGCTGCGCAGTTCAGTAGGTTAATGGACCACCAAACCTTATTCCTTTTGTGTAGGCACATAGTACAATCTGGGGGAATGTGGGGAGAATAAAATGGGATTAGTGTAAGATTAGTGAAAACAGCTGCTTGATGGTCAACACGGATACAAATGGTTCAGTTCTGAGTTGCACGACTCTAGCTCTCATGAGAGACAATCCAGAGAACAACAGTGCAAGTAAGAGGACCAAATAACTGAAATGAAGCAACACAAACAGAGCAGGTGGGGGACACTATAGAGAACAAGACAGAATTTCCATATTCACCAACATCTCCACTAAGAAGAGCCTCAGCCAATGGGGGATTCCTCTCCTTCAACAGTGACAGCTCATGTGGATTGGCCAAAAGCATGTCCCGGAGTAACGCTGGATTATTTTCCAAACTGTGTGAAGGTGTCATGGAGGGAGCAGATACAGTAGAGGTACTGGGAGTTGGCACTGGTTGGTGCTGGTTAGTTGCTCCGGACCCTGGATTTCTGACCCCCAGTGATCTAGGCACTGAGATGCCACTGAAATCAATCCTGGGAAGTCCTAGAGGAGGGAGAAGACAGAAATAGCAAGATTAAAAAGTACAATGCCATTTGAGCCAAGGCTCAAATCCCAGCACTGAAAGACAGCACGTATTATTGAAAACATTGGATCCATAAAACCTCTTGAACAGTCAAAAGAAAACACTTGTGATCAAGCTATAGCAAAGGCATTTTGTAAAGCAATGTACTAGAGGCATGCAGCATGTTAAAAGCTGGATTCCTCTGAGACGATCTTCATCGTTCAGCCAGAATCATTCTCCGTGTGCTGTACCATGGCAATAAATCGTCAGTTGTGGTATTTTCCAGCAGGCTTCACTCACTGGCTTTCCATTCCCAACCCATAAAAATGTCTAACCCACAGTAATTAAGTTGACCTCCAACAACTCTTAGGTGGTCAAGAAAAGTCTAGTACAGACATGGTGTTGATTGCATCTTCACTTGAACAATGAGGGAAATGCTCCAACACATTTTCTTTTAAATACTTTCAAGATTTTGTCAAGCAGCTTGAAGGTTTCTCCAAGTCACTGGCTTCCTAAAAACCAGGTTTCCACAAACTGTGCCATATCTAATGGCTATTATTTAAGCCCTGGCAAAGATGTTCACAAGGCATTCCAACATGGAACTACACTACAGCTGAATTCAACCCAATATCCACAAACAAGTTTAGATATTTTACAGTGATTTGGAGAAGGAAACTTCCCTGGTTTTCTTTTCCCTAATCAAGGATTGGTAGCCCAAGAAGACTTCTAATGGCAACTGAGTGATCATCTATGGAACAAAGTAAAGAAGCAACTGATATCGTCTAAACTATTTTTAAAGCATAATCACCCATATAATTCTCTGTGTTATATATTTTTGGGAGTATAAAATCTGAGGAGGGCAATCAAATGAAGGACACTATTAAGCAAAGTTACTGGTGAAGTGTTCCTAAAGGATCTCTCACCTGTTACACCTGGGAGCGGTAGACTAGACTGTACTGGTGGTCTGTCCAACTGTCGCAACACCAGTACATCACCATCTTTCAGTCCATACGCTTTCAGTGTCAGATGATCATCTGTTAACGGCCTCTCTGCAAAGATTATCTAATACAAAAACAATACTCAGATTTAACTAACATTTGGTGATTCTGCCATTAGCAGACACTTCAGACCTGTCAACTACAGTCTTACCTACACCACAGTGTGCATTCTTTGACCCACGAGGATATTGGAGGTAAAGAAAAACCTGTGAATGTATTTAGAAATTCAAGGAAAAGCTTTTGTAATTTTAATAGTTTCTACCTTCTCCTTTGTACAATATGAATCAAAGGGACAGATGATCCCCTCTAAGTTGTCATAACAATACTCTTGTCAAATGAACATTAAGTCTGACGGTATATAATTTTATACAGGGAGGAGTATCTCTTGGCAGTGTTGGGGTTCTGAGAGATCTCAAACACTCAAAGCTGCCGTGAAGGTTGACAGTGCTAAGAAGGCGTATGGCGTGTTGACATTCATTAACCGTGGGATTGAGTTCAAGAGCCATGAGGTAATGCCACAGCTATATAAGATCTTGATAGATCCCATTTTGAGTACTGTGTTCAATTCTGGTCACCTCACTACAGGAAGGATGTGAATACCATAGAGAGAGTGCAGAGGAGATTCACAAGGATGATGCCTGGATTGGAAGGTGTAACTTATGAGAATAAGTTGAGTGAACTTGGCCTTTTCTGCTTGGAGCGACGGAGGATGAGAGGTGACCTGGTGGAGGCATATAAAATGATGAGGGGCATTGATCGTGTGGATACCCAGAGGCTTTTTCCCAGGGCTGAAATGGCTAACACGAGGGGGTATAGTTTTAAAGTGCTTGGAAATAGGTACCAAGGGGATGTCAGGGGTAAGTTTTTCCACACAGAGAGTGGTGAGTGCGTGGAATGCATTGTCAGTGGCAGTGGTGGAAGCAGATACAATGGGGTCTTTTAAGAGTCTCTTAGATACATGGAGCTTAGAAAAATAGAGGGCTATGCACTAGGGAAATTCTAGACAGTTTCTAGAGTAGGTTGCATGGTCGGCACAACTTTGTGGGCTGAAGGGCCTGTAATGTGCTGTAGATTTCTATGTTCAATGTTCTATGAAAGCTGCACTATAAAGTGTAGAATGGCATTACCCTGATGAAACTTTTTAACTAGGCATTCTAATTCTTAAGTCAACAATTTATTTTAACCTGTGTTTTAATTTGGAATATGCTAAGTTTCAGGAATTCGCTGTGCATACTAAAGAATCTCCCGCAGTTATATGTATAATTTACTAAATTTTACCACATTAGAACCGGATATCATAGAGGCTTCAAAGAGAAATAAATCCCCAAAATCTAAGTTGTTAAGATGAGAAGAGAAATGACAAATGGAATCCTGATAAATGTGCATTTGTGAGGGATAATAGGGCTAGGACACACATGAGGAATGGTATCAGCCAAGAAAGTACTGAGGAAAAGAGTATTCATAACTCGAAGTGGGCATGTTATTGGGGATATACAATATATTAGCATGAAGAAAGGATTAGCTAAATAATAGAAAATAGTCCGGATTAATGGGTCATTTTCATTAGAAAAATATGTAATTAAGGTGGTATCACATGGTTCAGTGAAACTTCAACTATTTACCACACATATTAATAATGGAGATGAATGGGCTCAGTGTACCATAACCAAATTTGCTGACAATGTGATAAAATATAAGGACAAGAAATAACAGGTTATTCAGGTCCTCAGCCTGTCTACATTCAATGAGATTACAGGTGAAGTTTTAATCCAGTATCATGTTCCTCCACTAACCCCCTAACCCCTCAATGCAAGTTGTACTGGATGTTGACAAGACCATGTCATGCACAGAGCACTGTGTAGCGTTCTGGACTCCTGATCTAATTTATGTTTTGCAGATGCTTCAGTTAAGGTTCACGTGACACTGCTGAATCTCTCATCACAGCACTAAGCGGTATTGCATCCGTATTTTACTGTCTCAGTACTTTTATATTTGTGTGCTGTAGCACTTTTTTTATTCGTAGTTATTTTATAAATAACACTATTCTTCGCATTTCTGGTCAGATGCTAAACGCACTTCATTGGCTTTGTATCTGTACTCAGCAAAATGACAATAAAGTTCAATCTAATCTACCTCCAAAGTGCAAATGACTCCCGTTGTTTGTTATCTGGACACCCCTGCCAGAATAAACATCAATCCTGCACCTACTCCTTAAGGGTTGTGAGAATACATTGTCTCTGCAAAACTACATAGTTTGGCTGAATGAGTGGGCAAAAAACCTGGCAGATGTCATGTAAAGTAGGAAAACATGAGGTATTCACTTTAAAGTTAGAAAAGCAGAGTATTGTTTAAATAGAAACTACAGAATACTGGCTGTAGAAGCACTCTGGGTGTCCTTGTTCATAAAACATAAATTTAGAGTTCGATATACTAGTAATTAGGAAGACAAACACGATGTCGACCTTTAATGAAAGAGGACTGAGCTCCTGCTTAATACGAGATGCTGATGATGCTGTAGTTTACTGTGCAGTTTTGGACTACTGATAAAGAAGGAATATATGTGGAACAGTGACAATTCAGTTAAGGTTGATTCCTGAGATGAGATGGGTATCTTCCAAAGAAATATTCCAGTAGTTATGCTTCATTTAGAATGAGAGCTGATCTTACTGAAATAAACCTATGGGAAAGTTATAGCAATCAGGACATAATATGGAATTCAGCAATTTTAGATTAAACTGGAACGTTAAACTAGAACAGCCATTCCAATTTGGATCTAACTGGCCCTTGACTAATCCCACCACCCCAGTCCCCCTTCTACTTACATCTCTTCCAGTTGGATCAACATCAATTAACAAGTGTTCACCTCCGCGCCCCCCCACCACCTTTCAAAGTCTAACCTTACGTCCCCGTCATAAAAGGTGGAAATGTGTAATGATTTAAGAGATGATGTTGAAACTATGTTTCTGCTTGTGGGAGAATCCACCAGTAGGGGGCACAGTTTCAAATAAATAATTTCCTTTTTTATGTGTTATTAAATAATTTAATAAATGATATAACAGGGGACTTTCTTCCCTTTGAAGACTGTGGTTCTTTGGAATTTTCTACTCCGGGGGAATTTGGAGACCAGGTCATTTACTGTATTCAAGATAAGACTTTTGGTGGAAAAGGGAATCGGGGATTATGGTGACGAAGTGGAGCTGAGGCCAAGGTTCAAATTAGCCAAGATCTTACCAAACAGCCTATACTACATGCTCTTATTTCACATGCAGGCTATATTAGTCAGTGAAACCTCAGGTCAATTAAGAGTCAGAATGGTTTTCTTTCATTTTGTTGTTTCAAAATGCACCATGCAGGATGTGCAGAAACAGGTGCAGTGGTATCTCGGTCTGTAGCTGATAGCTATTGGATGTTGCTGCAGGGAGCGTGTGGCGGCTGCAAGAGTAATGTTGCCAATATTACAGCCAGAAATAGCAAACCTGTTGTATATATAGCACTGCTGTGTACAGTGTATCTGGGTTTCTGGATATGTATTCGTGAATGTAGATGTACTTACAACTACTACATAGAGTTTATCTATCAACACACACTCCTCTGCACTCATATGCGTATATAAAGATGTCCCATAAAATGGTTTTAAGTAACTGAGTTGTATTAAATATAATTACTATATAGCGGAAGTGTATTAGTATTTACACAGCAGTGGGCGCCAAGATACACCCTGCGGGTCAAAACGGACACATCATTTGAAACTAAAGCAGAATCGGAGTTTATACTGCAGTTTATAGCTCCGCAACTCTATTACATAACTGTCCAGATACTTAGACGGGTTCAATTTGTGTTATCCCTACCGATATATATTCATTTGCTTATAGATATCGTTCTTTACAGAGTTGGAGCTACGTGTTTATGAGGTCAGGGCGGGTGTAATCACAGACATCGTTCAGTAGGGTGTCAGGAAGGATGTATAGCCGCAAATCATTAGCACAAAGAGATTCTGCAGATGCTGGAAATCCAGACCAACCCATTAAAAACTGGAGGAACTCAGCTGGTCAGGAATAAACATTCAGTCTTTCGGGCCGGGACTCTTCAACGGGATAAGTAGCCGGGTGTGGCAAACAGGATATGGGATTGCCTGGGTCTTCCAGTTTGTGAAGGCCTCCCCTGCTCTCACCTGGCTCTCGGCAGCGGGAACGTTACTCTCCATTTCACAGAGCGCCCGGAAGGTCTCCAGCTCCAGGCTGCCGTCCACCTGCAGGGTGAAGGTGATCTCACTCAGGTCGCGCCGCACACAGTATACGGTGAGTAACATGGCGACAGCCGGCAGCAGCACCGAGACACGGCGCCCGATCCGCTCTCCGCAGCGAGGCCCAGCACCGAACCGACAGCCGAGGCCTGAAACCGAAACTCGGCCAGAAAACGAGGCTTGGATCGCACCTTCCCAGATCCCCAGCACACTCCAACACCGCGCTGTCTGACCGCGCCGCCGCAGTTTGCGTGACTGTCGCAAAACGGTCGGAAAAACTCCACACCGCCGCAAACTGGCGCTTACGACATACACTCAATGTCACAATGACACGCCATCATGGTGAGGTACAGGACAGAAACGTGCTTCATTGGATAATCACATCCCAAACACACTTTGCGGGGCTTCCCTATAATTCGATATTTATACGGCCTAATAATGGTGATTTAAGTAGCCTACCACGCCACAAATAAGCCTACGGTTTTTTTTTAAGCATTCTAAAGTTCCCGCAATTGGCTTCAACTTGGACCACTCTTAAAATTTATTGGGTTTTTAGTTCAAGTTCGATTGTCATTCAACCATACATGAATACAGCCAAAAGAAACTGTCATACACAGCGCATATAAGGGTAGCAGTAAAATACAGTCACACACACAAAATAATAGTCCAAATCCCCAAGGCCATGAATGTTGCAGCAGTCTGTAGTCAAACAATACGGCTTGTCTTCTGCTGAGCAAACATCAACTGACTCCAGCTTGGATGCCGCACCACACAGCCTTTCTCCAGGGTGGTTGTAAACAGCGGACACCAAGGATTGAGGCCCAGTCCTCACTCCTGCTGTGACTATGCACCTCTCCTGCTGTCCGCCAGTAATCCACTGTCTTAGTGTCTTTCATGGTGTTTGCTTACACTTTAGATATACAGTATACTTCAAAGATATACAGTAAGAACAATACAAATGAAAACAAATACCATCACCCATCAATTCCACATTTAGCAATGAATAAGAAAGACTCAGATCCCCAACCAGAGTGTAAAACTAGATTTACACATGAACCTAACTACAAACAGCTTTAATGTTAAAAGAATCAAAAACATCAATCAATGGAATGTTTCACTTTATTTCCAATGATAAGAAACATAAATCGAGAAGTTACATCAATGTAGGTGCAAGAATTAAGTGCTGGGGAGAATTTTTCTTAAAAAACATAATTTGATCTGAAAATAAAATTTTGCTCACTTATTTTAATCTCTTTTGCTAAATGATATGATCCCGCCAAAGAGACCACAAGTGGTTCTATTAACTCAGATCTTCCAATTGAACTGGAGTTCGCCTGTCGGAAAACTTGGCAGATTTTGTTGTTCTTATGTTTCTGGAACTTTGAATGCAACTGCTGAAGAAACAGAAGTTCTTCAGTTTCCTCCATTATTTTTAACCAAGGGTTTTAGTCTCTTAATGGAAAATGACTCCGACACTTCTGGCAGTTTTTTTTTTAAAAACGAAGTTATTTATTCTACAGTGCAAAAGAAATCAACACTCAAATTGATACACCCACTTTCTGCAATCTGCAGCACATGGTAACCTCTGATCAACGGAGGGATCACAATAAATGGGATTTGTAGTTTAGTTGCTCCTGAGGTGGCATAAGCTCCAGAAAGGCTAGAATTTGCAATCATCCCTCACCAATTTAAACCAACTTAAAGCTCTCAGCACTGGAGATACCCAGAATAGAGAACGCTCTCCAATCCCTCACTCCGCCTTCTCTTTCTCTCTCATGTGCAAGAAGACCACCGAGAACAAGAAGAGGCCAACCATCATGGAGAAGGTGCTGGCGTAGTATGGATAGGCAGAGGGAATGAAACGTTCGTACTGTGTGTGCTGAAGAGGACGAACAGATACCTTGAACAAAAAGAAACAGATTTGGTGAGATTCACAGTAACACAGCTACTATTGTGTTAGCAACTTTACAGAGGCAGGGTTTGTGGGGGTGAAAATGAGCCAACTCAACTAGCTTTTTTTTAAATTCTATTTTAGTATCGGTAATCTCAAATCAATATGAACCTTCCCTACAAAGAATTTTATTTATTGTCACTTGGCCAAGTTTCAATCGAGTAGGGCAACATTTGGATATCTTTCAAAGAGATCCTCAAAAACCAGTTTTGTGATCAGATTAAGTGGGAAGTAATCTGTGAAGTAAAGAAAAGAATGAAAAGCTAAGCACTTACACTCTTCTAACACGGCAACAATTGCAACTGGTTGAATGAGTTGCATGTTTCAGCTTTTTAAAATAAATGCAAAAATATATCCCTGAGAGGAAATTGACTAACTTTTACTTTTCTTGCCATTCACACAATGAAAAGGTAAGAAATGCATGCAAAGATGATTCTCCCCATTTGAGGTATTAACCTCAGGTAATTTAGTATCACTTTTTGCTATCACTCCATTAAAGCGCCTCAGGATAGTTCCCTTCAGCCTGCTGTCACGTGTGTTTTTGTTGTCATGTGTGCTAGGGCAGCAGTCTTTACTGATCACACCACCAAGAAATGGCCAGAGCGGATGTTTCTGTTTCTGGTCAAAGGCTGAACTCACGTGTGTCCTATTTATTTTGTGGTTGGACCACTTCTTTGGTGTAGAGAAAAGATGCACTCTCTTGGACTCATTTTGGTTACTCCTCTACCTTCATTCCACCATACGTACCTAAACTATTTACACACACCTTTCACTGCATATGATTGGCGGGAGAGACTACAGACAAAAGCACAGAAATGAACGTAGAGGAATAACCAAAAAGAGTCCAGAAGAGTGCATCTTTCTCTACAGCAAAGATGTTGTTCGATCACAGAAAATAAATACTAATCAGAACAAACTGTATTCAGCCTTTGACCAGGAACAGAAACATCTACATCAACATCTGCTCTGGGCATTTCTTGGTGGTGTGATCAGTAAAGACTGCTGCCCTAGCACACATCACAACAAAAATACACGTGACAGCAGGATGAAGGGAACTATCCTGAGGTGCTTCAATGGAGTGATTATCAAAAAGTGAAACCAAATTACCTGAGGTGATAATACCACAAATGGCGAGAAGCTTCGTTACAAGGATTTCTTAAAGGAAGAAAGGTTGAGAGCATGACTATTTTGGGGAAGATATCAGAAGTTAGTGCCCAGGAAGAGACCAATTCCTTTCGCAACCTGAATTAAGGAGGCCTAGATATCTAAGATGGCTGTAGGACTGCAGCAGAAGATAAGGGTGCAAGACCAGAAGGGGTTTGGGGGCAAATTTATGGCAGATGAGCTTCAAGATAAACAGGAAAAGGCTGAATGGAGTGTCCTAACAATACCAGAAATGAATTTTGATTCTTGAAAGTCTTTTGCCACAGTTAAATTTAATGTAATATTTTTGCACAAGTTCCTAATGTGATACAGACCTGAGTGGAAGAATAAAGATGGGTGTATCCAAGCCTGTTGTAATCCACTTTAAACTGGAACACACCATAGACATCAGGCAGTTTGAACTGCACACTATATTTACCACCTGCAAAAATAAGTCAATAAGCTCTGAATTAATTACTGTGCAATTCTCAAACTGAAAAGACAGTGTGGCAAGAATATCAAAGGTATAAAGTACATGACTGGCTCAGACAGGCAGCAAACCATTACCTCAAAATTAGATTTAATATCACTGGTATAAGTCATGAAGTTTGTTTTGCAGCAGCAGTGCAATACATAATAAATTACAAAAATAACTATAATTAAATTACTGCAAATAAAAGAGCAAAAAGTGAGGTAGTGTACATGGATTCATTGTCCATTCAGAAATCTGAATGGCGGAGAAGAAGAAGCTGTTCCTAAAACTTTGAGTGTGTCTTCATGCAACTGTACCTCCTCATTGATGGTAGAAATAAGATGAAGACATGTCCTGGGTGATGGAAGTTCTTAATGATGGATGCTGCTTTTTTGAAGTGCTGCCTTTTGAAGAAGGCCTCGATGCTGAAGAGGCTAGCGTCCACGGTGCAGCTTTCTCCAACCCTGTGCAGCAGCCCCTCCAGTTAGCATGCTCTCCACGGTACATCTGCAGACAATTTGCTCGAGACTTTGCTGACCACAGTTTACATACCACCAGCACTCGACTATAATCAAGCACTTCAGATACTTCATGACGCAGTCTCCAAACAAGAGAGAGGCCATCCTGACAAGCTTCAAATCACAGACTTCAACCAGGCTTGTTACCAGCAGACCAAACCTGCAGCACCAAAGGTTGCACACACTAAACCACTGTCATTCTAAAATAAGGAATGCTTACCATTCCATGCCCAGACAACATTTCGTAAATCTAATCACCTGGCTGTCCTTCTACCTGCATACAGGCAGAGGCTAAGGAGCAAAGT
Source organism: Mobula hypostoma (assembly GCF_963921235.1). Taxonomy (NCBI): domain Eukaryota; kingdom Metazoa; phylum Chordata; class Chondrichthyes; order Myliobatiformes; family Myliobatidae; genus Mobula; species Mobula hypostoma. The sequence goes on along the minus strand of NC_086121.1, from coordinate 23,959,483 downwards.
TCCAGAGGTTAGGACAATAAAGAGGTGGTCGCAGGAGGAAGAGGAACATCTACGGATTGTTTCGAGTCGGTGGCTAAGCCACGTTCAAAGGCTCATCTGTAGATCTGAATGAATTCACCATGGCTGTCTCGGACTTTATTAAAACAGTTGCAGACAAGTGTGTCCCCACAAAATCATTCAGAATCTTCCCCAACCAGAAGCCTCGGATGAACCATGAGATCCAAAATCTGCTGAGAGCCAGATCAGAGGCATTCAAATCTGCTGACCAAGAAAGTTACAACTGATCTAGGTATGATCACCCGAAAACCTTCTCACAGGTGAAGTGGCAACTAAACTTGACTCAACAAAGGATTCTTGACCGTTGTGGCAGGGCTCAAATATTATCACATCTTATAAGGTTAAATCAAGCAACATGGGCGACAACAGAGCTTTGCATTCAGATGAGCTCAATGCCTTCTATGATCTCTATGATCCATAAAACATGGAGGAACCATCGCAAACTCACTCAGTCCTTGATGATCCTGTGATTTCAGTTCCTGAGGCCAACACGTGAGCAGCCTTCAGGAGGGGAAACCATCCAGCCCAGATGGGGTACCTGGCCAAAACCCGTGCTGATCAGCTGGATGGAATGTTCATTGAGATCTTTAACTTCTTGCTTTCGCACCTACCTGCTTAAAGCAAGCTTCAATTATAGCAGTGCCCAAGAACATGGTGACCTGCCTCAATGACTATCATCCAGTAGCACTAACATTGACAGTGATGAAGTGTTTCGAGAGGTTGCCGATGAAACATATCAACTCCTGCCTGAGAAGTGACTTGGATCTGCTGTTCCAATTTGCCTACCAGAGCAACAGTCCACAGCAGGCACCATCTCATTGGCTCTTCACTTAACCCTAGAACATCTAGACAGCAAAGATGTATACATCAAGAGGACCTTTATCAATTACAGCTCAGCATTCAATACCAACATCCCCTCAAAACTAATCAACAAGCTTCAAGACCTTGGCCTCAATACCTCCTTATGCGATTGGATCAATTTCCTCACTTGCAGACCCCCATCACTTCAGATCAGCAACAACATCTCCTCTGCAATCTCCATCAGCACCACAAGGCTGTGTGCTTAGCCCACTGCTCTACTTGCTTTACACTTCTGATTGAGTGTCTAGGCACAGCTCCAATGCAATAGTCAAGGCTAGCAGTGATGATACCACTGTTGTAGGGTGGTGAAGAATCAGCATATAGGATGATTAAAAAATCCAGCTGATCAGCGCCATAACAACCACCTCTTTCTTACTCAATATCAGCAAGACCAAGGAGCTGATTATTGACTTCAGGAGAAGGAAAACAGAGGTCCACAAAACAGCTGTCATCAGAGGACAGCATCAGCAACTTTAAATTCCTTGGTGTTATTATTTCAGAGGACCTGTCCTGGGCCCAGCATGTAACGGCAATTATGAAGAAAGCACGGCAGTGCCTCTACTTCCTTAGGAGTTTGCGAAGATTAAGCATGACATTTAAAACTTTGACAAACTTCTATAGCTGTGTGGTGGAGAGTATATTGACTGGTTGCATCACAGCCTGGTATGGAAACATGCCTTTGAATGGAAAACCCTCTGAAAATTATTGGATAAGGCTCAGTCCATCACAGATAAAACCCTTCCCACCATTGAGCACATCTACATGAAACACAGTTGCAGGAAAGCAGCATCCATCAATAGGGACCCCCTCTACCAAGGACATGCTCTCTTCATGCTGCTGGCATCAGGAAGGTGGTATAGGAGCATCAGGACTCATACCACTAGGTTCAGGAACAGTTATTACCCCTCAACCATCAGTTGTGTTGTTGACTTTTTTTTTGAGTGTTTGAACATGGTCACGGGTGTAGAGTGAGAAGAACACTGGGCTAATTGTGCATCCTTGAGGTGACTAGGGTTGATTGTCAGTGAGGAATTGTTATTTCTGATTCACACTGACTGTGGTCTCCTGGTGAGGAAGTCAAGTATCTAGTTGCAGAGGGAGGTACAGAGGCCCATATTTTGGAGCTGGTTGATTAGTACTGATGGTACGACTGCGTTGATCATTGAACTGTTATCAATTTGCAGCAGCCTGACATAGGTATTGCTATTGTCCAGGTGGTCCAAGGCCTAGTGAAGAACCAGTGAAATAGCATCCACTTTAGACCTATTGTGGCGATAGGCAAATTGCAGCAGGTCCAGGTCCTTGCTTAGGCAGGAGTTGATCCTGGCCATGATTAACCTTTCAAAGCACTTCCATTACAGCAGATGTGAATGCAACTGGGCGACAGTTGTTGAGGCAGCTTACCCTGCTCTTCTTGAGCACTGATATATGATCTTTGGCCTTTTGATGCAGGTGGGAACTACCAATTGAGAAATTGAAGGTGTCCTTGAACACACCCGCCAGTTGGTTGGCACAAGTTTTCAGTGCCTGACCAAGTACACTATTGGGGTCTGACGCTTGCAAGAGTTCACCCTCTTCGAAGATGTTCTAACATCAGCCTCTGAGACAGAGATCACAGGGTCACTCAGGAGCAGTTTTATTCTCTTTCAAAGTGTGCATAAAAGGTGTTGAGCTCCTCTGGGAGTGAAGCATCACAGCCACTCACAATGTTAGGTTTCGCCTTGTAGGAAGTAATGGCTTGAAAACCCTGTCAGAGCTGATGTTCATCTGATTCCATCTCCAACTTCAACTGGAATTGATTTTTGCTCTTAAAATAGCCTTCCGTAGGTTCTACCTGGATTTCTTGTATAGTTCTGTATCACCGTTCTTGAATGCCACAGATCTGGAACTCAACAGTCTGCAAATTTCCTGATTCATCCACAGCTTTTGCTTTGGCTATGTGCAGTACACATATCTTGATTACATCAGTGACAACTGTGGCATATTCACTCGGATTCAAAGATGAATCCCTGAATATTATCCACTCCACCCATTCAAAACAGTCCTATAAGCACTCTTCTGCCTCACCTCCCCTGACCATACCTTCATGGTCCTTACCACCGGTGCTGCAGTCCTCAGTCTCTGCCCGTACACTGAGAGTAGAAGAACAGCCAAGTGATTGGACGTGCCAAAGTGCACACGTGGCATGACACCATAAGTGCTCTTGATGATAGTGTAACAGTGGTCAAGTGCGTTGGCTCTTCTGGTTCCACAGGTGACATATTGGTGGTAGTTGGTCAGAGACTTCGAGCTGCTGTGGTTATAAATCACCCACAATGATCAGGAAGGCATCAGGGTGTGCTATTTTTTGACTGATGATCATGGTGCTCAGCAAATCCGGTGCCTGCCTGACGTTGGCCAGGAGTATAATGCACAACACGACCAGGATGACGGTGGAAAACTCCCACGGCAGATAAAATGGATGATACTTGACCACCTGATGTTTCAGATCAGGTGAGCAGGACTGAGACAGAACTGCCTCATCTGTGCGCCATGATTGGTTAATCATGAAACTGCTCCCTTTATCTTTGAAGACTCCACTGTCCTGTCTTTGCGGTGGATGGTGAAATCCTCAGGCTGCAGTCTGTGTCCTAGGTAGGGGTGAGCCAGGTTTCCATGAAGCAAAGAACACAGCAGTTGCTGCTGTCCCTCCAGTACTGCAATCTTGCTCAGAGGTCTTCCATTTTGTTTTCCAGACACTGCACATTCACCAGCAGGATAGTTGGGTGTGAAGGTCTTAGCACTCTGCATTTCAGTCTTACTTGCCATCCAACACACTTTCCCTATTTCCTTTTGCTTTAAAGAAACTCTTCATGCATTGTCCCATCTTTTAGAAAAGAGGCAACTTAAAATTACAACTCTTCACCAGAGATGGACAACAGGAACCTTTTTACATAAAAAGAGACAGCTATTCAGAAGATCAAGAGCTTTATGTTGATGTGTCTAAAGTCCAAAATAGAAAGCTCTATTTTCCTGCAGTAATATATCCTCAGAGTGCAAAAGTAACTAACTTCTCATTAAAACTGTCTTTGATATTTTTTGAATATCACAGCACAATATCATAGTCGTTAGCATAATGCTTTACAGTAGTACTGGAGACCCGGGTTCAATTCCCACTGCTGCCTGTAAGGAGTTTGTACATTCTCCCCGTGATCGCATGGGTTTCCTCCAGGTGCTCCAGTTTCCTCCCACAGTCCAAAGGTGTACCTGTTGTTAGGTTAGTTGGTCAATGTAAAGTGTCCCATGATTAGGCAGGGATTAAATCAGGGAATTGCTCGGCAGCATGGGTCAAAGAGCCAGAAGGGCCTATTCCACTCTGTATCTCCATAAGCAAACACCACTAATTATAGAATTTCCAAACTGCTTTGCAAGTCTCTGGATTACTGGTAGTGTTAACTATCGTGACCATTATCTTCAAGATAAATCATGACAGCCATTTCCCAATCCCAGATGGAATTCCAAAAGTACCACATTTAACTTGGAATGAGTTTTCCTTGGTGCAGAGAGGGTGTTGCTAGAGAAATGTAAATATACTCCAGCTTCCTAACTACTCATGCAACAATCCAAGTAAAATTTAACCAAACTGTCATACTTAAGGATTTTTGTCGAGGAAGTGTAATCTATGAACGTAGAAACTCATTCAGCATCTTGTATTCTCAGGTTACAAACCTCCCCCTCCCAAATTTCTTGAATGATTCACCCAGGCCCATCAGAGCAGCAGCAAATCCTGGTGGAACAATTCAAATTAGATATTAAATGCTCACAGAAAAAAAATTGGCACATTTCAGCCAATAACCCATCATATTCTTAATTCAAAGGCATGGAAACATGTTACTTTGCCTGACATTAGGTCATTCTACTTACCATTTTTCTTTAGGTAGGTTCTAACAAAGGGATCAATGCGAACAAACTCCAGTTGAATGTCATCCCCATCAAATGGGATCCACTCCCCATTGGAGAGTTTTTCAATAACAATGCTATATTCCTGTACCAAAAGAAAACATTACCATCATCACAAATTTCTTGGACCATTACTGCTGAGTCCACAATGATAACAGAATGTGACCTCCAAAAAAAAATGAAATAAACAACAGGTATTGAATATTTAATTAATAAAAGAATCAGGGACCTAAATAGGAACTCAATCAGCATCTAATAATTTATTTTAATGTTCCATCACTTAGTACTATTTCTTTATGAAGTATTTAGGTCTTGTCTCACACCATTTTCACTCACTTAAAAATGTAAAGCTATATTCTAAACAAATGACAGTAGAGTTTACCCAAACTCCCTAACAACAACAGTGCTGTAACTAAATCCGTTCTAGTTTCAGAGTATGAGCCAAGGATATGATTATGTCACTAAGTATGAAACTAATCCTTTGATCTGTGAAGGCAGTGAGAGATGGGCTAAAAGTAACAGTTCAAAAGAAAACCAAGGAATATCATGATATCTTCGAGTGGTGGGAGTGGCACACCTTCAGGAAGTGAAAGCATAATCTGGGTTTGCAAACTTTAATATATTATATCAATTTGCAAGCAAATTAAACAGACCCCATACAAACTGTAAGTAGCCAAAAATACTGCAGGAATTGATAGGTGTTAACAGATCATCTTAAGGGAAACAATACAAAGTCAAAGAGCATTGAATTTTACACCACAGAAAATCACCTTTTGGCTCACATCCATGCCAACCTTTTTTCAAAACCACTCTGTAATGAAACCATTTCCCCACACTAGATCCATAATTGAAATTATGAAAGATTTATAAATTGTTTAAAATACTTCAACTGTTTAAACTAGCTCCCATCCCACCGAGTAAACATACATGAAAGCACTTCCAATACAAGCTGACTTTATGCTCGAGTAGTTAATTGACATCATCACTGGTAGAGGGAAAGCGGGTTTTATGTTCTAGCTGCCACAACTTAAAGAGGAAGATGAGTCAAGTGAACACTGACACAAATGTAAGTGTCAATTCCATCAGCGATGTCCCAGCATCAAGGATATCGCTGAAACACATTCACCAAGTAAACGGGAAGACATCACCCAATCCTAACTTTAACTAACTTTTTATCCCCTCTCTTGAAGAGGATGGGTAAATGGTGTCAGTTACATCATTTAAAAATTTCCTCTTTGCACTTAAGTCTATAATTCAAACGTCAAGCCTCCCCACAATAAAGTCCACAGCAAGAAAATTACAATAACAGCTGCATAACTCAGCAAATCCTAACGCCCACAAATCCCTCCATGATCTCTTTTGAAGTTCCACTTCACTCAATTTGCAAACTCCCTAGTAATAGTGCATTACTTATCTACTAAACCTCATTAGAATGCAACTCTCTCTACAAACACAAACCTCCTATAACCTTATTCTTCAACTTCTCCCAATTCTTTCTTAACAATTGAAATTCCCATTCTTTAAGCACGGTGTTGTTCTGCATAAGGCCACTGAGTTCAATTGTACTGCCACTCTGCTGAGAAAGATAAACTCAGCACAGTGGCAGAGTGGAAACTTTCTGGCAAAGTGCGATATCGCCTTTGCCAATTCAGTCAAGAAAATTAGAATTTGCTTGGGTAATTCTTGCAATGTTGAACCCTCTGTGTGCCACACTTGTACCTGCAAATTCGTATCATGCAATTAATTCAATATAATTTCTAAGTTAGCCATTGAAAAAAAAATGTTTAAATAATTAATAAATTTTCATCAATACTTACCACCAGATCAGTTATGGTATAGGCATTTGGTGGATTGGTTTCCCCAACAGGGTGGTGAGACACCTTTCCAACACGGAGAACTCCTTCCTCTTTGAATACCCAGCGGGACAGTGCCATTGCCAGTTCAAAATTCCCAGTTTTTGGAAATCTGAATTCAAAGAATTCAAGCAAAAAATGTTGTACAACTCTCCACTCGTGTCACACCAACGTTTCCTGCACTCCCTTTAAACTCACTGAAGCCCAGACTTCCCACAGTCTTTATAAACTCACCGGAGTCCCGTTTTCCGTGCTCCCTTTGAACTTAACAGGTTCCACTTCTAAGCTCTCTTTAAACTCATTTTGTTCACTGAAAAAGGTATTATATTACTCTAACATGTATGTAAATAAATGAAGTTTGGGGCACTAACACAAGAAATATGTAATAATCCATGAAATCTGCCTGTCCAGTATACCAAGGTTGCCAAAATAATCAGTTTTACTGTATGAAGCTTCAGTCAGAATTCATTGAAATAAACAGCACCCACCTAGTTAGGGCAACCGAGAGAACAAATTAAACTCAGAATCAAATCACCAGGACACGACACAGATTACTGCCCTTGCCATGAACTCAGTGATCATTTGTGTGATGCGACTGCAGCACATTCTATTTTTTTAGGACTGAATACTGCAAGCTTTCAACTGCACTGCTCTTCCCATCGAATTCTACCATCAAAACAGGAACATTAAAATCCTGAAAGTAATGTAATCTCCAAGCATCCGTTAAGAACTAGACTTCATTGCCAATGGTTATAATTTAGACAAAATGCCACTGTAAGCATTTTGTTAGTTGCAGAACTGCAATGGTTCAAGCAGCACAGCTGATGGACATAAAAGAAACACGCCTTTGCCATTTCCTTTTTGCAAACTAGAAACAATTAATAAACTGTAGTCAGAGAAGCAAACAAAAACTTTGCATGACCTTTGATATCTGATCTTACCGTTCAGCGCCCGGGACTGCTTTCTGCACAGCAGATTCAAAGAAGGCATCACTGAAGAAATCGATAGAACCACTGAAGACAGCTCTAGCATTGTTCCGTGCTTGGAGTCCAGCAATCAGCAGGGTGTTCTTCCCCACAGCATGAGGATACTAGCAAAAGGTGGAAAATCCAGATGCTTATCATAACTAAGCCATTCCCTATTTTATATACAAATGCATGCAAATATAATTTGCATTTTATTTATACAACAGGTGTTGCAATATTGCTCAAAATATAAACTCCAAAACATTAAATTTTTTTTTACTCAGTAGGAGATTAACTGGACCGTGCACAAACTTCCCAGTTTGCTTTATAGTGCATTAGGATAGAATACCCAGAGCACTTAATACATATCTCACTAGTTCCCATCATCTAGACTACAAATACATTACAAAAACAAAAGTAGGAGCAAGAGTAAGCCATTGGCCGTTAAGAGTTTGCCCTGCCTTTCAAATCATGGCTAATTTGACTGTAATCTCAACTCTGTATTCCAATCTACCTGGGATAACCTTTCAATCCTGTGCTTATTAGGAACCTATGCACCTCTGCCTTAAAAAGATCCAAAGAATTGTCTTCTCTGTCCTTTCAGGAGAGTTCCAAATACTGACAAACCTCAAGTGAGGGGGAAAAAAACGGGCTCAGTCTTAAATGAGCGATGTTTTTGAGACTGTTGGTTCTAGAGTGCCATAGGGAGGAAACATCCCCTCCACCTTTACACTTTCAAGGTGCCTCACAATTTGTTTCAGAAAACATTTGCATCACTTTCACTCACTATGTTTATTATTGAGCAGTGAAATTAACCCAAGGTTGAAACACAAAGCAAAGTGCAGATACTACTGCACTTTACAGTGGATTCAATGCTTTCAGAATTACAATCTCCCTAGAGTTCATTCCTCTAAATCCTCCAAACGCAGGAAAGTTGCAGTTCTCTTGACCTAAATCCCATTCAATCTGTCTCGTATGTCGAGTTAGCCTTCCTCAAACAAGCAGCAAAATAATTCAACTTTGGCCTTAAGCAGAGAAACAATTCAACTACCTTCCCTAATTTTGACCCTTTATAAATGGCCCAAAGATGCTAGAATTAAGCTTGGTAGTGATTTATTGATCAAATAACATACTCACGCACTTTAATTTTATTCTCATGTAAAAATTGGTACCTTGAATAGGGAATCAGGATACTTATAGAACTGTCTTTAAGCACTTTAGGGCTTCAAGGAAAGAGATTATTCAACAACTTCAAGATCACACACAAGAGTTACCTGCGTGACTGGCTTGTCTGGAAAGAAGGAATAAGAACTAGAAGATCCAGTCAGAATATCCAAGACCAAAGGATTATCAGGATCAGCAACCATACTGGAAAGTAAAAAAGAATAAAATGGTTAAGGGCCTAGATATAGCCACAAGGATAATTGAATAATCTACTCCTATTATAGGTTTTAAATTCAAATACTCTGATTGGTTTTCTAGAGAAAAGTTACTGTAATATATCAAAACATATGATGTTCATTTATTTGCAAATATTAGCCACCTGAACTGCAAGTGAGGAATTTTCCCCTCCCTAGTTGTTGCTGTTGCTTGTTACATCCCTGGTTCACGTACTATATCCTATCTACTTCCAACACATTATACACATGCTTCATGTGTTTTCTGCTACTTCTGAGATACCATATATTCCCAACACACTCCATTACTAAAAGACCTCTCAGTCATCTCATCTCTCCATACACGCTGTTTCTTAAGACTTAATTTCCCTAAACCCTCCAATCACCTTCAGAAGTTTCAAGATCCATCTCTCCTTCGTGCCTCTGGGCATCTTTCCTCAAGTCTGACACAAATGTGAATCCCTTAAAATGTTTTCTAAAGTTCTTGTCAAGAATCCCTGCTAAAGTATTCAATTTTGAACATTCATGTGTGAGAGATCCTTTAGAAGAACTGGGTAGTGTGTGATACTGAAATTGATGAGGGAAAACATTAGCTGTTCACGGACACCATTCCTGACACTATTAAATTTGAAAAAAAAAACGAGTCTCTCCCAATGGAAAATTAGATATTCCAGTGTTAACCAGTTATTTATCAACACAAGTTTATCACTAAGCTCTTAAAAGGTACAGTAATTTGGAGCTGCAAGTCACAATTTGTAAGTATTTAATGATCAAGTTTGCAGCTAACTGTTTTATAGATCCTGTTACAGATTTGCTGTACAGAAGGTGTAAATGGAATAAAGTACTTACCCAACTCCTCGGAATAAAAGAGGGTTTGTTGGCCGCTTCCCCACAATGGTGGGAGCCTTCAGCAATTGATCACTGTCAGCAATGATCAGGGTGTGCTTTGGAAACAACAAAGCATTAATCAACTCAATATGCCTGAACACAATGTTCTTAATGAAATTATCTTCATTGTAAATTTCTTGAATTGTTTCACAATATTTAATATTTTGAACATTGTTTGAACATTAATTAAAAATATCCAAAATTAAGATTTTAAGAATTATATTGCAAGTCATCTTAAATATGTGTTAAATAAAGTCGCAAGTTTTAACTCTATAACAGTCTAGTGCAGGGGTTCCCAACCTGGGGTACATGGACCCCTTGCTTAATGGTATTGATCCATGGCATAAAAGGGTTAGGAACCCCAGGTCTAGTGTATCTATTCCTCAGCAGTAACATTCATTATTCTGACAGCTAAAATTCAGCATACGTGCACTAAAAATGTCCAAGATTTATGACCACAAGCGTGGGCTCTATTATTATCAAGCAGATATCTCACCAAGTTAGCTGGAGAGACACTACTATTCATTATGAAATTTCTCCCCTAGTGGTCCTTACCTGACCAAGATCAGAAACATCATAATTATGATGGTCAATAACTGAAGTCTTTTCCTCATCAAATTCAATGCCACATTCACTACCCAGTTCTCGTAAAGGATCCCCTAAAAACAAAAATGTAAATTAAATACACTATCAGCGATGTAGCCCAAGTTCCAATTATATTCAGTTAAAAATTCTACCTGTGGTCAATCTCCACAACACCATCAACTTCATTATTCAATGAGCAACCAAAAGTTGTAATCCTTTCCTTTCCCGTGATACATCCTTGACCATGTCCATTATGTTCCCATATCTCCACTCCTTCCCTACAGGATTCACCTTGTTCTTACTTTCCCTTCACCAGTCTTCATATTGTCTGCCATTTCTGTGATATTAGCAAGATGCCATCACTTAGCACACATTTCCTCCCACCACGGCCACCCTTCAGCAATCTGAATTAATTCTGACCTATGACAGTGTGATTCACTTTTCAAATCACCAACAATCCCAGTTCTTCCCAGAGCAACTTACCATAAAAATTGTAGCAAAGAAATAAATTCCTTTTTATCTCCTCCCTTTTCACTAGTCAGAGACATCATCCACATCACACAGTAACCTACATGTGCTTCCACATTAGTATGTTTTCACTTTTCAAAATGGTATTCCCCTTTTTGAAGTAACTATTTTGCAGAATTCTTTCAATTAGTCTATAAGTGCAATCCCAAGCTTACAGCTGCATGCCACTAACTAGATCCCTATCTGACACTGACCTTCTAAACTGTTCCAATAGACTTAACGCAAGTTTATAGAACCATGCTTTTTTTGTTGGGCACAATACAATACAGCCTTGTGATCGCAAAACTGAGTTCAAAGATTTCAGCTGTTTCTTTTACTCCATGTTTTCAATTCTTTACTTGACCCATTACTATACCCTTTTGTCCTGTAATTTTCCCTTCACTGTGTAACAGAATCTCTTTTTCTGTTCCCCTTTTTCTATACCTTAAAATATTTATTTCAGAAGTCAAATGCTCCGGTGATAGATAACTGACATTAAACACCAACTGTTTCCCTCTCCAGAAATGCATTCTGAGCTTCTAAATATTTCCAGCATTTACGTATTTCAGATTAACATATCTGCAGAATTTTCCTTTTGCAAGATTATAACCTTAGTTTAGCTCATTTACCCTGAAAATTCATAAATTTAAATTTGAGAAAGATATTGATCTTTTGGAAAACTGCAACCTTTTCTGTATGCACACACATTCCCACAAATTCAATGCAAACCATCAGTCTTGATAGAGTGTTCGAGATATTTTCCTTTGGATTTAAAATGTTGATTTAAATCCAAATGTTGATTAAAAAACAGATATAAAAGATCTCACTGACCACCACAGGTTCTGACAAAGTGCATCACTGTCAAAACCAACAGTGAGTAGCAAGCATTTTTTTAAAAACCATTTGTGGGTCCTTTTTGTCACAAATTGGCTGACACGCTTCATATGTTAAAACAGTGCCTAAACCTCAGAAGGTATTTTAATGACTGTCAAAAACTTTGAAACATCCCAAGGTAATGATGTTTACTGTACATAGAGGCTTTTTTTTAAAAAACCAAGCCGAAAATTTACACTGTTGAAGTACTTAACAGACCAAGATCATTTCAGATGTAGTATTTATTCCTTATGCTTACCAATGTCTGAGCTCGCAGCGACCAGTACATTTCCACCTCCATCAATGAATGTGGCAATAGTGTCAACATTAATGTTGCCTCCAAAATCTGAAAACAAAAACAAATTTCCATTAATCCCAATTTTTTATCCTTTCTAGCTGTTCTGTAACAAGTAAAACACAGCTCTAACACCCACCTGTTCCAATGCATCAGCTCTCAACTGTCTTTTCTTTCAGAAGTTCCACTTGATCCAACATTTTATACACTGACAATACATGGCAGTGTACATACCATAATCCTTTTATCAGCCAATGTGCACCACAAGACAAAGAGCTACAATTCCTTAAGGGCAATGGTCTTATATAATCTACTTCAACATGACTTCTTTTAAAATCCTCTGTTGTTCCTGCACTTTCTCTGTTCAAAGCCTTTGCCTCTAATATTTTATGTAATTCCTGACTGTTTGGAGCAAGGTGGAAAATGCAATAGCATATGAAAAGTTTATCGTATGTTTTTAATCTGTTCAACTGCACAAAAAAAGGTTGATCAGTAATTTTACGCTATCAAACTTACCTTCAATGCTACACAAATCCATAGAAAACCAAAGACAGATCATATCTTTAGTCAACATTAAATTGGCTGCTTTCAATTCACTTGACAGATCTTCACGCCTTCATTTACGAAGGGAAAACTGGCTGAAGGTCTTACTGTTCAGAAACTGTTGCAAGACCCACAGTACTGTACAAGGGTCACATTGGTTTGTGCTAATCTCTCATTAAACAACTTGTTCACACTCTGCTTAAGGTCAATGAATCACAGGATATTTATTTTATTTTCCATACAACACACACACCTTTTTTTTAATTGTCCGTGTTTAATTGAACCCGAACGAGAGGCAGCTAGTCAATAACATTGGTGGGTCTGAGTTTCCCAAGGCAGACCAAGGACGGCAATCCAGTAGTTTTTGTGGGTGCCATCCCTGAAACTAGCAATTTTTAAATCTGCAGATTTATTTTGTCATTGAAGCTAAATTCCATTTTCCATGGTGGAACCCAAATGCACCTGCCTGCCTGCCTGGACCCATGGTTCAGAACTCTATTTATTAGTCCAATATAATTTCTAGGCTATCTGACATTAGTCTATCTCAATAGCAGTGCTGCCTACTTGGCCCACAAAAGCCACCAAAAATAAACATAGCCACTATTTCTGACACCTCCCTCCCCTTTCTTGATGTCCGTCTCCATCTCTGGAGACAAGCTTTCAACCAACATCTTTTAAAACCTACCAGTTCGCACAGTAATCTTTGACGATACCCCTTCCCATCCTGTCACCTATAAAAATGCTATTCCCTTGCTATTGTGTCCACCACATCAATTCCCAGGACGCAGCTTTCCTCTCCAGGACATCAGAGATGTCATCTTCCTTCAAAGAATGGGCCTCCCTTCCTCCACACATATCTCCTCCATTTCCCACACATCCATGCTCACACACTCTTCCAGCCGCCTTAATAGTAATAGAGTTCTTCTTGTCTTCACCTAACACCCCATTGGCCTCTGCACCCAATAAATTATTCTCTGCAACTTCCTCCATCTCCAAAGGGATCCTACCTCCCCCACCCCACCCTGCTTTCTGCGAGGATCACTCCCTCTGTGATTCCTTTGTCCATTCGTCCATCCTCACTAATCTCCCTCCCGGCACTAATCTCTGCAAGTGGCTAAAGTGCTACAACTGTCCATCTCCTCCAATCAAGTTCCCAAACAGTCCTTCCAGGTGAGGCAACACTTCACCTGCAAATCTGCTGGGTTCGTCTATTGTCTCCTGTGCTCCCGATGCGGCCTCCTCCTCATTGGTGAAACCCATCGTAAATTGGGCGACCGCTCTGTCGAGCACCTCCACTCCATCCGCCAAATGTGGAACTTCCCGGTGGCCAAACATCTTTAATTCCCATTCCTGTTCTGACATTTTGGTCCATGGCTCAACTTGTGCCACGATGAGGCCACCCTCATATCGAGGAGCAACACCTTATGTTTTGTCTGGGTAGCATCCAAACTGACAGAATGAGTATCGATTTCTCCTTCTGCGAAAAAAAATTACTCCCCTCCCCCTTCTTCTATTCCCCACTCTGATCTCTTACTGCTTCTCAGATGCCTATCACTTCCCCCTGGGTCCCCTCCTCCTATGATCCACCCTCTTCTCCCACCTGACTCCTTCCTCTCCAGCTTTTTACCTTTCCTCCCCATCTGGCTTCACCCATCACATTCTATTTATCCTCCTTCCCCTCCCTCCACCTTTTTATTCTGGTGTCTTCCCCCATCCTTTCCAGTCCTCAAGAATGGTCTTAGCCCAAAACTGATTATTTATTCATTTCCATAGAAGCTGCCTGGCCTGCTGAGTTTCTCCAGCATTTTGTAACACACATTTTGTGTGTTGCTTTGGATCTCCAGCATCTGCAGCCTTTCTCTTGCTTATGAACTAAATTTAAATTAACTAAGCTGTGCATAAAGGGTCATTTCATTATCAAAGTTCCAATTATGTATTTACAACTGCAACGCTAGATTTTTCTTCAGTATTTCACAGAATCCTAAATCACAAACTGTAAGTAATTTCTATTTTAATTTTTGCTTTATTTTTTCCTTAAGTTTTTCCAACCATTATCACAACTGCCCATCGTCACGTTTCATGTTTTCAAAATTATGAAACGTCCACAGAAATAATATTCTAAACACATTATGAAGTCATTACTTACTGGAGCATATATTAACATAAAACAACCTAAAGCTACTTCCATCATTCAAAAGCCAGCTAAATTTAACCAAAACAAAAATTGATGCTCAAGTATCAATTTAAAGGCTCTTCTCAACCACAAACTGAGAGCCTTTAGATCAGGAGACAGGGAGGGATTGAATCATGTGCAGAGAGAGCTGAAGAAGGTCAAGGTGGCTAAAGAGGAATAGAGGAGAGAGCTGGAGAACAAGCTTGGGCAGAGTAGCTCATGGGAGGTGTGGAGAGTGGAGAGACATAAAGAACATCATTGGCTTCAACCAGCCTAGTTGTAGAGTCTCAATGCAGCCATGAATGGGCTAATGAGTTAATTTCCCTCCTGTTCACACCCCCTCAGCACAGCAGTCCAGGTACCAAGGCACCCGATACTCCCTCAGCACCAATGCCTCCCCCCACGTCCACCCCCCCCAGTTCAACATGTGGACAAACAACACAGGCTACCACTGTCTACATCCCTTCCTTGCCCTGCATTTACCATCCACACCTCCACATACCAACTGCTATCATCCCGATTTTCACCTCCC
Source organism: Mobula hypostoma (assembly GCF_963921235.1). NCBI lineage: Eukaryota > Metazoa > Chordata > Chondrichthyes > Myliobatiformes > Myliobatidae > Mobula > Mobula hypostoma. Next base: position 23,944,015 of record NC_086121.1, on the reverse strand, counting down.
CCAGCCCCCAGCTTCCACTAACCCCCTCCCCAGTGATCATGGACTCACCTTCACTACTGAGCAGGTGAGAAACTCAGACACGGCAAAGCATTGGGACTGGATGGTGAGAACCCCAAGGTCCTGAAGGAGTGTGCTGAGCGACTGTGTGGAGTTCTCCAGTGCATTTTCAATCTGAGTCTCAGCCAGGAAAGGGTCCTGACAGCGTGGAAAACATCACGTGTGGTCCAGTACCCAAGAAGGGCCGACCGAAAGTCTTGAATGACTACCATCCAGTGGCCCTGACCTCACAGATCATGAGATCTTGAGCCTAGAGAGTGTGGTCCTGGCTCACCTCCGACCCCTGGTCAAATTAGCCCTCGATCCCCTGCAGTTTGTCTACCAGGAGCACATTGGAGTCGACGATGCTGTCACCTACCTGCTGAACAGAACCTACTCCCATTTGGATAAGCAGGGCAGCACTGTGAGGATCATGTTGTTTGATTTCTCAAGTGCCTCAATACCACACGGCCTTCTTTGCTTGGGGGGGGGAAGAAAGCTCTGTTCAATGCAGGTTGGCACTTCCATTTTATCCTGGACAATGGATTAGCTGACTGGCAGACCACAGTTTGTGTGCTTCAGAGATGTGTGTCAGATATGGCTATAAACAGCACGGGGGTCCCACAGGGGACTGCATTGGCTCCCTCCTGTTTACCCTGCATACCTCAGACTTTAGATGCAACACTGAGTCATGTCATCTGCAGAAATTCTCTGATGACTCAGCAATAGCTGGGTGTATAAAGGGAGGACACGAGGATGAATACAGGGCTCTGGTGGAGGACTTGGTCAAACAGTGCAGGCTGAATCATCTGCAGCTCAACATCAGTAAGACAAAGGAGATGTTGACGAATTCTAGGAAGTCTAAGACTGCACTACTCCGTTACTATTGATGGCGAGGACGTGGATGTGGTGAGGACCTAGAAGTATCTGGAATGCACTTGGATAACAGACTCCAGTGGAGCATCAACACAGAGACTGTGTACAAAAAGGGCCAGAGTTGCCTCTTCTTCCTGAGGAGACTGAGGTCCTTTAGAGTATGCAGGCCTCTCCTTCACATGTTCTCCCAGTCCGTTGTCGCCAGTACATCATTCTATGCGGTGCTGTGCTGGGGCAATGGCATCAACATGGGTGACGCCAACAGGCTCAATAAACTGGCTCTATTATAGGAGTGAAAGTGGACACACTAGAGGCTGTGGCAGAACAAAGGACCCTACGGAAAATCCTGGCAATTCTGGATAGTGTTTCTCACCCTCTGCACGCCACCTTGGCTGAACAAAGCAATTTTAGTAAATATCTAAGACAACTGCGCTGCTCCAAAGAGCGCTACATGAGGTCATTCTTACCCTCAGTCATTAGATTCTATGAGTCAACCTATAGCAGAGGAAGTGATGACCCCTCCTGTTAGACTGTTTGGGGTGACCCATTTTTATTCTTTCTTACTTCTCTTCTAATATCTGTGCACTCGTAATGCTACTGTGACACAGTAATTTCCTTTCGGATCAATGAAGTATCTATCAGGGCAGGGGAACCCTTGTTCAGTCAAAAGAGTTGGGATTTTAAGGATTATGTTTCAAAGTCATATTAGTAGCAGTAAAGCAAAGTGTACTGTATACATTGTCATAGTTTATTGATCCCAAGGGAAATTGGTTTTCGTTACAGTTGCACCATAAATAATAAATAGTAATAAAACCATAAATAATTAAATAGTAATATGTAAATTATGCCAGGAAATAAGTCCAGGACCAGCCTATTGGCTCAGGGTGTCTGACCCTCCAAGGAAGGAGTTGTAAAGTTTGATGGCCACAGGCAGGAATGACTTCCTATGACGCTCAGTGTTGCATCTCGGTGCAATGAGTCTCTGGCTGAATGTACTCCTGTGCCCAACCAGTCCATTATGTAGTGGATGGGAGACATTGTCCAAGATGGCATGCAACTTGGACAGCATCCTCTTTTTAGACACCACCGGCAGAGAGTCCAGTTCCATCCCCACAACATCACTGGCCTTACGAATGAGTTTGTTGATTCCGTTGGTGTCTGCTACCCTCAGCCTGCTGCCCCAAGCACACAACAGCAAACATGATAGCACTGGCCAGCACATATCAATTGATGTTATCAAAAATATAATGGACCTTGGGGTGCCAGGAACCTTTAATTCAGGGACGATCAGGGTGATCAGAGCTGAACAGGCAGATGTCTGAAGTAGACTGTAGGGCTGGAGGAGACTGCAGAGAAAGTGAGGAAGTAAGGCTTTGATGTTCTAGAGTGATGGGGGTGGGAAAGAGTAAAACCTAAGATAAGAAAGAGGAAAAACATTGCATAACCAGCGACCAAGACTGGTCAGCAAACACAGGAATGATAACTTGGTGTGCATCAGGACCTGAGTGGCAGAGATTTGAATGTATATGGAGGGCAGAGCATGCAATGCTGGCTAAAAGACGATGTTTCAGATCATATCAAGAAAAATAAAGAAGTAATAAAGCAAACAGGCTTCCCTTTTATGACCTTGCTGCTCTGAGAAAGCTACATATACTGAATAACGTTTACACCACAAGTGCTTTCTTACTGATACTTCTATCAAAACTGAATTTACAAGTAAAAATCTCATACAAGAAAACATCCTTACCTTCCACAGATGGTGAAAAAATTATGAGGTGGTCATATAGAAACTCTCCATGTTTAATTAGAGACAGACCAGGATCATCTGAAATCTTGAATGTCAAATTGAACCCAAGATCTAATTAGAGGTTTCAGGGGTGGGGGGTGGGGGGAAGAGAAGAAGAAAAAAGCAACAGGTGAGCACAGAAATATACCAGGACAATACTTACAGAATTAATAACCTAAACCTCTGTATACAGTAGCAGAAAACAGTTCGTTTTGAAGCCCCGCATAAAAAGCTGCAGAAACTCAGCAAGTCAGGCAGCATCTACGGAGGGGAATAAACAATTGACGTTGTGGGCAGAGAGCTTTCTGCCTGACTTGCTCCAGCAGTTTGTGTTTTCAGCATCTGCAGAATCGCTTGTGCTCATGTTGAAGCACACTGTTTAAATTATTTTAACCTCTCTTCACTCATTCAACTATTGCAGGCAACATTGGAGTATATTTCCACTCAATCTCTCCAAACCTCACCCGATGGGTTCCATGAGAGTTCCGGAACCATCGCCCAAGTTGCTACCTGATATGCCAGGTGTGGGCCTTCAAAATGGAAGAGAGGTTGCTCACAGCTGGAGATGAATCGATTGCATCCTTAAAAAAGCAAGCGTCCTTTTTCGGATGACCTCTTGGACTGTTTTCAGTAACTCGGGGGAACCCGAAGAAGTCTGCAGAACATTGTCCTCTCTTTTTTGAGTGTTTTTTTTAAACACACGGGACTGTCTAGCTGATGATTTAGTGAATAAAGGAGAAGGAGTAAAGGGCATAACCATAATGATTCCATGAAGTGAAGCAGATTTAGTGGGTTGATTGTTCCTACAGATCATTCCATCTCGCACTCTGCCACCTCCCGACCCGCTCACCCAACTCCAGCAATTCCACGTCTCCCTATGAGCAAAGTATCCCTCTCACCCACCCGCCAGGCTCCTGAAGTATATCGAATGCGTTTCCTTCATGTTGATGTTCTCCAGAAGCACCAGCGTCCGTCCAGCTCCATTCGCCAGGGACAGGAGGCAGGCGAGTAGCAGAAATACGGGCAGCGAGGCCCGGCTCCCAACCTTCCCAACCCAGCTCCTACTCTGACCCTCCGCCATCTCCAGAGCCACCCAGCCGCCACTCCAACCGGATCCGGAAATACTTCCCCCAGTCACCGCCGCTCTCCCCGTCTCCTACAGTTACTACTAACAGATCAGAACATTTATTTCAGTTCAATTATTTTCAACTCCTGTCTGTTTTAGTTCCCTCAGTTGCTTCGATATGTTTCCAAAAATCATAAGTTCTCAAAGCTAACCAATCGGCAGCGGCCAACTTGTCATTAACACCCGTTGCAGCAAGGAAAAGGATCCCCGAACAACCTAGGTTTCTCTAAAGTTCCTATACAGAGCGAGGAGGAAATACAAGATTATGGTTTAATTGCAATCAATTCCATACACTTTTTAAAAAAATTCTTTATTTGTATAGTAACAATCTAGTTATCAGAATTTGATGCAGATTGTGAAAATCCTATTGATCAATTTCCTTTGAGAAAGTGACAATCTTATTTAATTATCAAATCCCGACAGATCTTTAAAGAATTTTTGGTACAGCATTTATTTCAATTTTGACTTATCCTGATATTGGTGCCAGACTTCCATAGAAAACCAACACAGAAAATAAATTGCTGGAGAAATTGGAATATAAGGAAACAGTAACAGGAATAAGTCATTTGGCCTCTCATTTTAAAAACATTGATTAAGTTGATCTGTTCCAGGCCTCATCTTCCCTACGGTGACAGCCCCTTTTTACAAATTCCCCGATCTTTCAAAAAAAATACTAAATCCTCTAAAAATATATATACTTATGAGTGTACGTGTCAAGCTACTTCCACTGGAGGGAGTTCAAAAAAGTACACTAGGCTAATTCCTGGGGTTAATCTAATGTAAGTAGCTTAAGAAATTTTATTAGATACTTACATTAAATTAACCCCCTATCCCAGGAATTAGCCTAGTGTACTCTTTTGGACTCCATTATCAGTATATCCTTTTTTCAATAAGGGGATCAAAGCTGTGTACAGCTTTGCGGGTGTAGCTTCACCCAGCATGTTGTAAAATTGGAACAATACTTCCATATTTCTCTGTTCCGACCCTCCTACAAGTTAGGTCAATGTCCCAGTTGTCTTCCTAACACTTGCTACATCTGCTACTAACATTTTGCTGCAGCATTATTTTACATTTAGTTCATAAACTCCAGAAAGTCTGCAGATGCTTGAAATCCAAAGCAACACGCACACAAAACGCTGGAGAAACTCAGCAGGTCAAACAGCATCTATGGAAATAAATATATAATCGAATTTTTGGGCCAAGACCCTTCAGGACTGGAAAGGAAGGGGGAAGATGTCAGACTGAAAAGGTTGAGGGAGGGGAAGGAGGAAAGCTAGAAGGTGATAGGTGAGGCCAGGTGGGTAGGAAAGATAAAGCACTGGAGAGGAAGGAGCCTGTTGGGAGAAGAGAGTGGCTCATAGGAGCAAGGGAAGGAGGAGGGGACCCAGAGGGAAGTGATAGGCAGCTGAGAAGCAGTAAGAGATCAGAGTGGGGGATAGAAGAAGGGGGAGGGGAGTAATTTTTTTTCTTAGCAGAAGGAAAAATCGATATTCATTCTGTCAGTTTGGAGGCTACCCAGACGAAATATAAGGTGTTGCTCCTCTACTCTGAGGGTGGCCTCATCATGGCACAAGTTGAGTGATAGACCAAAATGCTGGAATGGGAATAGAATGCTGGAATGGGATGTTTGGCCGCTGGGAAGTCCCACTTTTGGCGGATGCAGTGGAGGGGCCCTGTGAAGTGGTCCCCCAATTTAATAAGTTCAAAACTCTGCTCTGGTGATTCAGATAAAGCTTGGGTATAGGTATAACACTGACTGAAATCAGAAGGCCAACAAGATTAATGGATTCCATGGTTTTTCTGTATCTTATGGAGTTCTATTCTGCATATATGCTTTGACAATAAAATAAACCTTTGAATAAAAACAAGAGTAAGGAGTTAATAGTGATAACATACCACCGGATTCCATGTTGGAACAACTGGATCTGGAAATGCAGTGCTAGCAGATCAGAAGGAGCAGTATGTTCATTAATTGGAGATCACAAACCGTTAAGTGTAAAATATGTGAAAATCAAAAGTAGATGATAAAATTAAAATGGACGAGAATGAAATACGGCAAAGAGAACAGAAGACAGGCATCAGGAAGCTTTGGTAGATTTACCAAGATGAGCTAATGAAACAACCAAGCAGGACAAATAAATGCCAATCAAAGGAAATCCAAATTGGTCTGATCACGCTCTAGCTGGACCTCACCTTGATTAGTGTTCAGTGATTTTTGGGTTTAGGACATAGACATTTAGCAATTGACTTTGGCTCCCAGTCTTCATATCTGAATATGTATTGTGCATTTAATTTGCGGTGCAGCTCTGAACCAATGAGTTCCGAAAAGCTGTGAATCCCAGTCCAGACATGCTGATTGAAATTCATTTGGATGTCATTGGTGTGGGTGTGAATCAGGAGGTGTGAGGGTTGTATGTACTTTCAAAGAAAGCATTGTCCATACATTGTAAATATGGAGCAGTCCTTTGATGTTGGACACATAAAGTATTAAGCCCCACGTCGGGCCAGCAGACCTTTCGACCGAAAGCGTTTCCTTGTGATGTCTGCTGTACCTTGTTTATTACAATAAAGAAGCTGCTTTACATCTACCAGTAATTTTCTCCAGTGATTTCATTCACACAACAACAATTAGCATGGTTATTTCTGTTCACTGAGTGTAGGAGGCAGCACAAAGAGGCACGCAGCCTATTCAGCCCCCCAGCACCTGAATTATTTATATAATTCTTTCTCTCTCCACAGGTGTTACCAGAACTGCTGAGTAGTTCCACCATTTTATTTTGTTTTTTTTTAATTTCAGATTTTCCAGCAAATTCTGTTTTAATGGGATAACTGGGATCTGCTCAAGCACAAAGGCAATGGGATGCATGATGAAGTAAGTGAAAAGTAAATCAGAAAATGAAAATCAGAGGGGTGAAATCAACAGATTTACAACTATTGCTGGAGTCAAAGTGGAGTTTATTGTCATATGTATAAGCGCAATGAAAAATGTACTAGCAGCATAACATATAGGCATATAGCATCTTATGTAAAAAAAACCCATAAATTATACACAACTTTTTACAAGAAAGAACACACTTAGAACAAAAAACAACAAAGTCTTTTTTCGGGCAAAGTGACCAAGGTGATCATCAACACGAGGAATTCTGCAAATGCTGGAAATTCAAGCAACACACATCAAAGTTGCTGGTGAACGCAGCAGGCCAGGCAGCATCTCTAGGAAGAGGTACAGTCGACATTTCGGGCCGAGACTCTTCGTTAGGACTAACGATTAGTCCTGAGGAAGGGTCTCGGCCCGAAACGTCGACTGTACCTCTTCCTAGAGATGCTGCCTGGCCTGCTGCGTTCACCAGCAACTTTGAAGGTGATCATCATGCTGTTACACTGCAGGGATTGAAATTGTTCTGGTAGATTCTAGAACCAAATGGAAGTAGCTGTCCTTGAACGTGGTGACATGGCTTCTGTACCTCCTGTCCAAGCAGACAGAAAAAATAACTGGATTATTAAAGCAACACACACAAAATGCTGGTGGAATGCAGCAGGCCGGGCAGCATCTATAGGAAGAAGTACAGTCCAAGTTACGGGCCGAGACCCTTTGTCAGGACTAACTGAAAGAAGAGATATTAAGAGATTTGAAAATGGGAGGGGGAGGGGGAGATCCAAAATGATAGAAGACAGGAGGGGGAGGGAAGAAGCTAGGAGCTGGACATGTTCCAAGGAAGGATATATGGCTGTAATAGCGGGTCTGGGTGAGAGCATGGTCAAAAAGTTGAAGGGCCGAAGAAATTGTAGATGGGGAGCAGTGAGAGAGGGTTTCACTAAACTCCCGTCGAAGAGAAGATTTAAACTTCTTCAGTGTAGGCATCACTGGAAGAGGCTTCGCAGTAGTGAATTTAAAAACACAAAAACAAGAAAATCTGCAGATGCTGGAAATTCAAGCACACACACAAAATGCTGGTGGAATGCAGCAGGCCGGGCTGCATCTATGAGAAGAAGTTCAGTCGGCGGGTCCAATTCTTAGCTTCTTCCCTCCCCCTCCTGTCTTCTTCTATCATTTTGGATCTCCCCCTCCCCCTCCCACTTTCAAATCTCTTATTATCTCTTCTTTCAGTTAGTCCTGACGAAGGGTCTCAGCCCAAAACGTCGACTGTACCTCTTCCTATAGATGCTGCCTGGCCTGCTGCGTTCCACCAGCATTTTGAGTGTGTTGCTTGAATTTCCAGCATCTGCAGATTTTCTCGTGTTTGGGATTATTAAAGGATGTGTTGTCTGTGAGTTATATGTACCGTGTTGTGCACCTTGCTTCAGAGGAACGTTGTTTCATTTGACAGTACACACTTGTATGTCTGAATGACAATGAACCTGAACTTGAGAGAATATAGGGTTGCTCCCTTAGCAACCTTGACAGAAGTTGTTCTATAAACAATAATTTTAGTTCTATGCCTACATCCTGAGTCGTTTTTGATTTTAAATCCTTTGAAATTTTCCTTTAAATCAGCAGGTGCAGCAAATGATAAGTTAGATGTGTAAGTTTTAAAATAACAAAGTAACAAACAAAAATAATCCTCCAGATGTTGGAAGTAAAACAGAATACCCTGGAGATGCTCAGTAGGTCAGGCAGCTTCAGCATTTCCTGAATTACTTGTTCTTTAAGATCTACTCGTTTTGATATACACTTTTCAGATGGTTTGGAAACGTTCCTCCTTGAATCCTCAGATGCTGTCTGACCCTGGCAAGTGTTTAGAGAATTTTTGAAACAGCGTTTATATTAGATTTGACCTGTTCTGGCTTCTGAGCCAGACTCCCATGGGTGTTTAAAAAACAGGCTACTGGAGGAACTCAGCGGCCAGCAGTGTATTTATTTTTCCACCCGATTCCAGCATCTGCAAGCTTTTAAAACTCCCACAAGGATCGTTGCTCTTAAATACAGGAGCCGCCACCATGTTGAGTGCATCAGCGTAGTCATCTTGAGTGGGTCAACCTCGCGCAGGCATTTTGAGCGCGTCAACGGCGCCATCTTGAGTTGGTCAACGTCGCGCAGCCATCTTGGGTGGGTCGAAACCCCGGGTAGCTCAGCGGTCGAGGGCTCCGCCAAGATGGAAGAGAGTCAACGAAGGCTGCTGCAAAAACACCGAGTAACGTTGGTGAACAACCTGCAACCTGAACACCTTTATAGCCGGCTGGTGGCGAAAAATATTTTCACTGAGGACATGATCGAGGAAGTCAAGGTGTGAGAGGGAGATGGGACTCCCGGGAGTGATTGGGATGTTAGTGACACTCTCCGCTCCATCGTCGGAGAGATGTAGGGAGTCCGGTCGTTCCTGGCCGAGATTCTAGGAAAATAAATAAAGCGCGGCGATACTGGCGTTCTGAAATAAATAGAGAAAGTGCAAGAGACGAAAGGCAAAGCAGGTTAAGCAGCATTTGTCGAAATAACATTTCAGGTTAAAGACGCTTAGTCCTTGGCTAGGTGGGATTTTAAAGGAGCGGTAATACATTATTTTCCTGAAACCGTCCAGATGCTGGAATATGAAATAACAACAATAGGTTAAAAATAGTAAATCGTCAGGCAGCTTCAGTGGAGAGATGACAACATTGTATTGTTTCCGTCATTTTCTGCATTATTCGTTAAGATCTACTTGTTTTGATATGCACTTAAGATGGTTTGGAAAACGTTCCTGTTTGGATCTTTTAATGTTTTAAATGTTCATTTAATTGCTTCCACAACTGAGGTTGTGTCAGGAATGTAATACATAGAAAGTCCATTTGCTTGAAGAAAATCCGGTCAGTTTGATGTGCTTGAACAATTCCTGTCTGTTTGGCACATTTCTTTCCCTTTATCTTATCTATCGTCTTGAAAAATACCCAACCCAAACAAATCGTTGTAATTGTGCAAGTCAGTCCGGATGTAATCTACTTTCATTTCAAAATTGACTCCCAATGAGGAGGTAGACTATTTAATAAGATGACAAGCCAATGGTGTTTAAAAAACTTGTAATCTATGGCAGGTTTGCAATGAAATCAAGAGATGAAAATGAAAATTCTGAATCTTAAAGTAAGTTTTGAGTCATTATTGTGGTGTTTCATCCTGGGAAAAAAAATCCACAGGTCCCATTTTTAATTTTTGCCCTGATCTCAAGTGGAAGGAATAAGATACACAATTGTCATCTTTCCTCAATCAAAACCTTGCATATTATTTGGATGAGGACATTAACACAAGTCTAGGAAGATAAAATAACTGGGAGTGTGGGAGCTTGAAAACATTATGTTTAACACATTGCCCATCACCATGTTTATATTTACATGTATAATCCAGACATTTGGAGAGTGTTTGAATTGGAGGTGTATAAGAGATGTTATGACTATTTGCTGAAATTTGTTGTGATTTCTGCTTGTCATGATGAAACTCTGGAAGATTAACCATTTCAATAAATTGAATGCCAGCAAATGTTGTAAAGTCGACAAACAAGATAAAATCTGCAGGTGCTGGAAATCTGAGTAACACACACAAAGTGCTGGAGGAACTCAGCAGGCCGGGCAGCATTTTGTTAATGTTGTAATGTTAGTTAGTTTGAGATTACATTTTATAATTGATCAAAATTTGACTCATAGAGTACTTCTTGTACTGTAGAACTCGGGGACACGCAGAGACCAAGCCCGTCAGTTGATAATTGATCTGCAGAGTCGTGGGACAAGAGCATTTCCAGCTTTTTTGGAGAGTCTAGAAGAAACCAAACAACATAATCTTGCTGATTTACTGAAAGAGGGGCTTCTGATGCAGCCTAGCGCTTCCATCTCAGTTAAACCAATCAAAATAGGCGAACGACATAAACCAGCACCGCAAGTGACCCAGACTCCTCTCCCAGTCCAATGTATGTAAAAAATCTAAAGAATTGGTTGTGCATTTTAAGAACTAATTACTTGGTAATGGAATTGTTTAAATTTGTTTTCTATACTAATTCAGGCCTAGTTGCAGCTTCTGAGTTTGTAACTATGTGTCCCAGCCATCAGTTGTAGCAGAAGGTCCTCCTTCTCTCCTCCCACTGAGAAGAATGTAGAAAGTATTAAAAAGATGACTAATAGACAAGAGGTTTGAATGGTGTGCAACATAGCATAGCAAAATGGAAAACGGATCTGAATCATCAAGTGTTTCAGATATTTACGAAGACTGTGTTGTGTACCTTTTACTATGTTTTTATACAAAGAACCAAAAATAAGTGTGTTTCTGTTCAGAGACATATTTATTGCTAGCAATAACATGAAACATTTCCACTCAATGGCTGGAGGCTGCTTCTGATTTACGGCTTATGATGTTCCTTTTTATACAAGTTTTCAGGTTATGCTCCTCTAGTACAGCTACACTTCAAGGCCAGCATCAACCTCCCCTTAGTGGCAGAGCAATGAACAATGATCAAAGACATTACATGGCTCCTGTCACATACATACTCAGCATATATTCCAAGAAAAATTGGGAAACCTATTTCCCTCGGGATCAATAAAGTATGTCTATGACTATGATATAGCAAAGCACTATGGGATTTTACAGGTTCCATTTTGTTACATTACGAGATGAAATACATAAAACCTCAAAGTTTCAAATACATTTCCACACCTGACATGGGCTATGAAATTTGGATATATCAAATAAACAGTGGGAACATTTAAATGACACGTGCATTAAATTTGTTCATGCTAACATGAATATAGAGTCAATTTAAGAGAAAATGAGGGTTTTCTGCTGATAGCAATGTCAATGTGTCGAAGGAGCATAGTGCAGATGAATAGTGACTAACAGAGTCAGAGGTTAAATCGGCAGGAGTTTGAAATTACAATTACAATGACTTAGCAAAGATTTTTTTATGTAGAGGAAACAGTATAATGATAACTGTCCTCATATTTCAGGTTCAGATATTGATTTCCTGGTTCCAGGAAAACCAGCCAACAAAGGACAAAAGTATGACACGGTGAGCATTTACATCAGTGTGAAATGAAGGTTTTTTAAATTTATGAAAGATCTTTATTGATACAGAAGATAATTGTTCTAATGATGGAGTTTTTTGTAGAAATAATTTGTGTCCAAATCTAAACCAATATGATACTACGCAGATGAAATTTATACTTTATTAAGATATAAAATGAGGAATTCAATAGGTGATCTGACAGATGATGAACATACTGAGCCTTTCCATTGGGACTAGAGATGTTACCAATTTTAAATTTATTTATGAACCAGTGTTCCAGTTGGCTGTAAGGCTCTTGTGCAAAGTGTCTCTCAATTTAGTTATTGGTATACATTGGTTTGTTATACAGGTTTTTGCAGTATAGTGCTTGATTGGTTATAAGAATTCCCACCAATATGATTGGAGTAATTCCTACTAATACTATTATCTGCTGCTATAAGTACATTTGTTGAAGCCGGGAACTAGATTAATATCTCTATTATACTAAGATGAGATGCTGATAGTGACAGTTTCCCATTGGTGACATCCATATCTTTGGTTTCCCACTCCTGAAAAAAATTAAGCCAATATTATTACCTTTATTTTTGTGCAGATGTAGTGTATTATATTTATTCTTATTTCACAACTACTTTATTCTCTTTAAAATGAATATTTTATTTTTTATCACATTTCCATTTTGTAGCATAATTTACCATGAACTTGCATTACTAAACCAAACCATTTGGTATATATGCTCTGGAAAATCTCCAGTCTCACTTCATATCAACATATCTTTCTTTCTCTTTCACCTATTAAATCCAAAAAGGTATTTTCTTCAGCCATCCCCACATTCTTTATTCTTAGAACTTTTTGACTAAATATTTTTCCTGAATTAATTCATGGATTTATTATTAACTCTTTCATTTGTGGTTTCCTTTTGGACACCACAGTCAGAAACATGATTTCTTTATCCATCTTCCAAATCACTGAATCCTTTAAAAAAATGTCAAATTACCTTTAAATTTATCTTATCCACATTTACAGGATTTAATGTAAATTATTAGATTATTTAATATTTCAGTGAAAGAAAAACACATTGAATTATCGAGAGGAGACTGTAATAGGCGAAAATTACATTTGCATTTTCAGTATGAGTCATAGAGAGAAGCAGCATGGAACCACGATTACTTTCTTTGGTTCTTACTGACCCCTTTGCTTACTTCTAGGCTTACAAAATGGATGCCAATCCTCGAGGGTATTGTTTGATCATCAACAATGTGGACTTCCATCCAGACAGCAATTTGAAAAGTCGCCTGGGCTCTGATGTTGATTGTAAAAGTGTTGAAAATCTCTTTGAGAAATTGTCCTTTAAGGTTATTGTTAAAAAAAATTTGACCAAAGAAGTGAGTACTTCCACAATTAAGCACTAATTATGGGGTCATGGAGCTCACACTTTATTGCAGTGCTGCCTTGCATTAGCCTCCATCCAATGAGTTCTTAGTCAACTAAATGGGGCCCACAGCTTCAATACTAAGGTCTTCCAAAGAGCCAGAAAGGAAAGTTTTAACATGAAGAGACTGATTTTCTCTTCTGTATGCATGCCTTTTGTGTATAAAATACAGGTCCTCATGGGTTACAAATACTCGGCCTCAAGTGAAAAGTGCCTTTTCACTTTGATGCGTTCAAAAGCTATGAATACGTCAAACCTATTGAGCATGGGACATCCTGATTATGTACCATTATAACCAGGCAGGGGAAGATGATAAATAAATGCTCACATTAATTGGCCCTCAAAGGTATTCATTACAATACTGTGGATTATCGTATCAAGACATTTTGTATACTTTCTTACTGGTAAACAAAATCAACTTGCAGAGATCTGAAAAATCAGAACTCATTTGTAACTCGGGACTACATGTTTAGCCATTCAAATTCTGTCTTGAAGCACTTATAGTCTTAAACAAAATAATTAAAATATAGGAAGCTGATGTACAAATACAGAAAACTATTGTAAAATACTTCCTTCTTGGAATCTCACTTTTAATTTCTAAAAATTAGCAAGGATTTGGGAAAAGTAGACATTATTGACACAGGCTTCTGCTTGGTAGTGTACGGTTTAACAGAACCAAATACGAGCATTCCCATAATGAATTTATTCTTTCAGATATTTGATGAAAGACAAGTTCTAAGAGAGTCCTGTAGCATTATAGATTTTTTACTCCTGTTAGATGGTCACTTTTCATTATCATTCCATAATTTGTTGCTTAATCCTTATTCTTTCTCTGTTTTTCTTTTTGGACAGTGTATGTTGAACGAACTGAAAAGCCTGGCGAGTAAGGACCATACACATTTTGATTGTTGTGTTGTAGTTATTCTTTCGCATGGCAATCAGGTTAGTTATGATCTTGACCTCAGTAATAGGTGGCGTTGCTGCATGAATTTCTGTGGGCCACTATTATGTGAATTATTAAGGATGCGTTTCTGTTTTTGTTTCATCTGTGTTCAAGTGTTTAGCTGTTTTTTCTTTGACTTTAGGTTATACTACAAATTGAGTTATTTACCTTCTATGTTTTGGATCCCTTATTTTGTTCCATTCCTGCTGAATCTGACTCATAATAGAACATAGAAATCTACAGCACATTACAGTCCCTTCGGCTCACAATGTTGTGCCGACCAGGTAACTTACTCTAGAGGCTGCCTAGAATTTACCTACTGCATAGGGAAATTTATTTTTCTAAGCTTCATGTACCTATCTAAGAGTCTCTTAAAAGACCCTATTTTATCCGTCTCTACCACTGTCACTGGCAGTGCATTCCAGGCACCCACCACTCTGTGAAAAACTTAACTCTGACAGCCCCCCTGTACCTACTTCCAAGCACCTTAAAACTATGCTCCCTCATGTTAGCCATTTCAGCCCTGGGGAAAGAGCCTCTGGCTATCCTCTCATCATCTTATACACTTCTATCAGGTCACCTCTCATCCTCCGTCACTCCGAGGAGAAAAGACCAAGTTCACTCAACCAATTCTCATAAGGCCTGCTCTCCAATACAGTCAACATCCTTGTAAATCTCCTCTGCACTCTGTATAGTATCCACATCCTTCCTGTAGTGAGGTGACCAGAACTGAATACAGTACTCCAAGTGGGGTCTAACTAAGGTCTTATATAGTTGTAACATTACCTCATGGCTCTTGAACTCAATCCCACAGTTGATGAAGACTACCACACCATACGCCTTCTCAATAACACTGTCAACCTGTGCAGCAGCTTTGAGTGTCCTATGGACACGGACTCCAAGATCTCTCTGATCCTCCACACTACCAAGAATCTTACCATTAATATTATATTCTGCCTTTAAATTTGACCTACGGAAATAAACCACTTCACACTTATGTGGGTTGAACTCCATCTGCCACTTCTCAGCCCAGTTCTGCATCATATTGATGTCCTGGTGTAACCTCTGAGAACCCTCCAGACTATCCACAACACCCCCAACTTTTGTGTCATCAGCAAACTTACTAACCTACCCTTCTACTTCCACATCCAGGTCATTTATAAAAATCATAAAGAGGAGGGGTCCCAGAACAGATCCTTGTGGAACACCACTGGTCATTGTCCTCCATGCAGAATATGAACCATCTACAACCACCCTTTGCCTTCTGTGGGCAAGCCAATTGTGGATCCACAAGGCAAGGTCTCCTTGGATCCCATGCCTCCTTACTTTCTGAATGAGATTTGCATGGGGAACCTTATCAAATGCCTTACTGAAAACCATATACACTACATCTATTGCTCTACCTTCATCAATGTATTTTGTTACATCCTCAAAGAATTCAATCAGGCTTGCTGGGCATGACCTCCCCTTGACAAAGCCCTGCTGACTATCCCTAATCAGATTATGTCTCTCCAATGCTTATAAATCCTGCCTCTCGGGATCTTCTCCAACAAATAACTATTCAAAATAACTATTATTGTGTGCAATATGGTATTGTCACCAGTACCTAAGATATCTTAACCTTTATGCACCAACATAATCACAAAATCCACTATAATTATATGGTTCCCAAATATCTGAAGGTGCCTTTTTTTTAATTGCTGCAAAGGACACTGTTACCAGCAAGGTAAGAAACATTAAATTCTTACATAAAGCATTTTAAAGGAAGTGAAGTGAAAACAGAATACTGGAAATGGATTGCAGGATTGTCAATGTCTGTCAGAGACTAGATTAAGATTTGGATAATCTTTTTGATACCGATTAGATTTCTTACTTCATTATATTTCAATCAAAATTTTGCATCCTAAACATTTACTTATCTAATGTTACTATTTCAGAACAACATTGTGCTTTTTGCCTACTTGAATGAAAATTTTTCTTTAATTGAGTCGAAAAATAAGGGGAGCTATGTCTATGTTAAAAATTCAACAAGCCAGCACAAAAAAGTAGAGCTCAATTCTTCATGGTATATTCCCCGGTATATTTGTTAAAGAGTTTAGTTCAGCTGCATTATCACTTCAATTCTTAAATGATGGATAATCTGGATGGACCATCTCGGGGGAAAAAAGGGGGAAAGTACCAGTAGTGTATAGAATATGCCTTTATTTGACTGATATTTATAACTGTCAATCTACATATAGAATCTTCTTTACACTTTTCCTCATTGGACAGGTGAATATTTGCATTGGGATCAAGAAGCTTTATAATTTTTGGTTCTTATGAAGCACAGCTATGTCAGGTCCAATGTGAGGAAAATACAGAGTAAATCTCTGTTTTCTTCCATATCACTCCATCAGTGTAACTTAGCTCATCCTCAAAAGGCATCCCCATTGCAATGTTCTGTTATTCTGCATTTCCCGTAAAACCCAACTTTGCCCTTTGACATACCTACTTATAAACTACTGTTTATAAATAATTTATTTGCAATAATATTAGCAAAGGATGAGTTAATAATTTGTTAGAAATTATATTAGCCAGTTTTCTTGGATTTAGGTCCTTGTTGGCCTTGTATAATGTTTAAAGTTATACATGTGTTTCTATACTCAGGCTCAACATAGACAATTTCCAGGTGCAATATATGGAGTGGATGGAAGAGTCCCCGTGGCAGTGCAACACATCGTCAGCTTCTTTGATGGCTCGCACAGTCTAACATTGCGTGAAAAGCCCAAAATATTCTTCCTTCAAGCTTGTGGTGGAGGTAGGTTAACAGTTGGAAAAAAATTAGTCTAAGTTACTATTGAAGGGATGGTGGCCTTATTTGAGAATTAGTCCAGTCAAGCTCTGTTCTCAATTTTAGTTCAAATCCCCATCTGTCTTAAACTGTAATATCAGTATCAAAATATTTGCAATCAAGATCTGTAGAGGCATAATAACCCAGTGTCCCAGGTTAATAATCAAGAAAAAATGAATTCAAATTTTACAAGAATAGCAGTTTAGCTATTAAAACAAACCAAAGGTGATAAAAGATTAGTATTAGGAACAGTAAGCTACTTGTTGTAAAACCAAAATAAACTTTCAAGTGAACAAACATACTGCCTTTCCTTATACAACACCATTTGTTATTCCTGAACCAAAAGATGGGTTCACAATTAAATAACCTAGTCAATGGGTACAAAGAATTACAAAGGTGGAACAACACTTGCAGTGGAACAACAGAAAGGTCTGAGAAGGGACTCAATAAGCTTATTCAACTCCATTTGAAAATATATTGTGTATTTAATATTTGAGTAATGTTGTAAATATATTGTTTGATTAGGCATTCTTTGTTGTTTATAGAATTCATTATAGTTATATATAAAAATATGTGAATTGCGTACGTCATGATGTTACCATGTTTGCACTTCGCTTAAAGTAAACACAAACTAAGACTTGCATCTCTTGGGTTCCTGTCCTTTCCTTTCAAATCAGTTTAATGTTGTGGAGTTACAAAATATAACAGTGGTGTCAAGGAATTTTCAAAATGAACCCAAGACAACTGCCTGCCTGTTGAAATGCAGTGAGATGTTTGAGTTTTAAAAGAGCACAGCAAAATAGTTGAGTTTCAAAAAAAAGCAGTGCAGTAGGTGTTTTCGGAAGGGAAGACGCGATCAAGTTAATAAAAAGTTAGAAAAACAGAAGAATTCATGGGTTCATAAACAGTGAGTACTAGGTGACAATAATTATTTAAAATAAAGTGCAGAAATGCCTGCCTACTTCGGAAAGATTGGCACGTTTAATTACACAACAGGTAACTGGATTTTGTATACTTAATGGATTGAGCAGTATTTTAAATCAAATGGAATAGCCAATGAGAAACAAGTATCAGTTTTGATGAGTGCATTGTATTTAAAGGCATAGAGTTTGCTTAGGAGTTTGACTGCTTCAACCAAACCAGCAGAAATTAGCTTTGCTGATGCAGGCTTCCCCTGCCATCTGAAGGTAGAGCGTTCCTATGAAATGGTTTGTAAGCCGGAATGTCGTAAAGTGAAGAAACAATTACCATTTATTTATATGGGAAAAGTTTGTGAGCATTCACAGACCCAAAAAATAACCTACCAAATCGTGTCAAATAACACCCAAAACCTAAAGTAACAGTAACATATAGTAAAAGCAGGAATGATATGATAAATACACAGCCTATATAAAGTAGAAATATTTTTCTACAATCATTGCCGCACTGTCCACCGTAGCGAAAATCTCACACAAGTGCTCTCGGCAGTAACACTCTCTCCAGTAACCTTTAAGCTATGAAGCTGCCAAATCATACCAAATAACACATAAAAATACACAGTCTATATAACGTAGAAATAATGTATGTACAGTGTAGTATTACTTACCGGAATTGGGAAGACAGCGCCGAGCACACTGATGATGGTGTGTTAGGCTGAGTTGTCGGAGGTTGGGGTGGTGCAGTGGTCCCCAGCCTCCAGGCTGCCGACTGATACCGATCCACGAAGCACGCAGCGGTAGCCGGGACGCACCCAGCACATCTTTAAGAAAAAAGCCGAAATAAACAAGCTAATTAACAAGCGGTCGCCTCTGATCTGAGCCGACATTTAGGTGCCAGGCGGCACCTAATTAATTAGTTTGTTTATTTTGGCTTTTTTCTTAAAGATGTGCTGGGTGTGTCCTGGCTACCGTTGCACACTTCGTGAATCGGTATCAGTCCGCGGCCCGGAGTTTGGGGTGGTGGGACACTGGGGTGTCATCTCATCGTCGTCTGTTTCCATCAGGGCAGGCAGGTCGTCGTCTTCTATGTCTGCCTGCCTCGATGTCGAAGGTCGAGGTTCGTCGTCTGCTGTGGCTGAGGTGGAAGGCTTGAAAAATGACAGTATGCTTGATTGCTTAACCTCGCGCATTTTTCTATCATACAGTTCTTTGTAAGCACTCAAACCATCCTGCAAATATGCCCTAAACTGAAGTACCCTTTCAAAATTAAAATCGTACTTTTCTGCAATCATTGCAGTGAAAATCTCACGCAGTTGCTTCACGTTCAGTTCCTGGACGACTTCACTTTCGGTCTGTTCACTACTGCATTTGGTTTCCTCTTCCAATTGCATCAGCTCTTCATCTATCAGTTCTTGGTCATGGGATGCCAAAACCTCTTCAACATCATCTTCATCAACTTCCACAAGCCAAACTCACTTTGTCCTTACTTTGTTCACCACGATGGAAATGCTTAATTATGTCTAGTTTTACGCTGTGTAACACCTTTACGAGCTCTTTTAGGCTTTTCCAATACTTTAGAACTCACCTTGCTAACGGATGCTCAAAATAAATTGAGATAAAGCACAGATGCTCACAGGCACGTGTTTAAGCAATGCCGACTAGAATGCAGTTCCGGGGGAGGAGCTTGACTGCTTGGGGCACGCGCTGCCTATTTTTGTAACAGTGAAAACATCTTCTGTTAGCAAAAACAGGTAACTAATGTAGGTCTTTCGTAACAGCGAGGTTTTGTAAAGCAAACGTTCGAAAAGCGGGGGACACCTGTATCATGAAAGTAATGCAGGAACAGGACTGAGCACTGCTGTGTCTAGTAATGCCACCCCTCTCCCTTTAATCCCCCTGGCTCTATAATGTCCAAAACAATGTAAGCATGAAACATTGAGCTGCCAGTCCTTCCCCTCCTGCTACCAGGTCTCACTAATGGCTACAGTGTCATAATTCCACATGCTGATCCATGCCCTAAGCTTATCCACCTTTCCTACTGTACTCCTTATATTGAAATATGCATAGCTCAGAGCATTAGTCCCATCATGCATGACCTTTTGATTCCTGACTTTGTATGTAGGGTTAACAGCATCTTTGTTCACAACCACTCCACTATCTGTTCTGGCATTCCGTTACTCTGTTTCCTATCCCCTTGCAACTCTAGAGTCTAACTTCATGTGTGGCAATATATATTGATAAACATCACATCTGCTGGTTTCCTCCTTAACTAATTTGGTGGTTGTAGCCTCTCAAAACTTTAATACATTTATCAAATATATTTTCCTTTCATTATTCTGTGTCAACTCAGTCCATGCGTGGCGTTATCTTCTAAATGCCTTTAGTCATAGATTCTAGAATTTTATCTAATATTGATGTCAGACAAACATGTCTATGGTTCCCACTTCCTCCCTCCCTTCCTCCTTTAATAAACAGTAGAAGTTGATGGAAACTACTCTACTACTTCTGGAATTTTGGAAGAAGACAATCAATGCCTACACAATCTCAGTCACCACCTCTTCCAAGGCTCAAGATACAGTCTGGAGATCCACTGGCTTTCAGTACCATTGTATTTTTACTGACAAGGTTGAACACCCCTTTTCCAATATTACAAAATCTGAAAACCTCCAAAAATTGAATTTTTTGAACGCTGAACATGACGTCACAAATGGAAAATTCCACAAGGCGCTGGGAAGGTTCTAGACGATGCACAGATTTCTGTATACCACAGATAGTTCTGAGGTGTTCGACAGTTCTGACCTCACCTATGAAATGACAGAAGTTAATGAAAAAAAACACTGCATAAAGTGAAAAATTAAGATCTCGATCATGAAAGGGTTTTTTTTTCAGAGCACTGTGTTAACTTTTTAAAGATTTTAAAGATGACAAAGCAGCAGAGAAATTCACTGATGAGTTTTCCAAGATTGTCACTGATGAAAATCTACATGCTGATCGGTTGTATCAGCAAAAAATGTGTGATGAACAAGTATAAGACAAAGACTGCGTACTGGTAACACATAAATTCAGAGTTGGGAATGATAGTGATGCCAAACAGCCACTGACTGTCCACCTGGTGGCTGAGGTAGTGATAGCTTACCTTTCTGATGATTCAATGTACACATTATTGTTTCACGCACAGAATTATTAAAAATATTTTATAAACTACCCCCTCCTTCCTTGCTGTGGAATGGGCCGCTGTTTGAAATCGATGGCAGATATGAATCCAATAATAGCATTGAGGGCAGTCATTCAACTCTGACCCAGCTCCATCGAGTCAGACTGCTTCAATTGCCGTCTGTTCACTCTGTGAGGTTCACACCAGCTGTAGATGAGCTGTATATCTAATGTAAATGGATTTCGTGTTTAGACTTGGGTTCCATCCCCAAGTTATTGCATTATATAGATGCAAATATTGCAGAATTGAAATCTGAAACATTTCCAGTTCTAAGCATTTTGGACAAAGTGTGTTCAATCTGTACTAATGTTCTGTCAGTTCTAATTCATAGCGGACCTGTTATTCTCATTATTTCCAGGAGATTTTTCTATCTTTAATGAAGACATGCATAAAATATTTTTTTTAACTTCCCTGCCACTTTGCTTCTCTAGGATAATTTTTCCTTACTCAGTCTACAAAAGGGATTCAAATTTAACATTTTTGTTAATATCCATGGAAGCTTTTACTGCCTGTTGTATAGTTCTTGCTGGATCACTCTCATGTTCTTCACAAAATTCCTTTTGCTGTTTATTATTATTCTTGACTTCTTTACCTACTGCTTCATTGTGTCCATTTGTCCTGTATCCATTTGAGTTTCACTTGTATCTCTCCATGAGACTGTCCTTCTCACAACTTGGGAATCAGAGGTGAAAGAGCAGCGGTAGATGGAGAGTATTAAAAGTCAAAGTCAAGTTTATTGCCATATGCACAAGTGTGTGTGTGTGTGTGCGCACGCGCGCAAGTTAAATGAGAAACTTGCATGCAGCAGCATCACATAAGTAGCATTCGCAAGAAAAACATATTAAACACAAATTATATACAATTTTTACAAAAAACACAATTAGAAGTACAGTTAAAAAAAAACCTCTTTTAGTGCAAGTGATCTAAGTGGTCACCGTGTTGCTAGGCTGTAATGATTTGGGTTTGCCAGTTTGTTCATAAGCTACGGCTGAAGGAAAGTGGCTGTTCTTGAACCTGGAGATATGGAGCTTCTGTACCTCCTGGCCAGTGGAGGTACAGATGCCTTGACCTGGATAATGATATCTGTTGATAAATGTTGCCTTCTTGAGGGGATAGGGTGTGATGTACTGCTCAGAGTCCATGACTCTCTGCACCTTCTTTCTTTCCTGTGCATTCATATTGCTGTTAGGGTACTTTCAACGTTCTATCCATAGAAATTTGTTAAATGTTCAGTAACAAACTGAACCTTTTCTTCAGAAATAAAGACACTGTTGTGCTTTTCTTATTTATTGCATTTATCTGTTGTGCCCAGAACAGCTTACCTGATTTGTTAATGCCCAGGAATTTAACACTGCTCTTTCCACCACCAATCCCCAATGTAAATTGGTGCGTGTTCAATCTCCTTCCCCTTCCTGAAGGCAACAATCAGCTCTTTAGATGTGCTGGTGTTAAATGAGATTATTGTTGTGCACCACTCAACTGAGTGTCCTATGTTATTCCAGTATGCTGAGTCACTACGACCTGTGATTTATCCTACAGCAGTAGTGTCGTCAGCGAGTTTGAAGATGGGGTTGGAATTGAGCTTAGCCACACAGTGTATAGAGAGTAGAGCAGGGAGCTAAGCACACAGCTTTGAAGTCCTCATTGAGGAGAAGGTGTTGTTACCACAACCAATCCTCACTGATTGAGGTCTTCTGATGAGAAAGTTAAGAATCCAGATCAGTATTGCAGAAAGGGAGAGCAATGCTATAATAAAGGGATTTCTTTTGCATCATATTTGGGTATGCAACTTAGCTGAAATATCAGTCAATAAATTATTAAGTGTTAAACTTTTACATTTTTGCAGATCAGAAAGACAAAGGATTCCACACAATGGAGGAAGTCGATAGTGCTCCTGGTAAATTCTCTGAAACTACCAGTTTACAGACTGATGCTACCCCTTTTCAAGGAGGGGATGAGCCCGATGCAGTATCAAGCTTACCAACTCCCAGTGATATTTTAGTTTCATACTCTACATTCCCAGGTACTTTCACTTAACTAGTTAATAACTTTGGAATAATATGCTCATCTTTAAATATAGGTCCAAGTGTATGTCAACACATCCACATTTTGGCCTTGAACAATAACATATTTTATGGGATTTTTGTGAATATTGCAAAAATGAATATTAATGCTGAAAAATATAGCATTTTCCATTTCAAGCTCTTGATTGCTGATATTTTCCATTTGTCTTATTAGACAACTTTGTGGTTTTTTTGAGCATAAGTACTGAAAAATCTTGCTAGTGGCAATTGTATCATGGGGAATAAAAAGTACATTTTCATAAATTATATTTAAAGCTAATATTTTTAAATAAATAATACATTTATAAATAAGGAGACCATGGACAGACATGTCAGAATAGGAATGGAAAGTTGAATTGAAATAAGTAGCCACCAGAAGATCCTGCATTTTGCAGCAGACAGAGCAAGGTGTTTGACAAAATGGTTCCCTAATCTACATCATGACCCACCAATGTAGAGGAGATCTTATCGGGAGCACTGGATAGAATAGATGATCCTGACGGACTCACAGGTGAAGTGTCACCTCACATGGAAAGGCTGTTTCAGGCCTTGGTGGTGGTGAGGCCAGAGGTGTAGTAACAGGCATAGCACTTGTCACGCCGTGATTGGGAGTTCATCTTCCTATAATTAAAATTTCTCCTTTAGTTTGATGTAGCACTATACTTTTTCCATACGTGTTTAATTATTTTTCTTTAGGCTATGTGTCCTGGCGAGATAAAAGAGAGGGATCTTGGTACATTAAAACATTGGTGCGTGTTTTCAATGAATATGCTCACTTGGAAGATCTACAGACATTACTAACGAGGGTGAGTTGTTTTATTTTACTTTGAGCCCATTAATATGGTTGAGGTTAGACATAATGTGGCAAAGTCTAAAATTGTTGTTCACACAGACTCTGATGAGCCAGTTATTTCTAAACTCATATTTATTTGCCTTTAGAATGGTTCCGGAGGAATGGAAAATCCCAAATGTCACACCACTCTTCAAGAAGGGAGGGGGGCACAAGAAGAGAAATTATAGGCCAGTTAGCCTGACTTCAGTGGTTTGGAGCATATTAGAATCCATTCTTAAGGATGAGGTTTTACGGCACTTGGAAAAAAGAAGAAGAAGAAAGCCCTTAACTCTGAGTGGAGTCATCGGGACGCCATCATGACGGCGTTTTTTTTTGGCAGGCTTTCTTGTTTTTACAAGGCCGAGTTGCAAGCTTGACGCTCAACCCGGCATGGATGGAAAGCGTGCAAGGGAGTCTGCTGGATTCGAACTCGGGAGCCTTCGCTCCGAAGTCGAGCGCTGATGCCACTATGCCACCAGCTGGCTACGGTACTTGGAGGCACATGATACAATAGGCCAGAGTCAATATGGTTTCCTTAAGAGAGAATCTTACCTGACAAAACTGTTGGAATTCTTTGAGAAAATAACAGGTAGGATAGACAAAGGAAAATCGGTGTTTGTTGTTTACTTGGATTTTCAGAAGGCCTTTGATAAGGTACTGTACATGAGGCTGCTTAACAAGATAAGAACCCATGGTATTACAGGAAAAATACTTGCATGGATAGAAGACTGGATGACTGGCAGGAGGCAAAGAGCGGGTAAAAAGGGGACCGGTTCTGTTTGGCTGCTATTGACTCCTGGTGTTCACAGAGATTGGCTTTGGGAATCACTTCTTTTCATGTTACATGTCAGTGATTTGGATAATGGAATTGATGGCTTTGTGGCCAAGTTTGCAGGCAGTGGAAGAGTAGGTAGTGTTGAGGAGGCAAGGAGTCTGCAGGAGGATTTACACAGATTGAGAGAATTTCGCAAAAATGGCAGGTGGAATAAAGTGTATGGTCATGCACTTTGGTAGAAAGATTAAAGGCAGACTATTTTCTAAATTGTAAAAAAATTGAAAAATTAGAGGTGTAACTGAACTTGGGAGTCCTCGTGTAGGATTCCTTAAAGGTTAACTTGCGGGTTGAGTCAGTGATAAGGAAGGTAAATGCAATGTTAGCAAGAGGACTAGAATTTAAGGCATTGGTCAGACCACACTCAGAGAATTGTGAGCAGTTTTGGGCTCCTTATCTAAGAAAAGATGCGCTGGCATTGGAGAGGGTCAAGAGGAGGTTCGTGACAATGACTCCAGGGATGAAAGGGTTAGCATATGAGGAGCATTTAATGGCTCTGGGCCTGTAAAAATGAGGGGGGAGTCCCATTGAATTCTACTGAATATTGAAAGGACTAGATAGAGTGGATGTTCAGAGGATATTTCCTGTCATGGGGGAGTCTCGGACCAGAGAGCAGAGTGATAATGAAGATTACTTTCAAAAGTGCGCACACACGTGTGTGTGTGTGTGTGTGTATACATACATATATAAATATCAATCACCATATACAATCCTGAGATTCATTTTCTTGTGGGCATACTCAACATATCTATAGAATAATAGTTATAACAGAATCAGTGAAAGAGCTCACCAACTTAGGTGTTCAACCGAAGTGCAGAAGACAACTGTGCAAATAAAAAATGAAGAAGTAATCATAATAAATAAATAAACAATAAATATCAAGAACATTAGACGGAGAGTCCCTGAAAGTGAGTCCATTGATTGTGGGAACATCTTAATGATGGGGCAAGTGAAGCTGAGTGAAGTTATCTCCTTTGGTTCAAGAGTCTGATGGTTGACGGGTAGTAACTGTTCCTGAACCTGGTGGTGTGACTCCTGAGGCTCTTGTACCTTCTTCCTGATGGCAGCAGCGAGAAGAGATCAGGTCCTGAGTGGTGGGAGTCCCTGATGATGGATGCTGCTGTCCTGCGACAGCATTTCATGTGAAGTGCTCAATGGTGGGGTGGGCTGTATCTACTACTTTTTATAGGATTTTTCGTTCAAGGGCATTGGGGCTTCCATACCAGGCTGTGATGCAGCCGGTCAATATACTCTTTACCACACATCTATAGAAGTTTGTCAACATTTTAGATGTCATGCCAAATCTCCACAAGCTCCAAAGGAAACACAGCCTCGGAGAAGAGAGAGGTTCATTTAGAACAAAGATGAGGAGGAATTTCTTTAGCCTGAGGGTAGTGAATCTGTAGAATTCATTACTACAGATGGCTGTGGAGGCCAAGTCATTGGGTATATATATGTTTAAATCAGAGGTTGATAGGTTCTTGATTAGTCAGCACATCAAAGGTTATGGGAAGTAGGCAGGAGAATGATGTTGACAAATAAATTAGCCAAGGTAGAATGGTAGAACAGACTCAATGGACCAAGTGGCCTAATTCTGCTCGTATGTCTTCTGGTCATGATGAACATCTCAGTCCAGTGTCAAATATTTGTTAACTGGAATTAACTTGTTAAACTGGTTTTTCTTTTGAAGCTGAGAGAATTTGAAGACAAAAGTAAAATGTCTACGATTAAGAAGTCTGGAATTTATGAATAATGCAAATTTGGATATCCCTTTTTCAACTGATCAGAAAGTGAATTCTAACCAGAGTGTTTATTGGTATATATACTTTATCAGGTACCTGCTGTATCTAATAGCGAGGCCCCTAAGTGTATATTTATGCTTTTTCTGTTGCTGTAGCCCATCCACTTCAAGGTTTGACCTGTTGTACTTTTAGAGATGCCCTTCTGCACACCATTTGTAATACTTGAATTACTGTTGGCTTCATGTCAGCCTGAACCCATGTGGCCATTCTCCTCTGACCTCCCTCATTAATAAGGCATTTTTGCCCACAGAACTGCTGCTCACCGGATTTTTTTTTTGTTTTTCACACCATTCTCTGTAAAGCTTACATGCTTTTACGCATTGAGTTGCTGCCAAATTTCATTGGCTGATTAGATATTTGTATTAACAAGCAGGTGCAGAGGTGTACCTAATAAAGTGGCCACTGAGTGTAAATGAAGCAGTAGTTTTAGTATATGGATGCAATACTTTACTTTCTTAAAATAATCTCACATTGTTACCACCACAACAAATAGGTCTGCACTCATTAGCAGCTTCACTGTTAGTCAGCTTTGATTAGATATTAGATATCAGCCAAGTTAATGAGGACAAATCTATAATTGTCCTGCAGATCAACACACAAAATGCTGGAGGAACTCAGCAAGTCAGTCCCCATCTATAGAAGTGAACACATATTTGTACTGTCAGATGTTTTCACATTAAAGCTGAATTGGAAATATTATGAAATTGGACAGATTCTAATACTTATTATGTGTTCTTGGCCAAATGGCTGAAATGTAAATTTCACATAGAATATTGATAGAACAAGTTCAGCAACCTGATTGGTCTCTTTCTTTTCTCTCTAGTCCTTTTTCTGAATATATTGTTCTTTCTGGACTAGGATTTAGAGTTGCTAAGCACCTTGTCTAGGTGATAATTCTCCCTGGATTGGGCCGTATTGATTGAGTGTTGTTGAACCATTTCATGCTTTACATTTGAGCCTGATTCCATGCTCCTCTCACATACTTAAAATTAGACCTCTGGCATTTGTCAGGAAAAAAATTAGCGATCCTGAGCCCCGCACCCCCACTTGGTATAAAATGGGTTGAATTACATTACCTTAGCTGTCACCGAACACTATCCAGCAATTCAGTCTGAGATATCTTAATGGCTCAGTGTGGACTCCTGTGCATTTCTGCATTTTAAAATAGAAGCAGTAGAGCCTGCACCTGGTTTTCAGCTGGAGAGTTTTAAAGGTATCATTCAACATATGTCTGTTTTCCAGGTGACAAGATGTATTTCAGAAAATGAGGAAGCTAATGGCATGTTTAAGCAGATTCCTGGTTCTTTCAACTTTCTTCGAAAACATCTTTACTTTTCTTAACAAGGAGAATCAGTGACTTTTTAGGACTATGACGACGTGCACGAAGTTGTCTGGATGTAAAAAATTTCAAACCCATCTCAGGACCTTGGTTTTAAAGGAAGATTCTGAGTTCTGATTAACTGCTATCTTGATTGTATATTTGTATTGCAGCAAAAAACTTCCGTTAAATTTTTTTTGTAAAAGAAAATGGAGGATGTTAGATGCAAATTAATTATGGAATATATTTTGACACGCAGATGACAGTTATTTTGATCATTTCTATAAGCACCATCTTCATTACATTTGTATTAAAATACTGCCAAAAGAATCTTACATTTTCAGCGAAGACAAGTAATTAAATTTTCTTTTCAAGCATTTTAGCTGTTAAGTTGGTAGAGGGTCACAGATCTATTCTTGAAATTTATTTGCAATAGTTCATAACATAGTACTGAAAGAGCAGTGTTGAACAGAGTAAAACAGAATCAAATAGTTTTTTTTCCAAACAAATAAGGACCACAGAGGATTAGTAAACCCATAAGCAATTATGGACAAATTACCCCACTGTACTGCTCGGTCAAATTGTGAACTGAAACTTTATGTAATACTTTGCATTTCTGCGCCCTAATCAAGATGTGAGAAATGGGATTTGCTGGTGTTAACTAGAGTAGTAGTAATGATGGTCTCAGTCTCCTGAAATATGGAGATAAAAGCTGGGTGATGGTTTATGAATGCTGTCCATAAACCTTGCCAGATCTTCGAAGGTGGGATTGAGTCCAGCTGTGATATTCCATTATTTGAACAGTACATCAATGGTCATAGTAAGGCATGAAATAAATAAACTAAAAATGAGCAGAGCATAATTACCACCTAATGAAACACTTTCTATTAATGTCTCTGAAGGAAGAGGTAAAGGGTTCAATAAAAACAACGTGGAGGAGTTTGCAGCAGCCACCTGATACCTATAATTTCACACCACGCAGGTACAAAAGATATTAGGAATAGAATATTTTCATGTGAAAAGAAAATTGCATGTATTTATACCAGTAGTGACATTCCCTCTAACAAATTGTGGTAAAGTTTGCAGTTTCTATGGTTCCTTCACTTCATAAAGGACTCACAAAAGATATCCCTATAGTCAAGAGCTCATTCCACTATTTTTTTTTGTTTCACATTTGTTGTGCAATGGTTTTTAAAGATTTTGTTATTAATATATCTTGTGTAAACATTGTGGTAAAATAAATTTTATTATGAATTTCAATTATAGTCTGGTGGATTTCATTATTAAAGCACATTTTGAATTGATAGCCTCCTCAAGCTTCAGCATATGGTTCCTGCCGCTACCTGTAAACAAGCCCTTGTGACTGCATGGGTTTCCTGCCATGGCCCAAAAAGATGTATCAATTGGTAGGTTAATTGGTCATTGTAAATTTTCCTGTGATTAGGCTAGGATTAAATCAGGGGTTGCTGGGCAGCGAGGCTCAAAGGGCTGGAAGATCTCAATTAGAAAAAAAACTTCAAGCAGAACAAAATAGTCCAAGAATCTACATGAGAAGTTATCAAATAGAAATTGACAGGATCACAAAAGAGGATATTGACAGGAGCAAAAAAACTGGAGCAGCTGGAGTGAATGGGAAGAAGTACATGGTGGTAGAATCTTGTTGAAGTTGCTGAAAATTGTGGAGAACTGTTGGATATGGAAGCTGGTGATGTAAACATAGAAAACAATGGGTAAGGATAAAAACAAAATTGTGGGAGTAAGAGGAGATGCTTTTGAGAGCCACGTCAACTGTGATAGAGGGGGAAACAATTTAAATACATTGATGACAAAAGTCTCATTGCCAGAGTAAATAAATACATTGAGTGAGGGAATGGAGTCCCCACATGAACTAGGGTGAGAGAAGAAGTTGAAATAGCTGTGAAAGTGAATGGGCTTACAATAAACATAGGGCATCAACCAATATACCCTCCTCCTCTTTGCAACTTAAAACATGCTTATTTTCTCACTTTTTGATTTCTGATAACAGGTCCGTGGTCTGAAAAATTGGCTCTGATTCTTTCACATTGGAGCTGCTTGTTCTTTATTGTAGGATGATTTAAATACAAGTGTATGGAAGTTGTACAGTATTGCAATTGTTTGGTACATTGGTAAGACCCAGTCAGTATTGGGTACAGCTTTGGTAAGATAGGATGTACTTACCATTAAGGTAAGTGCACGAAAGATTCAGGGAACTGGTTTCAGAGATAGTGGTTTTGATGTGGACCAGGACTATGGAATTTAGAAGAATCTCATTGAAGCTTTACAGGTTCTTTAAAGGGCTTGGCGGGCTAGCTGCAAAGAAGATGGTTCTCCTGACTGAGCATTGAGGGATAAAGGGCTCAATTTCAAAGCGAGTAGAATTAAAACAAGAAATATCCTCTCTCACTGGTTGATGAACTATGGAATTCTGCACCTTAGAGGACAATGGATGCCCAACAAGTGTTCACTAAAAGATCAAAAAGCCACTGAGGTAGACAATCAACAATAAACTTAATAAATAGCAGAACAGCTTGGAACGATGAGATGACTATCTCCTATTTCTACTTCAGTTGGCCTTATGACCTGGTGAGTGCTTGCATCATTTTCTGTTTTTGTTAAAGAACTTTGTCAAAAGTAGGTTTTAAAGAGCTTCTTTAAAAAAAAGAAAGGGAGGGAGGAAGAGAGATCCAGAAAGAGTATTCCCGAATTACAGGCATTACTAACCGAGTGAATGCCTGCCAAAGTGGAATAATTAAATTTGAGAATAAGTGAGACATGGAATAGAATGGATATCTGGGGAAAATAGAGGCATGGTGAAAGATTAGAGAAAGAGAGAGGTAAGATCATTGTAAGGTGATCTTAGAGGGAAAAAAAACATTGTTTAACCTCAGACAACACAAGCAACAAAAGAGAAGAACTTACTGAAAGACATCAGACTGAGTTGCAACTCCCTCACAATTGGATGTTGGGCAAAAATCTAATAATGTAAGACTGTTGAATGAACGTAATGACAGAGAGGTACAGTTGGCAGTCATTCAGCTGTGGAGGCTGACGTGAATGCCGTCAACATGAGAAGTTGTGCAGATGCTGGAAATCCAAAGCAACACACACAAAATGCTGAAGGAACTCAGCAGGTCAGGCAGCATCAATGGAAGTGAACAGACAGTCGACATTTCGGGTCGAGATTCTCTTTCAGGACTGGAAAGGAAGGGGGAAGTCACCACACTAAAAAAGGTAAAGGGCTGGAGAAAAAGGAATCTGATAGGAGAGGAGAGTGGACAGTAGGAGAGGATCCGGGGGAGGTGATAGGTGGGTGAGAACAGGTAAGAGGCCACAATAGGGAATAGAAGAAGAGGGGAGGGATTTTTTTTTGTTTAACCGGAAGGAGAAATTGGAGGCTATCCAGGGGAATATAAGTTGTTGTTCCTCCACTCCTGAGTGTGGCCTCATCTTGGCACAACAGGAGGCCATGGGCCGATATATTGGAACAGGAATGTGAATTGGAATTAAAATGGCCATTGAGAAGTTCCGCTTTTGGCAGACGGAACACAAGTGCTCAACGAAGAGGTCCCCTAATTTATGATGGGTCTCACCAATGTAGAGGAGCATTAGGAGCACCGGACACAATAGACGACTTCAGCAGATTCACAGCTTCACCTGGAAGGACTGTTTGGGACGCTGAATGGAGGTGAGTGAGGAGGTGAATGGGCACGTTGGCCACTTGCAGGGATAAGTGCCGAGAGGGATGAATGGACATGGGAATCACAGAGGGAGCAATCCCTGCGTAACACTCACAACATGCTGGAGGAACTCAGCAGGTCAGGCAGCATCCGTGGAAACAATCAGTCGACTTTTCGGGCCAGAACCCTTCATCAGGACGTTTACGAATCCCTGCATAAGGCGGGGGGGGGTGCAGATGGCAGAAGTTGCGGAGAATGATCTGTTGGATGCAGAGGCTCATGGGGTGGTAAGTAAGAACAAGAACTCTTACCACTATTAAAGCAGCAAGAAGATGGGGTGAGTGCAGGTGTTTGGGAAATGGAGAAGTTGTGGGTGGAGGAAGGGAAACCCAGTTCTTTGAAGGACACCTCTAATGTACTGGAAAGAAAAGCTACATCCTGGGAACAGATGCGGTGGAGATGAAGGAATTGAGAAAAAGGTATAGCGTTTTGACAGGACACAGAGTGGGAAGAGATACGGTCAAGATAACCATGGGAATCAGTAGGTTCATAAAAGGTGGCAGTTGACAGTTTTGTCTCCAGAGATGGAGACAGAGAGATCGAGAAAGGGGAGGGAGGTGTCAGAAATAGACCAAGTGAACTCAAAGGCAGGGTGGAAGTTGGAGGCAAAGTTGATTAAATTGACTAGCTCAACATGGGTGTGTGAAGTAGAACCTATGCAGTCATCAATACAGCGGAGGAAGAATTGGGGAGCATTATTGGTGAAGGTTTGGAACATGGACTGTTTCATATACCCAGCGAAAAGGCAGGCATAGCTAGGGCCCACCTGGGTGCCCATAGCTACCACCTGAGTTTAGAGGAAGTGGAGGGAGCTGAAGGAGAAATTGTTTGACTGTGAGAACCAGTTCTGCCAGACAAAGAAAGTGGTGGTGGAAGGGAACCGGTTAGTTCTTTTATTGAGAAAGAAGCAGAAAGCTTTAAGCCCCTTCTTGATGGGGGATTGAAGTATATAGGGACTGGACATCCATGATGAAAATGAAGTGGTCAAGTATGATGTAAGTTTTATGAAAATAAAAGATCTAAGAAAATTACCTGCCCCTTAACTCATGAACTAAGCCTCCCTGTTCTCAAAGGCTGTATATTGCTTCATTTTGAGGTTAGGGAGATTGTAAGCGTGTCAGGAAACATTGGCTAATAATTAGGGTATCTCGGCCCCCTCCTCTCCCACTTCTGTGAAACCAATCTATTCTTGGAAAAGAGATTGCACAAGTTTCATATTGCAAAGGATCACGTGCAAACAGATAACATTTCATGAGAGCTATGATTGCAAAAACAGGAATTCTTGTCTGGATACTGCAGGAACTCTGTATATTTATAAGGAAGGCTTGAGTAACATTTGTGCTAAGATTCGAGAGAATTCAAAGTTCAAAGTAAATGTACGTATTAGCAAAGTATGTTTGTATGTCACCATATACTGCTCTGAGATTCAGTTTCTTGCAAGTAGAACAAATACAACTGAATCTATGTAAAACTACATACAAAGTCTGACAAACAACTAACGAACTAAAGAAGACAAACAGCAAATTTTTAAAAACTAATAAATAAATAATACCGAGAATGAGTTTAGAGTCCTTCAAATTGAGTCCATAGTTTGTGGAAACAGGTCAGTTGAGGACAGTGAAGTTATCCATGCTGGTTCAGGAGCCTGATGATAAAAGAGTAATAACTGTTCCTGAACCTGCTGGTGTGGCACCTCCTTCCCAATGGCAGCAGTGAGAAGAGAGCATGGTCTGGATGGTGGGGGTGGGGGGGTCTCTGATGATGCATGCAGCCTTCTTGTGGCAGCACTCCTTGTGGGGAGGGCTTTTCCTGTGATGGACTGGGCTGCATTCACCACTTTTTGTAGGTTTTTCTGTTCTAGGGCAATGGTGTTTCCATACCAATCCGTGATACAACCTGTCAGGATACTCTCGCTGTACATCAGTAGAAGTTTTGCAAAGTTTTAGAGAACATGCTGAATCTGCCCAAACTTCTAAGAAAGTAGAGGTGCTTCTTTGAACTGGCACTTACGTGCTGGTCCCAGAACAGATACTCTAATATGATAACACACAGTTGAACTTAAAGTTACTGATCCTCCTCCAATCCCCTAATGAGGACAGGCTAATGGGCCCCTGGTTTCTTCCTTATGTAGACAATAATCAGCTCTTTGGTTTCACTGATGTTGAGTGAGGGGTTGTTGAGGCAAGTTTCAACCAGATTTTCAAACTCTCTCCTCTCTGCAGATTCCTCACCAAGTTTGATTCAGCCAACAGCAACGTCATTAGCAAACTTAAAAATGGCACTTAAGCTGTGCTTAGCCTTTCAACTTGTGTGAGGTGTTTAACTGTTTACATTGTTATAGCTTTAAAATGGTTTGGCAGCTGTCTGAATACAGGGATGAAGGAAAGAAAGCTGTAGAAATTCTTTCTTCCTGTGGGGCTTGAACAAACCTCCCCCTCATCCTCATCTCATTAGCCACATTGCTCCAACCCTGAACCCACCATGGCCTCTGCATCACAGAAGGCCTTGCCACAGAATGATTCTTACTACCTAATCATAGGACCATAAGGCATAGGAGCAGAATTAGGCTACTTGGCCTAACGAGCATGGTCCACCATTCCATCATGGCTGATTTATCATTCCTCTTAACTCCATTCTCTTGCCTTCCCCCTGTAACCTTTGACACCCTGATTAATCAAGAACCTATCAATCTCCACTTTAAATATACCCAATGATTTGTCCTCCATAGCCATCTGTGGCAATGAATTTCACAGTTTCACCACATACTGGCTAAAAAAACTTTTCTTCATCTCTGTTCTAAATGGATATCCCTCTATTCTGAGGCTGTGCCCTCTGGTCCTAGACCCCCCCCACTATAGGAAATATCCTCCCCACATTCACTCTATCAAGGCCTTTCAGCATTAGACAGTTTTCGATAAGACCCCCCCCCCCCGCATTCTTATAAACTCTAGCAAGTACAGGCAGAGTCAACACTCCTCATATGTTAATCCTTTTATTCCTATGATCAATTTTGTGAACCTCTTGGAGTATCTCCAATGCCAGCACATCTTTTCTTAGATAAGAAGCCCAAAACTGCTCACAATACCCCAAGCGCCGTCTGACCAATGCCTTATAAATCCTAAGCATTATTTCTTTACTTATGTATTCTAGTCCTCTCATAATGAATGCTAACATTGCTTTTGCCTTCCTTAACACTGACTGAACCTGCAAGTTAAACTTTAGGGAATCCTATACGAAGACTCCCAAGTCTCTTTGCACCTTTGATTTTTGAATTTTCTCCTCATTTAGAAAATAGTCCACACCTTTATTCCTTCTACCAAACTGCATGACCATCTGCCACTTTTTGCCCATTCTCCTAAGTCCTTCTGCAGACATCCTGCCTGCCTCAACACTACCTACCCTCCACCTACTTTGCATTAGTCTGCAAACTTGGCCACAAAGCCATCAATTCCTTTATCCAAATCATTGACATATAACATGAAAAGAAACAGTCCCAATACTGACCCCTGTGGCACACCACTGGTCACAGGCAGCCAACCAGTGAAGGGTCCCTTTATTCTGACTCTTTCTTCTGCCAGTCAGCCACTATTCTATCAATGCTAGTATCTTTCTTTTAATACCAAGGGCTCTTATCTTGTTAAGCAGCCTCATGTGTGGCACCTTGTCAAAGGCCTCCTGAAATTCCAAATAAACAATATCCACTGACTCTCCTTTGTCTTTACTGCCTGTTATTT
This sequence comes from Mobula hypostoma, assembly GCF_963921235.1. Lineage (NCBI taxonomy): Eukaryota > Metazoa > Chordata > Chondrichthyes > Myliobatiformes > Myliobatidae > Mobula > Mobula hypostoma. The sequence goes on along the minus strand of NC_086121.1, from coordinate 23,908,561 downwards.
CCTCGAAGAATTCTAACAGATTTGTCAGGCAAGATTTCCCCTTAAGGAAACCAAGGTGACTTTAGCCTATTTTGTCATGTTCCTTCAAGTACTCTAAAACCTCATTCTTAATAATAGACTCCAACATCTTTATAACCACTGAAGTTAGGCTAACCGACCAATAATTTCCTTTCTTTTGCCTCCCTCCCTTAAAGAGTGGAGTGACATTTGCAATTTTCCAGACCTCCAGAACCATTCAAGAATCTAGTGATTCTTTAAAGATCATTACCAATGTTTTCACAATCTCTTCAGCTACCTCTTTCAGAACCCTGGGGTGTAGTCCATCTGGTCCAGGTGACTTATCTACTTTCAGAATTTTCAGCTTCCCAAACACCTTCTCCTTAGTAATAGCAACAACACTCACTACTGCTCCTTGACACTCATGCATTTCTGGCTTTCTGCTAGTGAGACTGATGCAAAACACTTATTAAGTTCATCTGCCATTTCTTTGTCCCCCCATTGCTACCTCTCCAGCATCATTTCCCAGCAGTCCAATATCTACTTTCGTTTCTCTTTTATTCTTTATATATCCGGAAAAAAACTTTTGGTATACACTTTTAAATTATTGGCAATCTTACCTTCATATTTCATCTTTTCTCACTTTATTGCCTTTTTTTTAGTTGTCTTCTGTTGATTTTTAAAAACTTCCCAATCCTCTACCTTCCCACTAATTTTTGCTATATTACATGCACTCTCTTTTGCTTTCATGCTGTCTTTGACTTCCCTTGTCAGCCATGGTTGCCCCATCCTCCCTTTAGAATACTCTTCATCTTTGGGATGTATCTTTCCTGCACTTTCCAATTTTCCCCTAGAAACTCCAGCCACTGTTGTTCTCCTGTTACCCCTGCTAGTGTCCCCTTCCAATCCTTTGGCCAGCTCCTCTCTCATGCCTCTGTAATTCCTTTTACTCCATTTTAACACTGATAGATCTGATTTTAGCTTGTCCTTCTCTTACTGCAGGCGAATTCAGAATCAGAATCAGGTTTAATATCACTAGCATATGTTGTGAAATTTGTTAACTACAGGAGCAGTACAATGAAATACATAATAAAGAAAAAAAACAAAATTACAGTAAGTTTATATATGTCTATTAAGTAGTTAAGTTAAGTTAAGCAGTGCAAAAAAAAGGTAGTGAGGTAGCGTTCATGGGTTCAATGTCCATTTAGAAATCAGATGGCAGAGGGGAAGAAGCTGTTCCTGAATCACTTGAGTGTGTGCCTTCAGGCTTCTGTCCGTCCTTATGGATGGTAACAATGAGAAGAGGTGGTGGGTAGTAGGGATCCTTAATGATAAACTCCACCTTCCTAGTGCACCACTCCTTAAAAACATCTTGGATACTACGGAGGCTAGTACCCAATATGAATTCTACCATACTCTGATCACTGCCTCTTAAGGGTTCCTTTATCTTAAGCTCCCTAATTAAATTTGTTCATTACATAACACCAAATCTAGAGTTGCCATTCCTCTAGTGGGCTCAACCATAAGCTGCTCTAAAAAGCCAGCTCATAGGCATTCTAAAAATTCCCTCTCTTGGGATCCAGTACCAACTGGTTTTTCCAATTTACCTGCACATTAAAATCCCCTATGACTTTGGCAACATTGCCCTTTTCATATGCCTTTTCTATCTCCTGTTGTAATTTGTAGTCCACACCTACTGCTCAGAGGCCTGTATATAACTCCCATCAGGGTCTTTTTACCTTTGAAGTTTCTTAACACTACCCACAAGAATTCTACATTTTGGATTTGATAATTTTTTACCAACAGATCCATTACATCCCTTCTGCCTAACTGCCTATCCTTTCGATATAATGTGTATTCTTGTAAGTTAAGCTCCCAGCTATGATCTTCTTTTAGGCATGATTCAGCAGTGCCCACAACATCATACCTGCTCATCTCTAACTGCGCTACAAGATCATCTCCCTTATTCCATGTAGTGTATGCATTCAAATACAGCATCTTTAGTCATCTATTCATCACCCTTTTCGAATTTGGCCCCCATTACACTTTAACTCATCCCACTGACTGTAATTTTGCCCTATCACCTGCCTGTCCTTTCTGACAGTCTCACTACAAACTTGTATACCAACTGCCCCAGTCTCAGCCCTATCACTCTGGTTTGCATCCCCCTGCCAAATTAGTTTAAACCTTTCCCAACAGTTCTGGCAAACCTGCCCACAAAAATATTGGTCCCCCTCAGGTTCAGGTGTACCTCATCCTTTTTGTACAGGCCACCTTCCCCTGAAGAGATCCCAATGATCCCCGTCCTTTGCACCAATTCCTCAGCCACAAGTTATTCTACTAATTCTTACCCTCACTCATGTGTGGCAATATAGGGTTAATATGTCATATTCTGGAGTTTGAGTAGATAACAAATATTAAGTTCAACAGCAGCCACTCTTCAGATTTGAATTTGGATCACAGATAGAATTTAAAATGCAGCCCGGAATAATAGTTTTCCTGAAGCTGTGGACTGGAGTTAATATCAAACCACGCAATGCTAATTAACATTCATTTTGGGCATCTGGAGTTGGGTGTGAAGAAGGAGGTGTGAAACTATATGTCGTTCAAAGGAAGCATTGTAGATACATTGTAACTATAGAATTGTCCTGCTGTTACCTTTGATCTTTAGCATATAAAAGTGTCATGTAACATTGGGTCAAGAGGCTTCTTCCTTCAAGAGTGTCTCAATTTGCTGAACACACACTTCTGTATCCACTAGCTTCAGTGTCTGTCCAGTGATTTTGTTCATGTTACAACAGGATGATCTGCAAAAGGTGAATAACTCAGTGGCTGTAAAGTAGTTTGGACATTCTAAGAGTGTTGCAAATGTGATTTCCTTTATTTTGGAACTTTGGTGTTCAAGAGATTAGATTAGATTATGAAGGCACGCAGTCCTCTTTTATTGTCATTTAGTAATGCATGCATTAAGAAATGATACAATATTTCCTCTGCTGTGATATCACAAAACACAGGACAGACCAAGACTGAAAAAAACTAACAAAATCACATAATTATACATATAGTTACAACGGTGCAACAATACCATAACTTGATGAAGAGGTCCATGAGCACAGTAAAAGTTCAAAGTCTCTCAAATGTCCCACATCTCACGCAGACGGGAGAAGGAAGAAAAATTCTCTCTGCCATACCCGACCACGGTCTGACTCTGAGTCATCCGAAAACTTCAAGCTCTGATCAGCTCTCTGACACCGAGTACTGAGCACCATCTTTATCCAAACAATTCAACCTCCATCTCGGTCACCAACAGCAGGCAAAGCCGGGGATCTTGAGGCCTTCCCTCCGAAAGATTCCCGACCGCACAGTAACGACAGCAGCTAACGAGCGTTTCAGAAATTTTTCCAGATGTTCCTCTGTGCTTTCACGTCCATCTCCATCAAATCAGAATTGCCCACGGCCCCTATTTAACGGAAACGATATCATTTTTCACCGGAGGGCTGCGCACGCGCGGCACGCTGCTTCTCTCTCCTCCCGCCGTTAAATTATTGAATTTAATACAGAGCTTCTCCAGAAACTATGAATCTTTTGGGTAGGTAGTAAACTTCAGTCAGTTGAGAGTTGAAGTACACTTCCAGTTGCCACATTACGGAAAAGTAACACAAATAAGATTCCCTTTTCAATAGATTAATAGGAAATGAAACAAAATATTCCAAGTGCTTCTCTGACAAGCTGAATCCTTTTACTATAACTAAATAAGGCATCATTTATTGAAATTATTCATTGGTCACTTCTCCATTCTACAGAGGATATACTGTAAATGAAATTTACAAGGACTGGACAATATTGGGTAGATAAAGATTTTTTATTTGGCATAGAGGCAAAGGCATAATTTAATTAATGTTAATACAGTATTTAAGGCCGAGGTAGAAGGATCTGTTTCCCTTCACTAAAAGGTCAATGCCAAAGGGTATAGTTTTAAAGTAATTGGTAGGATAACAGAAAGGAATTCATGCAGGGAACCATGGAATGTGCAACTCTGGGTATCAATATCTCTGAAGAATTATCCTGGGTTCAACATATTGATTCAGATTACAGAAAAGGCACCATAGCCGCTATATTTCATTAAGTATTTGAGGAGACTTGTTATGTCACCAAACGCTCTCGCAAATTTCTACAGATGTACTGTGGAAAGAATTCTAATTAGTTGTGTCACCATCTGGTATAGGGGGGCACTGCACAGGATTGGAAAAAAAGCTTCAGAAAGTTGCAAGTTCAACTAGCTTCCTCATGGGCACTAGCCTCCCCGACATCAAGGACATCTTCAAAAGGCAATGCTTCAAAAAGGCGGCATCCTTCACTAAAGACCTTCATCACCCGAGACATGCCCTCTTCTCATTGCTAACATCGTGGAGAAGATACAGGAGCCTGAAGACACACACTCAACATTTTGGGAACATCTTCTCAACCATGAGCAGATTTCTGAATGGACAATGAACCCACGTGCACTACCTCTATTTTTTTTTCTTTTTTTGCTCTCTTTTTGCACTACTTGTTTAGTTTAGTTACATACAGTATATATCTTTTGTTATTGTAACTTATAGTTTATGTATTGCAATGTATTGTTGCCGCAGAGCAACATATTTCACAACATTATTAAACCTGATTCTGATTCAGTGTCTGCAAGAAAGAGGTTGTACTCACTGTGACATTTTAAAAGTACAGATAATAATCTTGGTGTTACAGCCCACATGCCTATAGAGAGTAGGAGTAAACTGGATAGCCTTCTTTTGGCCAACTGAACTTTTTCATTCCGCCCAGTAAATTTGCATAATCAGATGAAGATTGAGATACAGATGCACACATGATGATAAGTTGCAATGCAGGTTAAAAAACATTAATTTTAAAAAGAGAAATGAAATGTTAAACTTTGTAATTTTGATTGTGAAAAAATATTATAGCTTTAAGGATTGCATCCTTACTCATCCCTTGGGTGCAACAATGCGTACAGAATGTTCCAGAGTCAATCTGTGAAGAGCCCTTGAATAAGCTACACACCTATGCCTTGCCTAGCAGACCATAGACTCTCCAAAGGGCATACATTTTTGGTACATACACTCTATTGTGGTTCAGTAATCCCTACCACAGTACATCTACTGTATGTGCCCCCAATGCACAAATGCCTCTAGCAGCCTATTTTACTAGACACAATGCCTGTTCCATTTAAGCAACACACATCAAAGTTGCTGGTGAACGCAGCAGGCCAAGCAGCATCTATAGAAAGAGGTGCAGTCGACGTTTCAGGCCGAGACCCTTCGTCAGGAGAGTTAGTCCCGACGAAGGGTCTCGGCCTGAAACGTCGACTGCTCCTCTTTCTATAGATGCTGCTTGGCCTGCTGCGTTCACCAGCAACTTTGATGTGTGTTGCTTGAATTTCCAGCATCTGCAGAATTCCTGTTGTTTGCCTGTTCCATTTAACTCTTTTTTGATGTAATAGAATTTCCTCTCAATTGATGGTTAACCATTCTATTAGACTCCTGTACTATAACATAATTTATTTACCAAAATCCTTGCTTTTATTTATCTTGGTCTCTTTTTCTGTTTTATTTATATTTAAGCAACACTCACAACACGCTGGAGGAACTCAGCCGGTCGGGCAACATCTGTGGAAACGATCAGTCGACGTTTCGGGCCGGAACCTTTCGTCAGGACTGTAGGGAGAAGGGGCAGAGACCCTATAAAGAAGGTTGGGGGAGGGTGGGAAGGAGAAGGCTGGTAGGTTCCAGGTGAAAAGCCAGTAAGGGGAAAGATAAAGGGTGGGGGAGGGGAAGCAGGGAAGTGATAGGCAGGAAAGGTGAGGAAGGAATAGGGGAAAACACAAAGGGTAGAAGGAGGCGGAACCATGAGGGAGATGATAGGCAGTTGGGGAGGGGGCAGAGTGAAACAGGGATAGGGGAAGGGAGGGGTAGGGAATTACCGGAAGTTGGAGGATTCTATGTTCATACCAAGGGGCTGGAGACTACCTAGATGGTATATGAGGTGTTGCTCCTCCAACCTGAGTTTAGCCTCATCATGGCAGTAGAGGAGGCCATGTATGGACATATCTGAATGGGAATAGGAAGCGGAGTTCTGAATGGGAATGGGAAGCAGAGTTTCCGAATGGGAATGGGAAGCAGAGTTATTTATAATTAAGCCAATTATTTTTCATGGAGACCATTCCTCCCTTTTTTTCTAAAAGAAAGAAGGATGAAGGAAAGCCAAGTCGACACAAAGGGATTTGTTCATTGGCAGATAAAATATTTCCACTCATGAAGAAAACAGAAAACTAAAAACAAATAAAGAAAACAAAAAAAAGTACTCATAAATTCTGTAAGGAATTCAGAAGGAATTTCTTTATTGGGGGATGGTTAGGAAGTTGAATATACTGCTGAAATAAATAATAGAGGCACATAGCAAAGGTTTACTTAAGGAGGATCTAGCTAAATATGAACAAGAAAGGAATTATGTTGATAGGACTATGAAGAGAGCTGACATAGATCAATTGAAATGAAACTGAAACCAAATCTGAGCCATTGACAAATAAAATCCTATTTCACACCTTCACGTGATCAACATCAATCCAAACGATAACTCAGTTTTTGAAATTAGCTTGCAAATAAATACTGTTAAGAACACATCAGGAGCTCATTGAAGGGATTAAAGGGTGGTTTAGATAAGAAATGTGACCAAGATTACCCAGCAAGGGAGGGAGGGAATGTCGACTCAGACCCTGAGAGGCCTGCATCGGGCATTTTCATGCCTTACAAAGCGCAGATTGGAAGTCTGTGTGGGGCGCCACCCCTCGCACAGACTAGAGCAATGTGTGATTAAGTGCCTTGTTCAAGAGCACAAACACGCTGCCACAGCTGAGGCTCGAACTAGCGACCTTGAGGTAACTAGATGAACGTCTTAACCACTTGGCCACGTGCAAAGTCAGTTAGCATCTATAGTGACTGCAGAGTTGATATGAGGTCAATAACCTTTTATCCAAACTGCAAGGAGATGGTCTAATTAGCCTTTTTCTCCCAGCATAATCTTGCATTGTTCTGATAAGCACCAGTTTGTAAACTCTTTGGAACAAAACTGATGAATGGCCAAACCATACCTCTTCCTCCTTCTTGTAAAGTTTAATGGCGGTTGGCATAAGGTGCATTACTGCCACCTACTGAGTTGGAGTGTGGAGCAGAGGCAGGAAGTATACCTATGAAATTTCCCCACAGAAAGCTCAAATAATATCAAAAAATCTAATGCTTTTCAGAAAGTCAAATACGCACTTAGATACATTACATCCTAACAAACATTCCTTGTTAAACTGTGTCTGTCCCAAAGATCTCAATTTTACTAGTTAGATGTTTCCTCTGCACCTCATCGTAACTTCATTCAAACAATATATGTTGCACTGTATCTTGACAAGTGCATTCCCTACAAATGCAAGGGTCATGCATATTAATTCTGAACAGGGAATTATTCACCCTAGTATGTCTAATTAGGTGGCAGGGTGGAGAGGCGACTCTACCAAAGGAGTTGTAAGGTGCTCCTTCCCTCCACTAGTCTGCAGGTCACCCTTGAACAAGATGTATTACCTGTTTAAGCCCTCAATAAGGGTCACGTGAAATCATGGGAGCAGGTGGTGGAAAGTCATATGAGCAGCTGATGCATATTACAGGTCCTGGTCATGCATCACTGACACCAGGCAGACAATCTCTGAAGAGTACTGATAACAGCTGGGATTACCTATCTTGTAAAGACGCTGCCCAGAAAAAGGCAATGGCAAACCACTTCTGCAGAAAAATTTGCCAAGAACAATCATGGTCATAAATAAGAGCATGATTGCCCATGTCATACGACATGGCACAAAATGATGATGACGAGTATGTCTAATTCATAAACATGCAAGTATAACTTCTTGCAACACACACATCAGGTTCCGCTCAGGTCTCAACCCAAAACATTAACTGTTTACTCTTTTCCATAGATGCTGCCTGGCCTGCTGAGTTCCTCCAGCATTTTGCATGTGTTGCCTTGGATTTCCAGCATCTGCAGATTTTCTCTAAGGATAAATTCTTCCTTCCTTTTATACCCAGCTCCCATTTGGATCCCCATTTCATATAGTTTTATATAAATGTCTACTTTTGCTACTTAGGAAGCTGGGTGACATCAGATGGTAGGTGTGACATGGACATCAAAAGAAGAATATCCCGCAAAAGACACCTTTACGAGAATGAAGAGTATACTGACCAATACTTATCTAGGCATGACAACCTGCCTCAGAGTACTGAAATATTACGTTTATCCAGTTATGTTATATAGAAACATAGAAACATAGAAAATAGGTGCAGGAGTAGGCCATTCGGCCCTTCGAGCCTGCACCGCCATTTATTATGATCATGGCTGATCATCCAACTCAGAACCCCGCCCCAGCCTTCCCTCCATACCCCGTGACCCCTGTAGCCACAAGGGCCATATCTAACTTCCTTTTAAACATAGCTAATGAACTGGCCTCAACAGTTTGCTGTGGCAGAGAATTCCACAGATTCACCACTCTCTGTGTGAAGAAGTTTTTCCTAACGTCGGTCCTAAAAGGCTTCCCCTCTATCCTCAAACTGTGACCCCTCGTTCTAGACCTCCCCAACATCGGGAACAATCTTCCCGCATCTAGCCTGTCCAATCCCTTTAGGATCTTATACGTTTCAATCAGATCCCCCCTCAATCTTCTAAATTCCAACGAGTTTATGGCTCAGAATGTTGGACAATATCTAGTAACATGAGGAAATGAATTGAAGCAGCAGAGATGTGGTTTTTGAAGAGGATGGAAAGAATATCATGGACGAAACAGATATCTGATGAGGATGTCATGAACAGAGCAAGCACAAAAAGAGAAATAACGTTTTAGATCATGAAAAGGCAACGTAACTTCATTGGACATGTGATTAGGAAAGAGGAGTTAGAATGCACGATAATTATGGGAAAGATTGAAGGGAAGAAAGCAAGAGGAAGACAAAGACAAATGATGATGGAGACAGCAGCCAGAGAACTGGAAATGAATACCAATGAATTGATCCACTTGACCCGAAACAGGAGTGTGTGGGCCATGACAGTCGAAGCTCAAACTGGGCGTGGCACCTGATAATGATGATATAAATGTCGTCCTTTCTTTTCCTTATCCCAACTTAGTTTCCACAGTGATTGAATAGACTTTCATCTCCTCCTTCCACAAAGGCACCACTACATTTATATACTTAATTTTAAGTGATTGCATGACAAGAATGCCTGCCACCTCGTTTCCTTCAACCCCAACATGGACAGGAATCCATATGAAATATATTCGCACAGGCCGAGACCCTGAAGCCTCAACACTTGTCCAATCTCAATTAGAATGTCTGGCCTACAACAGATGTCAAGACCGAGAACTAATCACAGCACAACCATACCCTCCGAAAACCAGAACGACTCGTCTACTGCTGCTTTATATTTCCCGCTCCGACAGCTCTGGGGCTTTGTTTTGACGTAGGTTTCAAAACCATGGCAACGGGCTGGAGTGAGTCGGGAAGCGACGGCCACCAAACCGGAAGTTGGCGTTGGCGAGACGGGCGCCGACTCTGCGGCCTTGCTGTTCAGTCACTGAGAAACGTGAACGTTTGTTGTAGACCCCGGTTGTGGCTCGAAGGTGCGTCCGCTGCGAGAGGTAAATCAGACCGGTACACAGCTGGCAGAGTGACATTAAACCGCAATGGGGCAATATACAGGCCTGGGAAACCGGCGATAGGGCAATGAATCGGCCTGGTATATCAAAGTAGGTGTATTTTTGTGACATAACTGGTTGATAACGTTTTGCCGTTTTAATGACCCGGGAATTTTCCTACAGATTTCTTTCCCTTCTCTGCTGGAAGCTGGAGTACGGATCAATGGGTTCTGCATGCTCTGTGGCATTTTGTCAATATGGCCTTTCATCTTGTGTGAGGCTAGAATGTGAGTATGCACAGAATTCTTTACTGACCTTGAAGGATTAATACCGCGGAACCCTCCAAGCCCCTAACCTCGACGCCACAAGCACTCTGTATCGTCCACAAGCAAGTTTGTTTCCCTTTTCCCCAGCTCAAATGCTATTTAAGTTACTGTCATCCTTGGTAATATAACCTAACAGTGCTGATTGGAAAGAAACCAGGAGTCTTCATCGGTCTTGCTCAGTCATTCAGAACCTCTGTCCCTGTAATCTAAATGTTTTAGATGTAGAATTACCTAGAAAGGGATAAAGCCTTTCGGCCTCCATTCTGTATCATTCTTTTTGAAGTGCAGCCCCTAGTTTATTGGATGATCTGAGAATAACATAGATGTGTATGCAATTATCTTGTCTTTTAAACTCTTCTCGGGCTTCTAGCCGGGATTTCAACTGACTTTTCAATGGCAAACTCATGGAGTACAGGAGGTTTATCTGTTTGGGTTTACCTGGAGAAATTGGCTGTAGCAGAACATTGCATTCAATGACCATAGGATGCCACAAAACTACTGTGCCATGCCAGTGGACTTTGGGATGGCCTGGTAAAAGAAGCCATTGAAATAAAACTAGAGGAAAAGAATTTTAACAAAGACAAAGGTCTCACTCTAAGCAAGAAGTGGAATTCAATTGTAGACAAGGTGGAACAGTAGAAATCTGATTGGATGAGGACTAACCAATCAGGAGGGACGGATGACGGGGTGTAAAAACCACCGGACTAGACATGCCTAGGATTATCCTTGATGAAGATGGCAGAGTTTGAAATTGAAATGTTGGTTAAAATTAATACCTGTATCCAACTGGAAGCCCTAGAAGAGTTTATTTGTCATATCCGCTGGGAAAGTGCTCCGTCCTTTTTCATTTTTCGTTTTGCTGGTGAGACAGGATTTCTCACCCTTGTGCTAAATTCTTGGCTAAATTCACATGGAGCAAAATAGGAATCAGATCTGTATCCGGCACTCTTGATAACTGTTTATCTAGAGTTCAGTTGAGTCCTGAGATCCTGTGTTGTAGGGAAAGGTTGAATAAGTTAGAACTTCATTTCCTGGAGCGTAAGAGAATGAGAGATTTGATTGATGTATACAAAATAATGAGGGGTATAGATGCAAACCGGTCTTTACTAAGGTTGGGTGAGACTATAACTAGAGTTCATGGGCTAAGGGTGAAAGACTTATTTATTTAGCGATACAGCACGGGGTAGGCACTACTGACTCTTTGAGCCACGCCACCCCAGCAACCCATGACAAACCCTAACCTAATCAGGGGGCAATTTACAATGACCAGTTGACCTACCTGGTACATCTTTGGACTGTGGGAGGAGACCAAAGCATCGGGGGAAAGCCCACGCATTCCATGGGGAGATCTTTGCAGAACGACACTGGAACTCAGCTCCGAAATCTGTAACGCCCCTAGCTATAATAGCTTCAGGCTAACAGTGGCACCCGAAATGTCCCAAAAGTATTGAAATGTGAAATGTTTAAGGGAAACATGAGGGGGAACTCCTTCTCTCAGAGTTTGGTGAGAGTGTGGAATATGCTGCCAGCGCAAATGGTGGATGCGGGTTCGATTTCAATATCTAAGAGAAATTTGAAAAGTTTCATGGACGGGAAGCTTATGGAGGGCTATGCTCTGGGTGCAGGTCGATGGGCTAGGCAGAATGATAGTTCAGCATGGACTAGAGGGGCTAAAGGATCTGTTTCTATGCTGCAGTGGTCTGTGATTATGACTATGAGACATTGTCCTGAAATGTACCCAGGCTTTAACATCAACTCTATATGAATTGGCTGACTAAGTTAATTGTACATTTCTGAAAAGTGTCATTTTATGAACTTTTGTAAAAAGAATTGACCATAGTTCTGCCATTGAATATCCTTCCAACACTTATTAGTGTAATGTGAGAATTAACTTTAGAAGGCTATTTTGTACTTGTGAAACAATACTCATCTCTGTAACTTTGGATCTAATTGTTAATCCCCCTAATGCACTATACCAACATACATTTTCTTGGGTGCCAGTTTAATTAAACTATGAACCATTATAACTTTTTCAAAGTAGACAAATATAAAGGAGGGTTACAGAAATTATAGACTATTGAGTCTTACTTCAGTGGTTGGTAAGTTGATGGAAAAGATCCTGAGAGGCAGGATTTGTGAACATTTGGAGAGGCCAAATATGATTAGGAATAGTCAACGTCGTTTTGTCAAAGGCAGGTTGTGTCTTATGAGCCTGATTGATTTTTTGAGGATGTGACTAAACACATTGATGAAGGTAGAGCGGTAGATGTAGAGTATATGGATTTCAGCAAGGCATTTGAAAGGTACTCTATGCAAGGCTTATTGAGAAGGTAAGGAGGCATGGAATCCAAGGGATCCTTGCTTTGTGGATCCAGGATTGGCTTGCCCACAGAAGGCAAAGAGTGGTTTTAGATGGGCCATATTCTGCATGGAGGCTGGTGACCAGTGGTGTGCCTCAGGGATCTGTTCTGGGACCCCTTCTCTTCATGATTTTTATAAATGACCTGGATGAGGAAGTGAAGGGATGGGTTAGTGAATTTGCTGATGACACAAAGGTTGGGGGTGTTGTGGATAGTGTGGAGGGCTGTCAGAGGTTACAGCAGGACATTGATAGGATGCAAAACTGGGCTGAGAGGTGGCAGATGGAGTTCAACCCAGATAAATGCGAGGTGGTTCAATTTGGTAGGTCAAATATGATGGCAGAATATAGCATTAATGGTAAGACTCTCGGCAGTGTGGAGGATAAGAGGGATTTTGGGGTCCGAGTTCATAGGACACTCAAAGCTGCTGCACAGCTTGACTCTGTGGTTAAGAAGTCATACGGTGCATTGGCCTTCATCAACTGTGGGATTGAGTTTAGGAACTGAGAGGTAATGTTACAGTTATATAGAACCTTGGTCAGACCCCACTTGGAGTACTCTGCTCAGTTCTGATCACCTCACTACAGGAAGGATGTGGAAACTATAGAAAGGGTGCAGAGGAGATTTACAAGGATGTTGCCTGGATTGGGGAGCATGCCTTATGAAAACAGGTTGAGTGAACTCGGCCTTTTCTCCTTGGAGCGACGGAGGATGAGAGGTGACCTGATAGAGGTGTATAAGATGATGAGAGGCATTAATCATGTGGATAGTCAGAGGCTTTTTCCCAGAGCTGAAATGGCTAACACGAGAGGGCACAGGTTTAAGGTGCTTGGAAGTAGGTACAGAGGAGATGTCAGGGGCAAGTTTTTTACACAGAGAGTGGTGAGTGTGTGGAATGGGCTGCCGGCAACGGAGGTGGAGGCGGATACTATAGGGTCTTCTAAGAGACTCCTGGACAGGTACATGGAGCTTAGAAAAATAGAGGGCTATGGGTAACCCTAGGTAATTTCTAAAGTAGGGACATGTTCAGCACAGCACGTGTTGTGCTGTAGGTTTTCTATGTTTCTACGTTTTCTTAGATAATACACTACCTTAGTAGAAAGTTACAATTAGCAATAATGGTTATTTCTAAGAATGAAAACTGTAATAGAAACCAATAAATTACATATTACTATTTAATTATTTATGGTGCAACTGTAACGAAAACCAATTTCCCTAGGGATCAATAAAGATGACTATGACTATGACTAAAATAGTTGTAAATAAGTGGTTTGCTGTGAATAGGTGGCTGATGCTTCTTACTATTCTTGGTTATGGTTTTTTCAACTGAAGAACAGCAACAGGCATAAGTTATCATGAAGTGTTAATGCATGAAATATTGATTTTTTTGAAATTTTATACAGTAAGTATAATATTTGAGGCCGCACTATTTTTCATTAAGGCAGATACTTTCCTTCAAAATGATTTAGACCAGGAGCTCCCAACCTTTTTAAGCCATGGAATGATATCATTAAGCAAGGGGTCCTTGGACCCGGATTGGAAACAGTAAAGTACGAAAGAGTTTATCTTTTAATTTTTATGTTCATTTTACTCTTGGCTTTCAGTACAAATCTTTAATACTTTATATCACAATTTTTGAATGTTTCTAGAATGGCTGCTTTTGCAAGATTACTAGTGATTCTAATCTTCCTGTTAAACATCCCTCTCCTGGTTGGAATAGAATTTGACCCCTACAAGTTACTGGGAGTTGGAAGAACTGCAACCCAAGCAGAAATAAAGAAAGCTTATAAGCAGCTGGCTCGGGAATGGTGAGTTTCTGACTGAACCTTGGTTGTAATGGGGTGGTAAATGTGTTTATTATTGTCACCTAAACCAAGGTACAATGAAGGACTTGTGTTGCATTTCATACAGATTAAATACGACAGTACATAAGTAGTACAAAGTAAAACAGGAACAGAGTGCTGAATAACTTGTTACAGTTGTTGAGAAATTGCAGTGCAGGTAGACAATAAAATGCAAGGTCATAATGAGGTAGATTGTGATATCAATAATCCAGGAATTGTTCAGTGGTCTGATAACAGTGCAACAGAAACCATCCTTGAAATGTGTGATTTCAGCCTTTCTATCCTTTGTCCAGCGGGAGGGAAGAGGGGATGTTTGAGCTGGATTATGTTTTTGAAAATGCTGGCTGTTTTACCAATGCGGTGAGAAGTGTAGACAGAGTCCGTTGGAGGTGAAGCTGATTTCTGTGATGTGCTGAGCTGTTTCTTGGGGTCACAGGCAGAGCAGTTGCCATGATCAACTCCAATACTTCTGGATAAGGTGCCCTCTGTGGTGCATTGGTTAAAATTTAGTGAGGATCAAAGGAGACATGCATTTTTTTTTAGCCTCTAGAGGAAGTACAAGCACTGGTGGATCTTCTTGGCAGTAGTGTCAATATAAATGGACCAGACAAGATGTTGGTGATGTTCACTCCTCAGAACTTGAATCTCTCAATATCAATGCTATTGATGTAGACAGGAGCATGTGCACCTCCTCACTTCCAGAATTCAATGACCACTTCTTTTACATAGAAACATAGAAAATAGGTGCAGGCGTAGGCCATTTGGCCCTTCGAGCCTGCACCGCCATTCAGTATGATCGTGGCTGATATTCCAACTCAGAACCCTGTACCTGCCTTCTCTCCATACCCCCGATCCCTTTAGCCACAAGGGCCATATCTAACTCCCTCTTAAATATAGCCAATGAACTGGCCTTAACTGTTTCCTGTGGCAGAGAATTCCACAGATTCACCACTCTCTATGTGAAGAAGTTTTTCCTCACCTCGGTCCTAAAAGGCTTCCCCTTTATCCTTAAACTGTGACCCCTCATTCTGGACTTCCCCAATATCGGGAATAATCTTCCTGCATCTAGCCTGTCCAATCCCTTTAGAATTTTATACGTTTCAATAAGATCCCCCCTCAATCTTCTAAATTCCAGCGAGTATAAGCCTAGTCGATCCGGTCTTTCATCATATGAAAGTCCTGCCATCCCAGGAATCAATCTGGTAAACCTTCTTTGTACTCCCTCTATGACAAGAATGTCTTTCCTCAGATTAGGGGACCAAAACTGCACACAATACTCCAGCTGTGGTCTCACCAAGGCCTTGTACAACTGCAGTAGAACTTCCCTGCTCCTGTACTCGAATCCTCTTGCTATGAATGCCAGCATACCATTCGCCTTTTTCACTGCCTGCTGTACCTGCATGCCCACTTTCAATGACTGGTGTACAATGACACCCAGGTCTCGTTGCACCTCCCCTTTTCCTAATCGGCCACCATTCAGATAATAATCTGCTTTCCTGTTCTTGCCACCAAAGTAGATAACCTCACATTTATCCACATTAAATTGCATCTGCCATGAATTTGCCCACTCACCTAACCTATCCAAGTCATCCTGCATCCTCTTAGCATCCTCCTCACAGCTAACACTGCCACCCAGCTTCGTATTATCCGCAAACTTGGAGATGCTGCATTTAATTCCCTCGTCTAAGTCATTAATATATATTGTAAACAACTAGGGTCCCAGCACTGAGCCTTGTGGTACCCCACTAGTCACTGCCTACCATTCTGAAAAGGTCCCGTTTATTCCCACTCTTCCTGTCTGCCAACCAATTCTCTATCCACATCAATTCTATACCCCCAATACCGTGTGCTTTAAGTTTGCACACTAATCTCCTGTGTGGGACCTTGTCAAAAGCCTTTTGAAAATCCAAATATACCACATCCACTGGTTCTCCCCTATCCACTCTACTAGAGTGTGTTGCTGATAGTGAGGGAAAGGTTGCTGTCATGACACTATGTTACTAGGCTCTCTATACGTAAGGACTCCAACTCATTGTTTTTGTTTGAGATACGGTCCACTACGGTGGTATCATCTACACATTTGTAGATGGTACTAGAGCAGAATCTGGCCACACAGTCATGTATATGGGCGGACATTAGTCCAGAGATTTATTTTTGTTGTGAAGCATTTCTCCTATTCTTGTGCAATTGCATCCCCGATTTCCTCACTTGTGCAACCCAGTCAGTTTGAATTGGCAACAGTAGCCCCTCCACAATCTCCATCAGCACAGGTCCACCACAAGATTGTGCGCTTAGCTCCCTGCTCCACGCGCTTTACGCTTATGACTGGGCCATGTTCCAAATAAGCCAAACCAAATGTGGTGAGGAATCAACATATAGAAGAGAGATTTAAAAATCTGGCTGAGTGGTGCCATAACAGCAGCTTAATGTCAACAAGACCAAGGAGTTGGTTATTGACTTCAGGAAAGGAAAGCAGAATTCCATGAGCTAGTTCTCCTCAGAGGATCAAAGTTAGAGAGGGTCAACAACTTTAAATTCCTCGGTGCTTTTATTTGGAGGACGTGCCATGGACCCAGTATGTAAGTGCATTTACGAAGAAAGCACTGCAGCACCTCTACTTTCTTAGGAATTTGTGAAGATTCAGCATGACATTAAAACCTTGACAAACTTCTATAAATGTGTAATGGAGAGTATATTGACTGGCTGCATCATAGCTCGTATGGAAACACCAATGCCCCTGAATGGAAAATCCTACAGCAAGTTGTGCATATGGCTAATCCATTACAGGTGAAGCCCTCCCCACCATTGAGCACATCTAATTAAAACTCTGTCACAGGAAAGCCACAAGAAAGCAGCTTCATTCATCAAGGAACTCCAGCACCCTGGCCAAGCTCCAACCACACTGCTGCCATTAGGAAGAACTTACAACTGCCTCAGGACTCACACTACCAGGTTCAGGAACAGGTACTACCCCTCAACCATCAGGCCCTTGACCCAAAGGGGAATAACATCACTCAACTTCACTTGCCCCATCATTGAAATGTTCCCACGACCAATGGACTCACTTTCAAGGACTCTTCATCTCAGGCTCTCAATATTTATTGCTTATTTATTTATTATTATTTCTTTGTTTTTGTATTTGCACAGTGTGTTGTCTTTTGCACACTGGTTGAATGCCCAGTTGGTGCAGTCTTTCATTGATTCTGTTATGGTCATTGTTCTATAGATTTATTGAATATGTCCACAAGACAATGAATCTCAGGGTTGTATATGATGACATATATGTGCTTTGATAATAAATTTACCTTGAACTATTACTTAAACTTCAAGAGAAAGTTTGAAGACCATAAAAATATGAAAATTTTATTAGCATAATCATGTTTTTGCAGTTAATGTGAAATACAGTCAAGGTTGCTGTAAATATATTAACTGGAGCTCTCTGTTAGCCTAGTGGAGTACTTTTTAAAATTAAAACCTATTATCCTAATCATTACTTTAATCATACAATTGTTGAGAATCTTACGTTTATCTATTACTGATTTTGTTTCTGTCTTCAGGCACCCTGACAAGAATAAGGACCCAAAGGCAGAAGATCAATTCATTCAGATTAGCAAGGCATATGAGGTACTAAGAACTCAAATTCCCCCACACTGAACTACATTTACCAACTATTCAACCACTTGTTCAATCCATATGTATCCTATTGCGGAGTCCAAATAATTGTCATTGCAACATGCCTCCTCCTTATTGTCTAAAGCCCAATCAGTTTTATGAAGGTTAATCATAATTTCTTACCTTTTATTCAATACTTGCCTTTAAATCCTAGCACACTCTTAAGAAGTGCAGCAGCAAGCAGTTTTGGTTGTTGGTCCCGTGCGAAAGGTTTTCACTTGTACCTGAGGCTTGTCTCGAGGTTTTTTGAAGTGATTCTGGAGGGTGGACAATAGAAGGATGGGAAACAAGATTGGTATTTGGTCTGATACAGTATGGGGGCTTTGGGTTGATTAAGGATTAAAAGAATTAAAAGGAAATGACTGGTGTTTCATGCCACAAACACGGGAAAATGTTTATATCCAAGCAATACACATAAAATGCTGGAGGAACTCAGCAGGCCAGGCAACATCTAAGGAAAAGAGTAAACAGTCAACGTTTTGGGCCAAGACCCTTCATCCTGCTGAAGAGTTGCTGTCTGAAAGGTCATCTGTTTACTCTTTTCCAAGATGCTGCCTGGCCTGCTGAGTTTCTCCAGCATTCTGTGTGTGTTGCTTGGCATTTAGTGTGTTGTAGGGGAGGGAGTGCATAACCAGACGCAGCAGTTTTAATGTTAGAGCTGGAAATTGGGAACTTGCAGGATTGACAAAGTGCATTCCAAGGGGAATGATTTAATTCCATACGCTCCGGGTATGGAAATTGCATTGATTCGTGAGGGTGAGTCCTTGCTGGAAGTGCTGAATCAATTTTTCTGAAGTGACCCAGAAACTGAAAGCAATTGAAATTCTAGGTGTACTGCTTAGTAATGAAGCATAGCATTTTATTTTAGATTCTTTTCAGTTTGTTTAACCACATTCAAAGATTTGTGTATAGGCTTTCAGAGGTCTCTCCTTTCATATACTTTTAAATTGTTTAATTTATTGTGCCTTAATTTTTCATCCAAAATAATTTCCATTACAATATTCAGCATTTTATTTAATCTTTTGCATGCTTTCCTGTGCTGTTACTATACATGCTTCTTCCCATCCCACCACTTTTTTGTTCTGGTGCCTTCCCCTTCCTTTCCAGTCCTAGGGAGGGGTGTCGACCCGAAACGTCAATTGTTTATTTATTTCCATAGGTGCTGCCTGACCTGAGCTCCTCAAGCATTTTGTGTGTGTGTTGCGGCATCTGCAGAATCACTTGTGTTTATGTTTTGCTGCTTATATTTGTGTTTTCTCTTTTAAATTTCAAATTACATCATGTTTGCACTCAGTTTCTAATACTTGTGATATTTGTTTTACTTTTTCCATTGTAGTCTCTATGTAGCTCCTTCAAGCCTGAATTTGTGTCTCTAAGAGCTTAGATACTTTATTGATCCCAAAGGAAATTACAGTGTCACAGTAGCATTACAAGTGCACTGATATAAATATGAGAAGAAAGTAGAAAGAATAAAAAATAAGTTACCACAAACAGTCTAACAGGAGGGAGTCATCACTTCCTGGGCTATAGATTGACTCGTTATAGAGTCTAATGGCCGAGGGTAAGAATGAACTCATATAATGCTCTTTGGAGCAACGCAGTTATCAACAACTGGTTGTTGTCAAAGAGTCACAGGTGAAGCTGACAGGAACTGGTGCCTCAGGACCATGTGCAGTGAATCATTATTATAGATTATGCAAAGTTAAGTGAAAGTTGTGCCCTCTGCATGAACTAATTGGCTCTTTTCTTTGCTCAGATTCTTTCAAATGATGAGAAGAGGTTGAATTTTGATAAATATGGAGATATTGATGGACAGCCAGGAAACCACCAACAACCACAGCACCACTTTCGGAGTTTTCATAAATATGACAGCTTCTTCTTCGATGAGTCTGTTTTTAACTTTCAGTTTAATTCTGCCCATGACTCATTTGATGACAAGTACTTACTGCATTTCTCTCAGTACATGAATGAAGTTGTGCCAGACAGCTATAAGAAACCCTATCTCATTAAAGTGACTTCTGACTGGTGTTTCAGCTGCATTCACATTGAGCCAATCTGGAAGGAAGTGGTGCAGGAACTTGAACCTCTAGGTAGGTTGGTCTCTGAATATATTAGAAACTTATATTTGATGAAACCAGCAGTGGTGTAGAGGCATCTGCACCAGACTTCGAGGTGAGGAGCTCCAGGTTCAAATCCAGCTAGATCCTTGCGCACTTTCCATCGTTTCTGGGTTGAGCATCGAGCTAGCAATTTGACCTGGGGAAAAAAAACAGACAAAATGCTAAAGAAACAGCAAGGTTGTCACCCGATGCACCACAAGGCATGGAAAAGAACAAAAACTATTTCTGATGAGAAAAAAAACTATTTAAAGCTAAGAAATTCTCTTCTAGCAGCTAGTGCAATTGACCAATCTGGCTCCTAACTGTGGATGGTTAACTCATCTGTAAACTTACATTGGGCGAGACAAGATCAGGTTCTGCTCTCATGATCTTCCCAAAGCTGACCAGCATGTCTGAAGCATTGTATATATGCAAAATGTTAAAGCACTCCCAGGACCGCAGTACCTGTACTAGCAGTACAAGTCATGGATTTTGGGTGGAGTGGTGTATGTTACAAGGGGTTTGGTAAAAGTATTCTCTTGCACAGTGATAGTGTTCACAGTGCATAAATAATCTTGCTTTTGATTTCCTTTCAGGTGTTGGGATTGGTGTCATTGATTCAGGTTATGAGCGGCAGTTGTTAAATCAGATTGGGGTATATCAGCACCCAACAATAGTGGGAGTCATCAATGGAAGAGTGTCATTCTTTAAGAATGCTGTTGTTCAAGAAAATTTGAGGCAATTTGTGGAAAACCTTCTGTCAAATAAGCTTCTGGATCTGGTATGTTTTTAAACAATCACCTGGAAGAAGTGGGAATTCACTGATTTTATATAATACACTCATTTATATAAAATTGTAAGTGCAATAATTTGCTGACCCCATGATTCCAAAGGTGACAGTGTTTTCTCAGAATTTCATGGTTGATACCCACCAGCCATGTTTCCAAAGCTCCCACGGTTCTGAAACAGGTTTCATGTCCTTTGTAACAAGTGGGTAGCATACAAACAAACTTTATCACTGTATTTCAGTACATGTGACAATAATAAATCAATGTCTGTGATAAAAGAAATCCATCCATTCTTACTGTTCTTGATCTGCCAACTTTTTCTACTCTTATATTGCCCTTCTGAATGAAACTGCTTTGAAATTTTTTCAGCCAGTGACTGGGAAGATCAAAGTTTGTGACTTTGTTCAGGCACAAAATCTGGCCCTGTTCACTGATTCCATCACCTCCTAAAGCTGAACCAGACAGTTCAGCGTCTTACACTTGAAGTGAGTTTTGTCGACTAATCAGCACAGAAGATGCTGAAGGAACTCAACAGACAGGCAGCATCTATAGAAAAGAGTAAACAGTCGACGTTTCGGGCAAAGACCCTTCATCAACACTGGAAAGGAAGGGGAGAAGTCAGAATAAGAAGGTGAGGGGAGGGGAGGAAGAAGTACAAAGTGTTAGGTGATAGGTGAAAGAGGGAGGGGGTGAAGTAAAGAGCTGGGAAGTTGATAGGTGAAAGAGATACAGGGCTGAAGAAGGGGAAATCTGATAGGAGAGGACAGAAGGCCGTGGAGGAAAGGGAAGGGAGAGCAGCACCAGAGGAAGGTGATGGGCAGGTAAGGAGATGAGGTGAGAGGGGGAACGGGAATGGTGAAGTAGAGGGGCAGAGGGTGGGGGCAATTACTGGAAGTTCAAGAAATCTGTGTGCATGCCATCAGGTTGGAGGCTACCCATACAGAATATAAGATGTTGCTCCTCCAGCTTGAGAGTGGCCTCATCGTAGCAGTAAAGAAAGTGATTGACTGACATGTCGGAATGGGAAATAGAAATTAATTGCCCCCTCCACCTTCATCATTCCCAATTCCTGTTTCCCACCCTCACCTTATTTCCTTCCTTATCACCTGCCACCTTGTACTTCTTCCTCCTCTCCCCCCACCTTTTCCTCTGGGATCAATAAAGTATGACTATGATTATGACTACCTTCTTACTCTGACTTCTCCCCTTCCTTTCCGGTCTTGATGAAGGGGCTTGGCCTGAAACGTAGACTGCTTACACTTTTTGCATACACGCTTCCTGGCTTGCTGAGTTCCTCCAGCATTTTGTGTCTGTTACTTTGGATTTCTAACATCTGCAGATTTTCTCATGTTTGACTACTAATCTGTGCCTTCACCCAAGTCATTTTTTCCCCAACTTCTCCCCTTGTGAAGTTTCCTGGTGTCTCACCTCTTTATTACACCTTGATATGAATATTCTGAAACTTTTATTTTAGCCATGATATGCATTCAAATCTCTGCTACGGGGCTGCACTCAGGTCCTGATGCACACCAAGTTCTGCTCAGTCATCACTTATGTATATGCTGACCAGTCTTGCTTGCTGGTTATGGAGTGGTTTTCCTCTTTCTTAGTTTGCATTCTTTCCTCTCCCCCCCCATCAAAGCCTTGCTTCCTCACTTTCTCTGCAGTCTCCTCCAGCCCTACAGTCTACTTCAGACATCTGCCTGTTCACCTCTGGTCATCCTAATCATCCCTAAATTAAGGTTCACAGCACTCCAAGGCCCCATACATTTTTAATATTGATATATATGGTACACCTTGCTTTGCTACTTTTAATGTAACTTTGAAACATAATCCTGAAAATCCCATCTCTTTGACTGAACTATGGCTCACCTGCACTAATCCTTTAGCATCAATTTTTTTTTGGTATACTGAAGGTAGAGTTTCTATACTTCATGTTATTAAATGCTTTAGTCAGTGATGACTCCAAAAATGTGTTTAGAATATTCTTTATATGGACATTTCATAATTTAAAAACATGATACACAATGATGATATTGGTTGGGAAAGGAAAACTTGAGGGAAAAATAAAGCAAAAATATGATACAAGTTATTTACAGTTTGTGATGTAAGATTCTGCGAAATACTTGAAAAATTCCAACTTTGCGCTTGTAAGTACATCATTGGAACTTTGATAATGAAGTGACCATTTAATCATAGATCGGTTAGTTTAAATTTAGTTCATTCAATTACGTATTTAAATAAACGTAGTTGACTTTTAACAGAAATAAAAACAAATGCTGGGAGCACTCAGCAGGTCAAGCAGTATCTAATGAGTGGACCCTAGTCTATGTTTCAAGCTGGGACTTCCATCAGAAATGGAAAAGCAAGGGGCTAAGCATACTTTTAAATTGTAAAGAGGAAAGGGGTAAGGATGGAGAGAAGAGAATGAATATCTGTGATAGGGTACAGACTAAAATCAATATAGCAACAGCACAAGAAAAAGAACAAGAACAAATAGAAACTGAAAAGGAGTGGGAATGAGGCCAAAAAGACAGGGGACTAGGGTTGAGAGGGATAGTAATTCAGTCATGGTGAAATGGTGGAGCAGACTCAATGGGCTGAATGGCCAAATTCTGCTCCTAGATCTTCTGGTCTAAAATTAAAGTGGTCTTAACAGAGGGTCAAATTGTATGGCTAGGGGACAAATGGAAGGATGGACAATGTAGAGTGTAACTAGATATTTGGATTTCACTTTTAGATAACCGACAGGAACTATGGACAATTTCTGTCTGCTTGGGAGCAAGAGAACAAGCCACATGCATTAATATTTCACCAGAAACCTGCAGTGCCACTGTTGTACAAGGTAATCTATTTTGTGTGGTTTGCTGAATTGTAGCCTATAATGGAGCTATTATGCGTATCACCAAACAGTGCTATGTTGCACATTACTTTTATTTGTGTGATCAATTCACTGGTGTTTTAATTATCTTGAACAAGTTTGAATGAAATTCTTTTTCATGGTAGAATTTTCATGGCCCTTTTAAAAAGCAAGGGTGTTGCTAAGCTTTAATTTTAAAGGTTTAAGTCTAAATTGTTTTACCACATTTCATGAGTGTTCTTGAATTTGAAGTTGGACAGTGCTGAAGAAACTTGTCACAGTAATAATGTGAGAGCCTATTTAGAATCCAGATGTCAATTTCTCATTAAGGCACATCTAAGTAGTTTTAATTTTAGTAACTTTTACCGGACATTATGTATAGAACATTCAGTGGAGTGCTGTGTGTGTGATCTATATCAGTTTGCAGTCTGATCAGAATATGATCGTACTGCTTGCAATTAGTGGGGCAGTTCATTTCTGTACAAAAAAAATTGTGTCGATGACATAAGTATGAATAATTTTTTTTCCTCCTGGGATTATGTATAAACATACCAAGTATGTAATTATTTGATTTTTGCTGTTATTGTAGAGTTCTGAATCTTGCTACATGTAAAATGACTATTTATGCAACATTTATTCCCTTTGAATGAAGTTCCTCTTTGGAAATGCCTTTCAAATTATGCACTTAATTCTCTTAGTTTGTCTCCTTTGCAAATACAGTGAATTCCAGTTAATTGGGACACATCAGGACCAGTACATTTTGGCTTAAAAAGGTGTTTTTTAAAAAAAGACAAACTTCTATTTGAACTGAGTAATAAATTATATATTTAAATGAAATACAGAAGAAATCACAACACTACCAATACTACTATAGTACTATCAGACTGTATTAGTTCCAAATAGACAGAGGAATCCAGTGTACACTGTTGTGTTCTTTTGATTGACTGTAAATGAACAAAATTATCGCAGCCACCTAGTGAAGATGATGGACTGTTTTCATACAATGCTTTGATTGTTGTTTCCTTTAAATCTTCATTTTCATTGTAACATTCTAAATGATTGTCAATATCTTCAAATTTTTCATAGTTCCTAACTTGTTGAAGTCTGAATGCTTGAAACTACAGTGAGAAAAACAATTCTGAATTGTCTTACTACTTATTTCTTGCCTACTATCTGTGACAAAAGTCACTGCTTTGTGAATGCAAGCACACAACTGACGTTATTTAAAAATGTTCACGCTTAATGGTTACACAAGTGCTCGCGATTGACGCTAGTTAGAAACTGGCAACAGTCTCCTATCCTAATTAAGCGGCATAGTGTCTCAAAAATTCTGGCTATTTTCTTGATTAGTTTTTGTTCTTTAAGAGTTGTCCCAAATAGGCAGTTACCCCAATTAACCGGAATCCACTGTATTATTCAGTGTAGGTTTAAATTTCAGTCATTTTCATTGTCTCTGTCAGTTTCTCCCCCTCTTTCACCTTGTAATATTCTAAGTATTTTGGTAAGCTCCATTGTTAGCCATTTAAAACCATTTTTTCATATAAAAATGTGAGATTTCAAACTTTTTTTCTTTCTAAATAATTTGAGAAATGAAGAATTTAATTATAGTAACATTCAATTCATTATTATTAGTTTGTGATTTGTTATAATATATGGATCTTCAGTACCTCTGTGTTTAATATTCTATAATATTGTGTAGTCATGGATATTCAGTATAATCTGTAAAACGTATCTGGGTGTTTTATATTTCATAAAATAGAACATGTATCAATATCAGCAAGCTGCTGCCAAAATGTCTTGGCTGCAATTAACTGATTGTTAGTGCATCCTTTGTGGCAAATGATCAAGCTGCAGTTCTAACATACACTTCTCTTTTTAAAGCTGACTGCGTTCCAGTTTAAAGACTATGTTGCATTTGGTTATGTGGAGACTGATATAGAAAAGACTGAGGAAATTCTAACTAAATACAATATAAATAGATACACATCTACCATAATGATTTTTAAGGAGAACATAGAGAAAGCATCTGATGTTATTCAGGTAAGTGTGTTTATGTGTGTTCAGATTTCAGATTCAGTTAAGTTGTTCTGCAATTGCGGATCTCATGTCAAAGCTAGCTTACCCTGAGTTGTTGCTGCAGTGTACATCCGATGCACAAGAGTTTTTCCTGTATCTGTCATCATTTTTTTCCTCTTTAGCAAGTGCTGATTCTTTAGGTTTTAATTGCCTCTACATAGTGCAACATTTTACCTTTATCTCTGCACTGACTCACCATTCCCACCTTCCTGGGTACTATTACATGCTTGGGGAATTTGTTAACTCTTGCTCTCGGCTATTCTCACTGTGTGTGGCAAACCAGTGAGCAGTAGTATTTGCAGCAGAGAAGGGATGTGAGTACAATTTTTTAAAAAATAACACCATTTATGTTCTTGGTATGTGAAAACAGCTGATGGGTTTTAAATGATTTTCTTGCAGGCCAAAGTAATGAAAAGGCAATTAATAGATCAATTGGTTTCTAGCAACAAATTCCTATTGGCTCCTCGCCTTACAAACCAAAGACTTTTCGAGGAGTTGTGCCCGGTGAGACAGTATCGTCGCCAGAAGAGGTAAATGCTTTTGCAGAAATCAACCATTTCTTTTGATTTTGATTGCTGAATGGGATGCATATATTTGTCTAGTCTTCACCAGGCCCTTCTGTGAAAGAAAATGGAAAAAGACAAAGAAACGCACATTTCCTGTATTTTATATCATGTTTCATGAAGCTGAGAATCCAAAGCTTCTAGTGGTTATTTCAGTGCTTCAGGGAATGCAGTAGCCTGTCGTTTAAACACAACAAGCTCCAAGAGATCCTGTTGATAATGAACAGAGAACCTGTGTTTTTAGGATTTCAGATGAAGAATGAGTCTGGGCCAAGACATCAGGGACAGCTTCCCTGCTGTTTTAATTTCCATTGTGGGGTCTTTTACTGTATCTGGCGTAGATTTTGTGTAACATCTGTTTCAAATGAAAGCAACACTTCCTCACTAATTAAATTAGTGTTGACCAGGATTTTTATGCTCAATTCTCTGGAGTGAGACTTGAACCCATTCAGGCAAGAGTGCTGCCAACTGAGCCTGCTTTTGCAGAGAACTGTATGATCCTGTATGCTTTCGATGATTCCATAGCATTTTGATGATCAGGATACAGTTTTTACTTCAAGCACTATCCTAAAACGCTTGTGAGTGTTTATTGTGACTGTCGCAATTACGCTGATCTTTCCCTCTAGGATGTCATTGATGAAATGCAGCACTTTCTGCCAGGTCTCTAAAGGCAAGGTGCACTTTACAACCAGGTGCATTCTAATTCGGTGATAATGAGCTATCCAGATTATGGTTTCCAAAGGCTTTTACTTGGTGGAGCATGTTAATACTGCATCACCAAGATCAGAAACGCAAGAATTGATGCATGATCAGTGCTGAATCAGCCAAACTTTAACCGTAGCAGTTGCATGGCACTGAAAGAATTAGAATCATCCATCATTTCTTAAAGTGACTGTTAATCGTTTGTCCCTTGCTGTAAATTGCATCTGTAATTAAAGGGCTGAGTCAGTGTTGGCAGTGACTTTTTGCATTACTTTAGCGCTCACTAATTGAAACAGTGGAAAGGGCAAATCAACTTCTGCAAAACTGCAACCCAGTGAGTGCCAGTATCTTCAAGAGAAATGATTGGAGAATACAAGGAAACATAATATCCCTAGCTCACTATTGCAATATAATTTATAAATCAGTGCTATCAGGGGGCCAAGGGAGCCTCCAGGTATATTGGTGCCAATTGGGAATTTGGTACTGACACCATGGATTTCTATGACAGCAAAACACATGTGAGTTACAGTTCAGAAGTAACCCTTTCATCGTCCTTATGTTGTGGAGTATGAAAATTCAACAAAACAGCAGTTCATGCCTGTAATAAAGGTATCAGCTATCAAATATCAGCCATTCTATGATGGGTATTTTCCTTATTGGGTTTTGCTAATTTGCATCCATTTTATCTATCTTCTCATGAGTAACACAGCCTAGTTGAGAGAGTGATTTGTAAACAATTATTGTGCTTAACGTGGTTTTTTTGATGAAGAATGATTTGCTTTCACTTTGGTCTTGTGAGTTCTGAAGTGACACAGAAGGGCGTTCATTGTGAGACTTGCAGATTCTCACAGGTGGGGCATGGGGTATCTGCCAATGCAGGTTGGTGGTTGATGAGCCAGTGCACCACCTCTGCCATTCAGGCTTCTTTATGCTCCTGCTACATGAACTTTTCAAAAGTTTTCATGAGTTTTCAAAACTACCATGGCCGAGCTATAGTATATGTTTGATTTCACTTGAATTTTGCAGATACTGTGTCCTGCTAATAATCGGAGAGAAACTTAAGCTGAAAACCCCACACTACTCCTTTATTTCCTTTGCCTCTGTGAATCCTAAAGAGTCTCTAAGATTTGCATATGTATATCCAGAACGTCAACAAGCCTTTATTAATGCCTTACTCCCACCAGCACTGAGAAGTGGTGCCACATCAAATGTGAGTAGAATAACAAACTTTATCCACTCTTAAGTGAGATATTGCTTGATAAATTTATCAGTGTTTGTCATTTCTTTTTCATGGCCATCATAGAGTATAGAAGATGAAGTCCAGTAGCTGGAGCTATAAAATTAAATGTCCTTTGAAGAGTGAAGTCTTTACATTTTATCTTTCCCTTAACACTCAAAAAGGAAGTCATTTGACCAAACCAACACATACAAAATGCTGCAGGAGCTCAGCAGGTTAGACAGCACCTATGGAGATGAACAAACAGTCGACGTTTCAGGCCAGGACCCTTCTTCAGAACTGAAAAGGAAGGGGGAGGATGCCAGAATAAAAAGGTGGGGGGAGGCGAAAAAGGCTGGCTGTAAGGTGATAGGTGAAGCCAGGTGGGTGGGAAAGCTAAAGGGCTGAAGGAATCTGATAGGGGAGGAGAGTGGAAAATAGGAGAAAGGGCACAAGGGGGAGATGACAGGCAGGTTAGAAGAGGTAAAAGGAGAGAGTGGGGAATAGAACACAGGGGGAGGGGAAATATTTTTGTACAGGAAGGAGAAATCTATATTCATGCCATCAGATTGGAGTCTACCCAGACAGAACATAATGTGTTTCTCCTCCACCCTGAGAGTGGCCTCATCTTGGCACTACAGGAGGCCACAGACCAACATGTCGGAATAGGAAAGGGAATCGCAATCAGAATTAAAATGTTTCGTCACCTGGGAGTTCCGCTTTTGACGGATGGAGCAGAGGTGCTCAGCACATTTGACCAAACCAGTCTGTGCTGGCTCTTGGACCAACTCCATAAAATCCACTGCCCACTTTTGTTTTTAACCTGTACACTATTTTCTCATCCCTGCTTATGAACACTATTGATTATCCTACCACTTGCCTGCACAAGCAGCATCTCACAGTGGCAAATTAACTTAACAGCCTAACAATAAACATGCCTTTGGGATGTGGGAGCAAACTAAACACCAGTTAGTCACATAGTGAACATGCACATTCTTCACAGAGAGCACCAGAAGTCAGGATCAAACCCCAGCTGCTGGATGGCAAGTCATTAAGAATGTGATAGATTCTTTTTCTTCTGTCTGCTTTTTGAATTGTTCCACTACTATGTTTGTACGTCCACTGAATATAGAATCAGGTCTATCGTTGCTGACATAGGTTGTGAAACTTGTTGTTTTGTGGCAGCAGTACAGTGCATGATGTACAAGATTACTCTAAGTTACCATAAATAAGTAGTGTGAAAGAGGAATAGCAAGGTAGTGTTTGTGGACCATTCAGAAACTTAGTGGCAGAGTGGAAGAAGCTGTTCCTAAAATGTTGTATGTGGCTCTTCGCATTCTGTACCTCCTCCCTGCTGGTAGTAATGAATGAAGGAATGTCGCGTAAATGAATGCAATGTTCTTCCCAATAAATATTCTCACACTTCTATTAGCAGGAGTAATTTCCAACATTATATATTAATAACACTGTAAACTTTGTTTACAAGTTTGTTGTCTAGTATATTATCCAAAGTAAGTTTTTTTTCAGTTTTCTGCTATTTTTAAATTAATTGATGCAAAAGACATTAATGAATCTTAAATTGTATATTTCATCTTTGCTAGGAGAAAACAGAAGCCATTTCATTGAGGGTCATTGAATAGGATAAATTACCTTCAAATGAAACTCCCCACATTCCAAAGGGCTTCCCAACTAATGAAAATACTTTTGAAAATTTCCCAAGGTGCCAACTCAAAATAGAATCACATACATAGCTGCATTTCCGTCTATTCAGATATTGCTTTCATGTTTGAAATGATCCTTTGGTCCAATGCACAAACCACAGCTTCCACGCACTGCTTAAAGTTATAGAAAGTTCAGTTGTGCTGTTGTATTCTAATGAAGATTTTGAGCTAGTTCTTTAGAATCATATTATTGCTCCTATTAAAACCCTTGCCTATTTGCAGTTTGTTAGATAATATTCTGGAAGCAGAACTCACCACAACCAAAAAACAAAAACATAAATTATCAGGAAAGAGCTTTTACTACTTTTTGCCTTAAATCAATCATCTTGTTTGCTGGTTCTGAAAAATACATATTTCAAGGTATATAAAAACACAACGATGAAAGCAGCCAGATGTATTTGTGGGAGAACTTTAGTGTTTCAGCTTGGAAGATATATCAATTCATTTATCTAATGATATACCCTGTTACTGTGTTTCATTATAGTTCTTGGTGGCTCTCTTTTTAAAGAAGTGATGTGTTTTTATAAAATATCACTGACTTATTTTAAATATCTATTGGATAGATTGTGATTCTACAGCAAAGCACTACTCCAGGAAAAGTGTTCTATAAATTGCTTGAAAATGGATGGAATGGAAGCGAAGGAGATAAAATCCAACTTTTTACTGAGGTGAATCAGTTATTAGAAGTGGGGCACCACACATTCTTCTCCCATGAAGCCATTTTGCCTGAACTAAATGACGAATTTGCACCTGTAAGTATTTTGCACTTGAATGGTTTGCACTCTTATTTGAATGGTTATGTCAGTCTCTAATATTATCTGTGATTTTCATGAAGCTGTGAACTGAGCGAAATAAGATTAGTTTGCATGCTGGATTGATGTGATGTAATTCTATTAACAAGTAAAATGGGTATCAGCCAACATTTTGGAAGGTTCTGGATACTAGAGAACTGGTTTGTGGTTGGATAAAACATTTGCTGCTGTCTACAAATATATGTTACAGCTAAAGTTTCTGGTAACCACTCCCTTCTATATTTCACACCATCCTCCTCCTCGTTCGTCCTGATGAAGGGTCTTGGCCCGAAACATCAACAGTTCATTTCCCTCACAGATTCCCTCCATAGCTTGTGTTGGTACAACTATTAACATGTTTAATAGGCTAACGGCTGCCCTCTTAAATTTCCATAATGTCACAAGGAGCCATTTAGCAAATTGTGTTGCATATAGAGTAATAAGTATTTTGATCCTAATGGTTTAGCTGCATCCAGCTATATTATAATTCTATTCTGATAATCTGTTGTGTCACTAAGATAATAGTCTCTGTTTAGCATGCATTGGTAGTGGGTGGTATTTTACAGATATACAAAGAACACACTGTTGGTGATGCACTGCGTTTACCAGCAGTGCTAAGAGCAATGCCAGGGAAGAAAATGGAGAAGAGAAAATTCAGGTTTTGCTGTCCATCTAGGCATTCTATATGGGAGGCCTTGAAAATATGAATCAACAGTTAAGACTTAAAGAAACTTTAGATTACTCTCCTGTGTTGCATTTTAAAAGCAAACCTTCAGAACTGATTGTTTTAACCGACACAGAAATGTACTCAATCAGTTTGGATTTTATTTATCTCATAAGTGTATGAAGTTTTGGTTTATCCTGTGACATCTAGTCTTCAGAATCCATTATTTTTGTTGTTTAGCTGCCAAGAGTCTTTATTTATCTGTATAAATTTTTGAAGCAGTCCACCTTGTATCGGTAAATCAGCACAAGTGCAAAAAAGGGTTCAAAGTAAATTTATTATCAAAGTACATATATGTCACCATATACAACCCTGTTAATCAGTTTAGTTCATGCAGCTCATTATGCCATTGATCATTAGCTCCTGATATCTTTGTTTAATCATGCTCTGGGCTGTATACCTACAAAGTAATCATTTTTATTTGAAGAGTGGTCTATTATTTAATATGTTACTTCAACAAAATGTAATATTTTTCTCTGTAACCTTTAAATTTTAGGAAAATGAATGCTTGGAAATTTAAAATTTGCTCTTGGCTATTGACATAATAATGCAGAGACAAAAACATCTAAAACAGAATTCATATTAAAAATTTAGGGTGCCTAAGACTTTTGCACAGTAGTGTGTGTGATGAAGTGCTAAATAAAAGTTCTTGCTTTAGAAATAACCTTTCAATATGTATGCAGCAGAGATCTGTAGTATTAGTTGATACCGACTTGTTTTGTAAAACTCAGACCCAGTATATTCTTTGTCCAGATTTTCCTCTTACGCTGGCTGTATGCCATGAGAGATTATGCATTGCAAATCTGGGATTCTGGGTTCACTCAGAACTGGTAAGTGGCTGGTATTAATGCCAACAATAATTAAAGTGGCTTATCGTAAACTAATCCCTACCAGAGATTGAGCAAATGTCAGGGAGCTATCATAGGGCTAGGAAGGAGCTAAAATCCAAAACCACAAATATCAAAATTCTGAAGTGACAACAGTGACAAAAGCATTTTGCAATGTCATTCGAAATCTGAATAAGAGACACTTGTTAATATGTTCACTGGAGCATTTTCCGGATCTTATTTCTCTTCTGTAATTCCCTCTACCCCAGTGGAAATTTTGCAATTATAGAACTATAGGGAGAATAAGATTAAGTTTGACGGTAATATTTCCTACAGAACCTAATGTTACTTTCAATGTTCAAACACAAATAATTGCCGGTAAAATCTAAAAATGCAGGAAGTGCTCAACAGGTCACCCCACTTAGTTAGAATATCTATCATTGGGCATCTGGAGCTTAAAAAAAAACGTGCCTTACCAAAGTATCAATATCCTATGCTAGGAGAAAAGTTTTAAAGCTACTGAATGTAGGAGGTTGATGCATGCTTTGTGTCAAATGCTGCAAATGGTGAAAGACAGAGTGAAAACAGAAAATGCTTGAGGTACCCAGCAGGTCAGTCAGATCTGCTTCTGTTGCAAAGAAACAAAGATTATTTAATATTTTCAGGAAACTGTTAATATTTCAAGTTGAGATTTTGGAAATGTTGAAGACAAACAAGTTTTCTGAATCATAGAAAGGAGGGAGAAGGAGAATGCGTGGAAAGGTGTCTGACAGAAAGGTGGAAGAATTAAATAGAATAAAATTAGGATGGCAGAAACGGAAGAACCGGATAAATGAGGGAACAAAAGTGCAGTCTGAAGGAGGTGTAGAGGTGGGTTACAGAATAAGCATCTAATATTAAATTTAATAAAACGGACTTTGTTAATTTTATTTTTTTCTGCTTCAGGAGAGAGATGATGCCCTTGATTTCTCTGCTTTTTTCTGTGGTTTTCATTCTGCTTGGAGCATTCATCATTCAAGCTTTTGGGTAAGCAATGTGCAGGTTTATGTCACTGAGTAACTGGAGGTCATCAGCTGAAAGGGAACAAGCTGGTTAATGTTTTAATTTGCAAGGTTTGAGTTTTACGAATGTCAATTTGCAAAATTTAAAGTTGTTTTTGCTCTCTTTGGAATACTGATGGACTTGCTACATGATTTCTAGTGGGGGTTGGGGATGAAGCTGGATCATTATGTAAGAGATGTACAATGTTGAAATGCAAATTGAATGTAACTTCTTCACTAAGAGCACAGAAGGAGCAGGGCATGGGATGGGGGTTGATGGGTTCCCAGATAAAACATAAAATTGGAGGATGGATGCAGGAGCAAAGAGAAAAAGGAGCCTGCGATAGGTTGGGGAGTAAGGAGTGAGCGTAGGCTGAAAAGGTGGAGATACAGTACATGAAGAGAAGGGGAAATCAGGAGCATGGTATAGAGGATGGGGTTCACAGCATAGACTGATGGGAGACATGTAGACTCATAAGAAGCAAATACAGTAAGAGATGAATAATGTGATCCGAATGGAGATTATGCATTAAGGTTGCATTTGAAGCTTGCTGGTTTAGGTAGTTTGGATGGAAGAGGAAATGCTTTCAGGGTGCAGGAAATAGCTCACTGTGAAAGTCTTGTCTCAGCTGGCAGAGATGAGAGATTTGAGAGGTAGAATTGGCCTCAATGTAATTCCAGATTCATAATGATTAACGCAAACTGCAGTCATGTAGTTCTCTTTAATCTTGTGACCTGCCTTACCTCTCTGGCCTTTGGCCAGTTGATCTGTAAGTCAACCAAGAAGATAATGTTCTGCTCCTTTGTCTAACCACAGAACTGTTTTTTTGCCTCCTTGCTGAGTTCTTATCAACAATATGGTAGTTTATCACTTAATCAACCAATTCTGGGTGGGTAAGTCAAAGATGTTGAGAACTATTAAAGCTCACAGCGGCACGAGATGCAGAAAAGCACCAGTATACTTAAGTAGCACATTTTTTGAATGCACTCATCAGTTGGTTGACTTTCAAGCATGCTGAATGCTGTAAGGAAGGAGCGTTTTAGTAGCCTAGTGCTAGTCAAATAACTGAGTAAATACTGCATTCTTCCAGGAAGATGATAGTTAATTTTGAGGAGACATTTGACACCCATCCTCCTGTATTCCATGCCTTCACCCCAGGTAATGTTAGCAAGAAGCATCTGTTGAGGATTCTGGACTACAATGCTATGATGCAGGAATGCAGGCACCAGATTGTCTCTTTATTCTTAATTGTTTTTCAATGTAGTTGCATTTATTTTTATTTGTCCATACTTGCTAAGTTATTTATTTAGTGCCTGTGGGTCATTGCCAGGAGGCCACAGTATCGAGTAAGCAGCGGAAGAAATCACAGTGTTCTTCTGATGCGTGGTTTTAGCTGATTTTTCACAAGGAATCCTCAACAGATGCTTCTTGCTAACATTACTTGGGGTGAAGGCATGGAATACAGAGGGATGGGTGTCAGATATCACCTCAAAATTACCTACCATCTTCCTGGAATGACTAAGGAGCCCTGGGCTACTAAGATGCTCCTTCCTTTCACAAGGGAACTATTTTGTCAGAGGGCATTACAAATGCACTTCTGTGCAGAGGTGATCATTGAAGCACAAAAAAGTTAACGTTTATGTTGTGGCCAGTGGAGGGAAACGCTACTTCAAATGAAGAAATATGAACAAAAATTATTTTCTGTACAAAGGAGCATCAAAAAATGAACCAAATCCTTTGTCACCCAGAGTTATCTCATTCTTTCTTCATTGAGGAAGAGCTGGAGTAGTATTCATGGGTACATAAAGCTCAGCTGGCAGGGAAACTGTAGGACTGGAGAGGAGTCAGAGTTTGTGTTGCCTGCAGTTACACATAACCATTGCCTGCATTGATGGAGTAAAAGGCAATGCTCCTGACCGTTGACCTCATAGCTGTCCACTTTTCTTGCAACTCAATGGTTGTGCTTGCTGAATTCTAAATTAATGCTAAAGGATCAGTCTGTGGCCATGACGATCACACGGCAGCTGTTGGTAGCTTTTAATACAAATAACATTATTGTTCTTCTTTAATTTTTGTCTTCTATTTTCTAGCTAAGTGAGAATGGCATTTCTTTGTTCCATTGCTGCAAATCTAATCATGACCAGAAAATCCACTCGGTTATCTTTGAGGTTTCCCTCCCCCAGCACCCCCCCCCCCAACGTCCATCCTTGCATCTGTTTGATTTCTTATCATGCTGTATATAGATGATAGATTCAGATTCCACATTTTTACTGGTGATGAGAGAGCTCCAGCTTCCTAATTTCTGTCTTAACTCTCCCACTGATTCACTCCTTGTCCATTGCTGATGAACCTGATTCTGTAGTCAACTGTAGTGTGACTTTGAGTGAATTAAAGTATCCCTCCAATAAGCTTTGTTTTTTCACTACTGATCGCAGTTTCATGTTGTTTGAGTTTTTGTAACCTTGGTTAGGGAAGCTGGGATATTAACAACATGAGCTTCGTCATAAAGAATTAGAAGCTGGATCAACTCGTAGTGTTGCCTGTTTTAGATTTTACCCCAACCCATTTACTTCTCAAAGTCTTGTTCAAGCGTTTAACTCCAGAATCAACTGTCCCAATGCTCCCATTTTCTGCTCTCCAACAACTGTCAACTTTAGTTTGCCTTCTAATTTTGTGCATGTGTTCTCATTGATTTTAAAATCCTTTTCTTCTTGTTCAAATCCCTCAAACTGTATGACCCATCTGTCTGAACTCAGGAATATTGGCAGACGAAGACAGGATTAAGTTACGTGCTGTAGCGAAAATGAACTTGAGAGCAAATGGGATTAATTACATATTGCAGACAAAGCATATGTTGAGCATTGTCAGCCTGGTGAGAATAAACAACTCCTTTCTCAGTACCACGGTGGTGCTGGCAGAGACCACCATTTTGTTAATAATGTGGTGCTGGAAATGCTCAGTAGACCAAGTAAGCATCAAGATGGGACAAAAGTATAGTAATTTGATCCAATGTCTGTTGTGTTTCTTTTTTTTTGACAAAAGCAATTCAACCTGAGTTAGATTGCTCTAGCAATCATTTCTTGGTGAAATTCTGTGTGTATTTCATTTGTGATTGAAGCTTTTGGATACAACCTCCCAATTCTAGACAGTTAAAATATAACTGGGAGTAGATCGTGCCACCTATTTGTATTTATGTCTGTTTAATGGAATATTCTACTGACAGTGAGACATTGAGTTGCTAATTCTGTGTATCTCTCCATCGATGCTGCGCTACTTGTTTTTGTCACAACCTTTATTGTCTTTGAATGTGGTTCCGTGCAGTTTCAATCACAGATCCAAATGTGATTATTTTTGTAATTAAATTATGAATGTAGTGCTAATAATTAGTACCCAAGAAGAAGTGTTTTTATCACATTGTTTTTACTTTTACTGTCTATTATTTAGAGTGGGCAGTTGGTGTTAAAGCTAATATGTTGACTGTTGGCATGGGGAAACAACATCCACTGTTATTTTGTGTTTTCAGAATCCAGTCTTTCCTCCAATTTTAAAATTGGGAAGACCAATACCTTTGTATTCATTTCCCTCCATGAAACTTGTATACATTGGTGCTGATCCAAATCACTGTGCTGCATTGAAACAAAATGTTTGGAAGCTTGACGTTGTAATTATCCAAAATAGAATTTTCAGTTCTTAGACACTCTGACATACAACTTTAGCACAATTTGTATTTATTTGTACTTCTAGGCCATAAGATCATAAGATAAAGGAACAGAATTAAGCCATTTGGCCCATCGAGTTTGCTCTGCCATTTCATCATGACCTATCCAATTTTCCTCTCAGCTCCAATCTCCTGTCTTCTCCCTGTATCCATTCATGCCCTGACCAGCCAAGAATCTATCACCCGCTGCCTTAAATATATATAAAGACTTGGCCTCCACAGCTGCCTGTGGCAAAAAATTCCACAGATTCACTATTTTCTGGCTAAAGAAATTTCTCCTCAACTCTGTTCTAAAAGGGCTCCCCTCTATTCTAAGGCTGTGTCTTCTGGTCTTAGACTCTCCCATCATAGGAAACATCCTCTCCACATCCACTCTATCAAAACCTTTCACCATTCAATAGGTTTCAATGAAGTCACCCCTTATTTTTCTGAATTCTAGTGAATACAGGCCCAGAGCCATCAAACGCTCTTCATATGACAAGCCTTTCAATCCTGGAATCATCCTCGTGAACTTTCTTTGAACCATCTCCGGTTTCAGCAATCCTTTCCAAGATACGGGGCCCAAACCTGCTCGCAATACTCCAAGTGAGGCCTCACCAGTGCTTTATAAAGTTTCAACATTTCATTCTTGCCCATTCATTGTTTAAATCCTTACTGAAGATTGTGACAATCTGTTTTTACACCCTGCTGCTCAACATCCCATCTACCATGCCTAACATTATAACCTCTTTTAACTTTACAGAGCTATCTGTTCATGGGGCAGGACTTAAAGGACCACTTTGGTCTTTCCCTGTCTGTCAAGTTTATGTGTTTCTCAGAATGTAGGGTTTGTATATTCTTCCTTCCATTAGTGGGTTTGCCTTCAGTTGCCAAGAATTTCCTTTATGGATTTGTGTTGCCTACCTATAAATGCTCATAAGTCTCCTAGTAATATAATATCTTCTCTAGCTTTAGCATAATGTCCATTTTTAAAATTGATCATGCATTTTTTAAATGTGTTAATTTGAAATTTATTGCTGGTTGGAGATTTTTTTATGCCAGCATGCATGTATAACAAAACTGGAATTTGAGATTGAAAACTTCAGTCCTGGTTTTGGGTATATATTTCAGCGATCCAATAGACCTGGAGAGGGGGTCTGAATCTCAGAAAAGGGAGGAACCGGCAACAGCAAAGGTTCCGGATATTACAAAAAACCAGCAAACCAATACCTCCAAGAATTTAAGGTACTACTATATGAACAAGTAAATGTAATTCATTTGTATATATTTCTGCCCACTTCTAACCTTGATCTACTGGGCTCACTGTCGGCAACCCTCAACTCTGAATCAGCTAATAATTGTTACTGATGTCATGCTGTGCTAGTGTTAGATGCACTGGCAGAGGTTGCGAAAGCTCGGAGCATGTGCGTGTGAAAGGTCATGACGCATCAGTCATTGACTCTTGTAGGAAAGTGAGAAAGTAAATGGAAGGTGTTTTTAAAGTTGCACTTGGAGATGAATGGAAGGATCACAGTTGTCAAGGTAGCAATTATATGAAGAAAGTTTAAAGTTTTAGGAGGCAAGTTGTTTTTTTATTACAGAAGAGTGGGAGGTGCCTGAAACACACAGCCAGAGAAAATGGTAGAAGCAGGTATGATAGCAACATTTAGGGGGCATTTAGACAGGCACGTGAACAAGCAGGAACTGGAGGTACAGTATGTAGACCATGTACAGGCAGATGGATCAATTTAAATTGGCATCATGGTCAACACAGACATAGAGGGCTGAAGGGCCTGTTCCTGTGCTGTACTCTTCATTGAGATACAGCTGTTGGTTACAGAAAAGAAAAAGAGAAACAAACTGGAACTGAAAGGCACATATCTATGGAGGGTGAAAGAAGGAATGGTGACCTGAAATCCTCAGATTCACAGGACAGGATTTCAGAGCTTAAGTTACAGTCACATCTCCGTTGATCTTGCTAAATGGTGTTACGTACCCCGTAACTGGGTTGCCAAACCAGCAGAAATGGATCACTCAGTTGGAGTCTGGATTACTAGAACTAAGAAAGTTTTATTAAAGAAACAAGCAACACAGTAATCGAAAGGATAATAAATGCAACAGTTCAGCAATGATAAACACACATGTGCACAGAATTAAGATAACAGCATCAATCAAGCTCTATCGTTGTCTAGGGGTAAATGACCAATTTCAAAGTGACACAAAGTTCAGTCCAATTTAGTTCAGTTCGCAGTAATCGTTGCCATGGCGATGGACAACGTGGGGGGAGGGAGAGAGAGAACGAGAATGACTGATCATTCAGAACGGCTTCCACTCACAGACCGGCGATATTGCTCACAAGCAGCTTTCGGGCGGGTCCTTTGTGATGTCACCTGAGGTCATCGACTGTGACCCCTCCTCCAGATGCGGTGGATCCTCTGCAGTGAACCCGGCACCCAAGCGAGGGTGGACACACACCGGGTTCCCACTGATCGTACCTTTCCACCCTGTGCGTTTATGGCCCGGTACTTCCCACCGACTTGTGAGAGGCGTACCGCTTCCAGGGTCTCGTTACCTCGGGTGTCGTGTGTGTCCTGCCTTAGCGAACCTGTCCCTTTTTATCCCCCTGCTGGGGTATCGCCTGTCCATCACTTCAAACAGTTCAGGGTTCAAAGGGGGAGCCGCTCTAGACAGCTCTCTCTCCCGTCCCTTCATTACACATCTCCAGATCGCCTGTCCATCACTTCAAACAGTTCAGGGTTCAAAGGGGGAGCCGCTCTTGACGATACCCAGACTGATGGCTCCTTCATTAACACCTCCAAATGCTGCTTCATTGTGTGCCTTATCTCTCCCTCCCCTGAGGACAGGTGGCAGACCACTGCTGATGCCACTGGTGCAAGCCCAGGCCAGCAAACATCTTAATTTATGTGTATTCTCGTCACAATGGCAACCCCCTAACTTGTATGAAAAGTCTTAAGGGGACATCATTCTTCAAGGTCAAGTAGAACTAGTAATCAGTTATCCAACCATTTGGAAATCCCAGTGCAAACAACAGGAATTCTGCAGATGCTGGAAATTCAAGCAACATACATCAAAGTTGCTGGTGAACGCAGCAGGCCAGGCAGCATCTATAGGAAGAGGCGCAGTCGACGTTTCAGGCCGAGACCCTTCGTCAGGACTAAGGGTCTCGGCCTGAAACGTCGACTGCGCCTCTTCCTATAGATGCTGCCTGGCCTGCTGCGTTCACCAGCAACTTTGATGTATGTTGCTGGAAATCCCAGTGGTTTGGTATGTGGCTCACCTGGTGATGTTTGCTGTGATCCCTTTCCATTCACTGAGGGACTAGTTCCCTCACTCTCTTTCCACTCACTTGGTTCATTTAAGAACATTTATTATAAAACTGTGTAACACACGTTTAAGAAAAAGTGAATTAAAATTGGGATATTGTTAAAAAAAAAATAACATCCAATACTCTAGAAATTCTTCAGTAAAGTTTCAACAGTACCAGATTCTCTGAGTTTTACTGTATTGTTCTTGAAGCCTGGCCAGCAGTTATCTCTTACTCAATTTTAAGATGTGAAAGGTAAAATTGGATCTGAAAATGAAACCATAGCACTATTTAAGTAATGAATTTTCCTTCACTAATTAGGTCATCGGAGCAGGATTTTGTGGAAGTGACTGAACTGACTTATGTTAACTATATGAGCAACCTTGTGCGCCTCATGCCTGGAAACATAAATGTTCTGGTTGCTGTTACTGATGCTACGAAGAATATTTTGATACAAAGGTTTGCACACGAAGTCTATCCTGTTACCTGGTGAGTTTTGTATGTGCTAATGGTGGGTAGGGGTGGAAATTGTAAAATCTTGTTTAGAAATACAGCACCTTTCCACAACTTCATTATAATCATTAGAAAAGTTTGGTGCAGTCCCTAGCCAATTGTGAATTAACTGACCATGTACAGTAGTAGAAGAGTCTGCACGGGTTGGGGGGGGGGGAATGAAAGGAGGCATTAGATAAGATTCCGATGCATGATAACAGATCTTTGCACACTCACGTGCCCTATCCTACCCTACCCTAACTCTTGACGATAACAGATTTATTTATTCCTACCTAATCTGGCCCTAACACAAGAAGAGGAACCATATTCCACTGTTGTTATTTTTTCCTCTATCCTTGCAGCACCCATCACATAAAGTTGTATTCCTTGACAGATCCAGACAGTGAATGTGGTAAGTACATTAATCAGGGATACTTACACATTTGCATTCAGCCACATTTCAAGTGTGTGCCAACGAAATGAAATCCCTTGTTGAACTTCCTCCTCCTCCTGAGACAGCATCTCTGAGAGATGCCGCTTGACTGGCCGAGTTCTTCAAGTGTTTGTTTTTGCTTCCTATTTCATCACCTGCAATTTCATTTGTTTCCCCCTTACTGTTAATTGGTCTTGGGTCCCTTCACTTGGATTTGGTCACTCAATGGAGTAACAGCGGGTCAGCTTACAATATTACACTCTGGGAGATAATAAGATTGCCTTCAATCCTATAAGTAGGGCTTGAATTTTTCTTTATCTTTGGTTCAGTTTGTTTTCATCCTGTTTCTATCAGAGTTTTACGAAAAGAAAAATCAAGATGTTTTGCTTATTCATAAAGAAAATCACAGATGCAACTGAAACTAATCAGTAAAAATGTAAACTACAGTTTATAAAGTTCTGGCTTTATCATACAATTCATGTAATTGCAAACACCTTTTTTTATTTTTCCTCATTTCTACCTGCACTTTTATGGTCTTTTCACCACTAGCATGCTACTGAACAATAATAAGTACTTTATTGATCCCAAGTGGGAAATTCTTTCGTTACAGCAGCAACATTTAAAACTGCACTTAGCGGTGTACAGACTTAATTAATAAGTGTACAGAGTAATAATATTCACAATAATAATGTACCAATGTGCAATAATAATGTATGAAGTAATGAAGTGGAGATCGTTGTACTATGATGTGTGTTCTGTTGCTCAGATGTGAACTGTTGTATATGCTTATTGCATGTGATAGGGAAGATTTTCTGTAACAATCCTTGTGACAGCAGAGCTGAGTGAGCCTGTTGGAAAGGGTGCTCCGCTGCTTATTCAGTAGGTCATGGAGAGGATGTGCCTGATTATCTATATTGGATAACAGTTTGTTTCGTGACATCTTCTCCCCACCAACTCAGAAGAGTCAAAATAGTACATCCACAAAGAAAGGAAATTGGACAGAAGTTAGTGAACATTTTAAAAATCAATGCAGCATGCTTAAAGAAAAATGTAACTGCAAATTCTGATATCCAGATGAGCCTTGGATTCTATTTGTTAGGTAAAAGTTTAAAAATTCAAGCCTTATGCAAAGCTGACTGGCAGGATACTTAGCTGGAATCAGTGTAAACTGAATCAGAGCTAGGGAAACAGTAACAGAGTTGATACAAAAGGTAAAACACCTAAAAGTCACAGAGAACTATGCCAGCTTTCTATTGTTGTTGTTGTTGTTGTTGAGACTGGAAATCAAAACTGTGGAAAATGAGTAATTGTATAATTGCAATTATTTTGCTTTCATCATTCATTCAATATTTTGACCTAGAAATGTGATGTAAATTTAGTGGTAGCTGAAATGTCTTTTAACAGAGATACTTTAATTTCTAGTTGTTTTATCCTTGGTATCTATATTTTGTTTAAAAATTGAGATGTTCCCTTTGTGCAATTCTAAATGTTTTCTTTCTTTTGTTCCAGGAATAAGTCGTTACATTTTTCCTTTCTAAACTTATCAAAACATGGCAAGTGGCTGGAAGATCTGTTAGAGTATGCCAAGGACCCTGCCCGAATTTCCGATAAACAAAATGAAAATCACCACAACCAGAACTATGCTGGCTACGTATTAGCACTAAATGGCCATCGGAAATACTTTTGCCTGTTTAAACCCAAACTCCATAATGAAGTTGAGAACCATGGTGCACTGAATAGCTCAGAAGCAACAAAAGGCGGGACTGGATCGGACACGACAGCTAATACAAAGGAAACAGACGACCCACACCAACATACATTTAGTTCCAATCCATCTGTTAAACAGACCAAGCAACTGCTCAACAGACTTAACCTATGGATGGACAGGCTGCTTGAAGGGATTCCACAACGATATTATGTACCATTTTGGCCTGAGCTTCACTGATATTCTGTAGTCTTGGTAGCATTTTGTGCCGAATTGCATCTGAGCCACATTTTCATCATGCAGAAGTACACGACTCTATCTCATTTTTTAAAATAATATTTTGTCCTCTTTGCATTACACAGCTGAAACAAAAACAAGTCATGTAAATTGAAACAGACGAACCAGGCAAATGAACGGTTAAAAGTTCTGTTCACACAATCCTTTTGTCTGACCAGGAAAAGAATAAACTCTTTTTAATTTGCACTGCAACCATTGGGAGTTGGTGAGTGAGTGAATTTTTAAAGCAGGTGGGTAATACAATGATGATATATGAGTCATGGATAGCAGAGTTTGCATAAGTACAGTACTTGAATTCTTGTACCTCAAGTTTTGTGTATTTTTCCCCCTACTTCCCCTGTCTTCCTTGTGCATGGTACGTTTACCAGCAATCATTGGGAAATGAAAATAGACAGGCAGCTACCTCCAGCTTCCCACCTCCTCCCCCTCCCTTCACCGCAGAACAAACAAATAAAGCTGCTTTCTTTTTCTCAGCAGCGTATTTTAGCCCTGT
This sequence comes from Mobula hypostoma, assembly GCF_963921235.1. Lineage (NCBI taxonomy): Eukaryota > Metazoa > Chordata > Chondrichthyes > Myliobatiformes > Myliobatidae > Mobula > Mobula hypostoma. The sequence goes on along the minus strand of NC_086121.1, from coordinate 23,864,794 downwards.
CCTCTATTTTGGAATTGAGTTAGCAGACTTTTCTGAAGTTGCCAGTTAGTCTTTATGAAACTTTACTTTGCCTGGTGCACTTTTCAGCTGTTCTCTTTCCCCACTACCCAACCCTATCCTTTTCTACCCCCACCTCCCTCCTGAAAATAGTAGCTTTTGCTGAAATATTAGAACTGAAAGTTAGTTTGAGTCAAAGTCACTCAGCGATAATGTCCTCAAAAGCCGTAAGATGCATTTACCAAGAACTGTTGATGGTAATTGGGAGTAGAAACTTGGCATATTTCAATTCCCCTTGCTCGTCTTGCGTTCCTTAGTGCAAGCTTGTTTAACCCCTTCCACTCCACCCGTGCTGCGTTTCACTGTTGATCATTTAATGCTTGAACCAAACACAGATTTGTCTTTCTGAACAACCCCTAATCTTCTGACCTGGCAAACATTGCATCTAACCAATAGAATGACAAGTGTTTTGGAACTGGAATTTAATTGTAGTTTAAGTCTCAATTGCAGGAAGCTGGATTAAAGTTGTGCAAGTCTATTGGGGAAGCAGAGTTCGGACATGTGGTCTGCTTTAGATTAGATCAAATATTAACAGAGTTGAGCTATAACTGTTCACTAATGGACTGAAATAATTTATTCTGCACGGTTGCCTGTAGCAGTATCTAATTCAAGTAATGTAAACTGTATTTAATATATTTATTAAATTTTAGAAGTTTAGGATTATTTATACCTGGCTTGCTGTCCATTTGTGTCACAGCAAGAGAATGGAGTCTGAAATAAAGGCAGAGAATATTGGATATTTATGCCCTGTTGATCAGCGTTGGAGAAGACATGGAGTGTGAAAGATAATGGCCTAAAAATTGTGCAACAATCCTTTTTTCAGAAGGTAGCTGGATGACCAACAGTCCTGCACAGCAGGCAGGCTAGTCTTCTGGTAGCAGGTGCACCACAAGAAAATGTGTGTTTTATCTATGGCTGAAGTTGATGTGTATCTCCCCCGGGATCCTCTCCAGCACTGTTTCCCTACTAGGAGAATGGGTCAAGTGGATTGCTTGATGTGCCCATTAGTGAAGGTGGGTAACTTCCACCGAGCCCCTAATTCTTGAATCCCCAGCTTCCACCACTTCAGTTTGTGGGGAAAATGCTCCTTCTGACCAACCTTTCTTTCAAATTTCGATGAAATATAGTTCAATTATTTCAGATCTGCTCAGGAATTCAGTTGTATGTAAAGTACGTATCTGATTTTTGTTTTTACCCGTCATCTGCTGCATTAGCTAAGGCTTGAGTTTATATCCTCTTGCTTATGAAATTTCTCTTTAAATTAAAAACATTGCGAAAAATGTTATTTCATACTGTTCAAATTTCTGATATGTCACTCCTGGCATGACACCCATGAGTCTTAGATCATATCTACAGTGGCTTTTTGTCTCACTTTTATGTCCCTCTCTGCAAGAGACTCAGCTGACCATTCATACATGGTGACCTCCACTTGCACAAAACAAAATTAATCCTGCCCTGGCCCAATCTATTTTTTAACAGTGATCTCTCAATACTGATTAGACATGAGAGTCCTTAATATTAACTTTCTGATTCCTTATTCAGTCCTGATGAAGGGTCTCGACCCGAAACATCGATTGTTTATTTATTTCCATAGATACTGCCTGACTTGCTGAGTTCCTTCTGCATTTTCTGTGTGCTGCTGTGGATTTCATGCATCTCTTGTGTTTAACTTTCTCCTGGCTATCATTGGGTAAAACTTGCAATAATCTGTCCTGTGTGCTTTAATACTTCACGGGCTAGTGTCTTTACCCATTCAGTTATTACAAAATAAGTTTACAAAAGAATCTCATTTTTAAAAAATTTTGCAACATTTAAATTGATATGCAGTTCTAGTCCAAAGTTCATTGTTTGCACCACTGAATGTCTCTGACACTATATGCCACTTTAAATATGCAAAATGTAGGCATTCATTTAAATAGAATAACATTTATATTTATTTGCAAGTAATTAGCTGTACTCAAAAAAAAAATTGCATAATTAAAACCTCAGAAGGTGCCCTTGATAAAATTGTATACTTATACAGTCTACTATGGTCTGGTGTGTTTCGGTAAATTAAAAGTTGTACAGTTGTGCCATATTTTGGGTGAGATGTGTTTGTGGAGACCTATATACATGTTAGAAAACTGAATTGTCATTACTTGCACGATTCCTCTAAATCCATGCATAAAAGGCCCATGAAAGTAATAATTTAATCTATAGTTTAGGGTTACAGGCCCTTCCAGCTCAACAAGCCCACACCACCCAATTGCACCTGTCTACTATTAACCTACTAACCCGTATGACTCGGGAATGCAAGAGGAAACTCACGACAGTCTTGGGGAGAACGTATAAATCCCTTACAGAACCCCGGGTCGCTGGCACTGTAATAACGTTATGCTAACCACTACGCAACCGTGCTGCCCCTTCTGTGTGAGTACCTCAGAGGCCCATATATTCCAGCCAGCAACAGATACATCCAAAGTCAATCTAGAAGTTAGGGTCACACTGCACAGGATGCTGAAAGCAAAGAACAACCTATCCTTTCATTCTGATCTAATGAACAGCCATTACATCTTTTTATCCCATTACCTCATCTGCTTTGATCTGCACCGCCTATTCTCTGCGGATCTGACTGCAGATTGTGTTTCCCAAAGCACCATGGTTTATTATTGAAGGAAACTCTTGTACAGGGGTTCTGAATGGAGCCCTTAAAATGCTCAGTCCAAGCCAAACTGATGAAGGGTCTCAGTACAAAGTATCAATTATTTATTCCTCTCCCTGACCTGCTCAGTTCCTTAGCATTTTGTGTGCTACCCTGGATTTCCAGCATCAGCGAAATCTCTTGTGTGTAAAGCAATGGAAGACCTTGAGTTTAGTTTGCTATTAGGAGGTTAGTGGCAAGGTTCTGTTCCTGTGAACATGTCAATAATCTAAACAGTTTGCAAGTCAGAATTGCAGCCACAAATGAGTTCTCATGTGGCAGAAGATGCCTGCAGCAGCTGACAAATTTAACCTGCCAATTTCCCAAATGCTCATGCACATGTACAGCTGTTCATATGTCAGGTATTCATAACCTGCGGAGAACTTGTACTGCATATAGATATTAAAAGAGTTATTCATAACCAGAAATACTTTAAGTTTGCCCATCTGTGATAAGGAATTACTGCAGTTTAGATTATTTTAAGTAAGCATTTGTAATATTAATATAATCTTGGCTTATAAACATAGCCATTCTGCAAACATAGCATATTCAGTTTTCATGTGGTGTGCACTGCACTGCAAGTTAGTTAAAGCTTCACACCGTGTTACTGCACATTCAAGATTCTTTTTATTATATCTCCTATTGTGTACATACTAAGTTGAACAGAGCTGTTATAAAATGGATTTGACTGTAAGAAGGTGAATCCCCACCGTGAGCTTGTGTCATCATTTTAACCCAAATAACCCATAAATCTCAATAATACTTAACATTAGGTAGAACACAAAGCATCTCAAAGAGCAGATTGGCAGCTGTCAGAGCTGTGTTACCTGAAAGAAAAAGATACACTTAAATGGCATGAATTCTTTTCCCTTTCATACATTTGCAATATTACTATTGTTATTTATTCTTCATTTTAACACCCCTTGGCAGTGGTGTTGACACTATATACAAGTTAGTTTTCCTGGGTTTTTCCTGGGAAAGGGCTCAACCATCAGTCATATACAACAGGGAAGCTCGAGGGTGTCACCCACCATTTTCCTTTCTTTGAATTCACAAAACGGGTTTTCCAATTTGCTTTATTTAGCACTAGGGCCTCACTCAAACGCACCACTCTGTGCTTATGTACTTTGTTCACTTCAATGGCAAATACCACTAACTCAACTAAGCTGGCATTTGACAGTTTCATAATTATGAATAACTATCTCTGTTAGGTCCACTTTGCACAATTCCGCAGATATGTTGATATGAAATTTAATTTGAATGTTTTCTCACCAGAAGTATCGTATGCTGGTGCAACCTCAACCAAATCACAGCCGATTATTTTCATCCCCCGACACCCTTGGATAATTTCCAAAGCCTGTGAACACACAAGGAGCCTCTTTCCATTTCCACATTACATGCAAAATTTCATGAATGATCTGAGTAGCCAAGAAGTTTTCCTTTTAACCTGTAATTCTACCTTTTAAGACCGCTCTCTCAAATGTTTCACATATTTTGGTGGCCACGCAATTGGAAAGTTGGTTCGTTGGCTGTTTAGGTTGGAAGCAGTGTTGTTTAAACCATGGATACAGCAAGTAATTAGGAAATTAACAATGGTGTTCATTGTGAGGTGGAAGTTATTCTTTTATGTTAGATGCCGATGAGACTGCAGCTGGAGAACAGTGTTAGTCTCCTTATTCGAGGAAGAATGTTATTGCATTGGTGGCAGTTCAGAGATTGTTTTAGCACACTTAATATCTGAAGTGGGAGACGTTAGGACTAATGACGCTTGTATTTGCTGGAGTTTAGAAGACTGAAAGAACTTGATTTAAAAATAAGATCCTGAGAAGGCTTGATAGACGTGGAGTGGAAGTCAACAGGAGTCTAGAACCTGAGTGGGAGAGTCTAGAACTAGAGTTCACTGTTAAAATTATAACATCAAAATAATGGAGTTATTTTTTTCTCAGAGTCTTGAGTCCTTGGAACATTCCTCAGAAGGAAGCAGAGTCTTTGAATATGTTTTAAGGCAGAGATAGCTAGAGAATAAAATCAAGGTTACTGGAAGTGGTAATGTAGATAAGGATACAATCAGCCCTTTAAATGGTCGAGTAAGCCAGCGGGGGTGGGTGTTTGACTCCTGTTCTTAATTTTTCTGTAGAGTCGAGTGCTTCGGGTATCAAATAATCAATGAATGCATTCAGCACAATGGAAGGGCTTTCTTCAGATGAGATTTAATTCAGAACCCCATCTAGTGGTTATATAAAATATTCTGCAACATTACTTGAAGACAGATTCTTCTCCCGTAATCCCTGTGAGAACCAATACCAATGAAAAGGACCTAACACATTTACTAATCTGCCCGTGGGAGAAAAGGCAATCAAATTGACATTATCACCTTTAATCTGATTTTTCAAAAAACTTTTGTGAAAATGAATCTTTGAAAACTAATCTTCAAATTATCACTTTGGAAAAGCTCACTTGAACCCACTTGTCAAGCATGGTTCGTTCTACCGTGGAGTACTTGTTGTGCTTAGTTACCTGGCTTGGTTGAAGACCTGCAATCTCGGGAGTTCCCGTTCCAGGTGCAAAGGCCGGGTCCAGTCCGTCAATATCAAAACTGATGTACACAGGGCCATCTCCCATTTGCTGCCTCACCTCATCCATTAGTGGAGCAAGGGAACGTAGCCAACAGTCCTGTCCAGTAACCACACGGAAACCCTGGAAACAATAAATGCCCGGGGCAAAAGGACTGATAGATTTATTTTTCTTGAACAATTACAAACCATGGGTTTAAATGAACTGACTACATGTACTACATGATTTGTTTCAAACCTACTTTTCCTTCTGTTAACAACTTGGTTGTACCCCTCACTATAACAGTTTTGAATCTTACAACATTTTCCCTGTTCATGTACTTGATTAATATTTATGGACCCTTTTCTATGTGCTGCCTCCTTGCTCATGCTCTCTATTTGCATCTCTTTCTTCCATTCTACCATCATGTAATGAATTTGGTCCATACTTCTGTGAACAAAATAACATCTATGATTTTTTTCCCCTCTGCTGTTTACTTCATTTTGGTCATCTAGAAACCTCTGCTTTTTAATTTCACTACCCTGCTCCATCATGAGAATGTACCTAGACGAAACATTTCCACCCGAAGCTACTACCCCCCCCCCCCCCAGTTACAGTTTTGCTTGCCAAACTTTGATTCCAGTTTACAGGAACAAGATCTATTCACATGCCACTTTAATGGTCCCTAATTCAATTGCATAGTTTTAACTTGGTGTGTAATTTATTCCTTCCCATTGCTATTTTAACTTTCCTTGATTGTGATCACTGTTTCTTGGATGCTCCCCCACTGATGTTTGCTCCACTTGGTCTAATTGCAACACTATCTTATACCTTGGGCCACAAAACGTTCTCCTGAACAAATTTCAGAAACTCCTCCAACTTTTTACTCCCTGTGTTTTTGCTATCCTAATCTATAACAGAATAGTTAAAAATTCCAATTATTATGTCTTTAACGTTTTGCTGCCTGGTTACCACTTATCATCATGCACCAGCCATGTCACTGTGCTATACTCCTTAACTGATAAAACTTGCTATCTTTACTGTGAGAGAGGTAAATAGGGGTTGCTTTGTTATCAGTTAACAACCACATGGGGAAGTGCTCATCCACCCCTGAGAAGTCACACAATAGAAGCCAAGTCTGATCACTTCAGGTCTGCAAGAAATCAGGCTGTTTAGGTTTTTTTTTAAACTGTGTTCTTAATTATTTTGATGTCTTGAGTAAACGAAAATTGCTGTGGGACGAAACAGTCAGGCTGGGCCTTGAGAAATTACTCAATATGTGTAACAAGAGTTCCTTGCACAGATTCACAGAAGTACTGTTGGGCAGGGGCACCTGCACAAACTGAATGACAGCTGACCTCAGGAGGTGGTGCAGAGGAGATTCACCAGATTGATTCCAGAGATGAGGGGGTTAGATTGTGAGGAGAGATTGAGTCACCTGGGACTGTACTCCCTGAAATTCAGAAGAATGAGAGGAGATCTTGGAGAAACATATAAAATTATGAAAGGGATATATAAGATAGAGGCAGGAAAGTTGTTTCCACTGGTAGGTGGGACTAGAACTAGGGGACATAGCTTCAAGCTTTGCGAGAGTAGATTTAGGATGGAGATGAGGAGGAACTGCTTTTCCCAGAGAGTGGTGAATCTGTGGACTTTTCTGCCCAATGACGCAGTGGAGGCTACCTCAGTAAGACAAGGTTAGGTAGATTTTTTGCTTAGTAGGGGAATTGAGGGTTATGGGGAAAAGGCAGGAAGATGGAGATGGGTCCATGGCCAGATCAGCCATGATAGTGAATAGCTGAGCAGTCTCGATGGGCCAAATGGCCTACTCCTGCTCCTATTTCTATGTTTTAGGAGAAAATAAAGTCAAAGGAGATGAGTATGGAAAAATGAATAGAAACACTTCGAGTTCACCTGACCAACCAGATAGCCACGTTATAAGCACTATAAGGGGGAAAATATGTTACCTGTTCTCGGCCCCAAAGATAACCATCTGGTTCATAAGTTGAACCCCGGAGCCCGATCTGTACTACCCGTTTACAGTCAAGCAATCCCTCATCCACACAGCGCCTGAATGGCGTCCCATGGCATATCTTCTCTCCAAGCGAAATATCACCTGTGTCTGCATGTGCGTCAATATGAACCAGTCCTACTGGACCATATCTGATTTAAAGAAAACACAAAAGACCATCACGGACAGCAAGTAATGAGTGTTTAATTTCCCTCCTTCTCTACATATCCAGTTATTTCTTCTCTTACTTTTCAATATGTAAGGTTCCTTTTCATTGACCACAGCTCTGCCTTTAATACCATCATTCCAAATAAACTGATTCCTAAGCTCCGGAACCTGGGCCTCAGCACTCAGATCTGCAGCTGGATCTTCAACTTCCTCACAGACAGGACCCAGGCTGTAAAAATAGGGGACAAGCTCTCCTCTACAATCACTCTGAGCACCAGTGGCCCACAAGGCTGTGTACTCAGCCCCCTGCTGAACTCACTGTACACCCATGATTGTGTAGCCAAGTTTACATCGAACTCAATATATAAGTTTGCTGATGACACCACAATTGTAGGCCATATCTCGGATAATGATGAGTTTAGGTGCAGAGAGGAAATTAAGAACCTGGAGGCATGGTACGAAGACAATAACCTATCCCTCAACGTCAGCAAGAGGAAGGAATTAGTTGTTGACTTCAGAAGGAGTAGCGGACTGCATGACCCCATTTACATCGTGGTGCACAAGTGGAAAGGTCAAAAGCTTTAAGTTCCTCGGGGTCAATATCACAAATGACCTGTCTTGGTCCAACCAAGCAGAGTCCACTGCCAAGAAGGCCCACCAGCGCCTTTACTTCCTGAGAAAGCTAAAGAAATTTGGCTTGTCCCCTAAAACCCACACTAATTTTTATAGATGTACCATAGAAAGCATTCTTCTAGGGTGCATCACAACCTGGTATGGAAGTTGTCCTGTCCAAGACCAAAAGAAACTGCAGAAGATCGTGAACACAGCCCAGCACATCACACAAGTCAATCTTCCGTCCGTGGACTCACTTTACACCGCACGCTGTCGGAGCAGTGCTGCCAGGATAATCAAGGACACGACCCACCCGGCCAACACACTTTTCGTCCCTCTTCCCTCCAGGAGAAGGCTCAGGAGCTTGAAGACTCGTATGGCCAGATTTGGGAACAGCTTCTTTCCAACTGTGATAAGACTGCTGAAGGGATCCTGACCCGGATCTGGGCCGTACCCTCCAAATATCCGGACCTGGCTCTTGGTTTTTTTGCACTACCTTACTTTCCCTTTTCTATTTTCTATTTATGATTTATAATTTAAACATTTAATATTTACTATCGATTTGAACTCCGGGGAGCGTGAAGCGCAGAATCAAATATCACTGTGATGATTGTACGCTCTAGTATCAATTGTTTGGCGACAATAAAGTATAAAGTTATTTGAACAGTTGCCAAATATTTTTCAACTTTAGATTTTATACTATTTGTGGCAGGATTTTACCTGGTAAATTGCAGAGACAACCTTCCAGGAAAGAGGCAAGTTCACCATTAAGTCTGCGTTCAGTTAATTGACATAAATCTGTGAACCAGCTTGTGCAAAACTACTGCCCTGGTAGCGCATGATGGGAAATCAGAGTAGGATGCCGAACCCTGACAAATATTCATCAACCTCTCCTGGAACAACATAGGGAGTCAGCTGGCTATGATGTTCCTTTGGTAGAAAATGCAGTCTTGATTCATAATTAGTGACCATGGATAAAATACTGAAAGGGATAACAGCTGCAGAAAGAAACCTCAAAGTTTAACATATTCAAGGAAGGAGAGGAAAGAAAAAGGATCAGAGGAAAATATATTTCCTCTGCACGGGTGGTAATCAACTGGGAAAGTTTCAGGTAAAACAAAGGCCAGCGTACATTCCCCGGGCATGTACAAGGAGAAGCATATTTAATATCACCGGCATATGTGGAGAAATGTGTTAACTTTATGGCAGCAGTACAATGAAATACATGATAAATAAATATAGAGAAAAAAGACTGAGTTACATTATATATATATAATATTTTTTTAAATAGTTAAGTTAAAGTGATACTGTGCAGAAAACCCCCCAAAAAAGTAGTGAGGTAGTGTTCATGGATTCAATGTCCATTTAAAAATAAATACAGAATTTAGGATGTCCCATGCATTCCAATTACAATAATAAGCAGAAAAACTTACTTGTCTACCAATGCCTGTAGTATAGGGTATGTTATAGTGTGATCACCACCTAGGTCACATCAAACACATATAATTAGTGATTTCTAATATGCTCCATAACATGGATCAAAATTCTTTTTTGCCTTCCTATATTAAGTTTTTCTTCCTTCTCCCCAACTGACAGAAGGGACCATGCAGTATCATACCCATGGTGAGGGGTATACAGCCAGCAGATACAATCTTCTTAAAGGATTCCCTGATAATCTTGCAGCTCTTCTTCAGGTCATAAAGATTCACGTTGATGTCACCAATGTCAGCCACCATCAGGGATTCGAAAGGGGCTGCCTTAGTAGCACTGTTGTATGCTCTGACCATGGCTGACTCTGCTCGGATATGTCGAGGGCCAAACCTAAACAGAGAAGCAAAAAGAAAAGATGATTCTACTGTGATTTGCAAGTAATACCACTTACAATTTTCTTTATCAACTTAAAGCACTTAACATTTTGCTTGCAAATTTTCCTTTCAGCGGAGAGATATTATTGCCAAATACCACACTGAACAGGATACCTTTGACTGCTCACCCATGTTTTGGGCTTGACTGACATCCTGCATGATGGATTGTGTAGAATAGGAGATTAGCACTGAATAGAAGAACCAGTGCAATTTGATCATGGCAAGTGATCTGGCTAACCTGGCTAATCAGATGGGCAAGGCAGACTCCAGTACTCGCCATTTATGAATGAGAATGTAACCGGAGTAATTAGATTGAAACCTGAGGTTTTGGAGGTACAAATTCAGATACCAGAGTGACAAATAAATTTAAATTCAGTTAATCATATAAATTGGAATACAAAGTCAGTGCTAGAGATAGCAACCATGATTACTAGATTGTACTGAAACCATCTGTTGCATGAGTCATCTCTGGGAAAGAAAACATATCCTCTGTTTTTAGCCTGTCTTATATATACTCAGTGATGACTTTATTAGGTACATCCTGTTTCATCAAGTAGCCACTGTGTATGTTCATCGTCTCCTACTGTTGTAACCCATCCACTATAAGGTTCGATGTGTCGTGTGTTCAGAGGTGCTTTTCTGTGCACCACTATTGTAACACATGGTTATTTGAGTTACTGTTACCTTCCTATCAGCTTGAACCAGTCCGGCCATTCTCCTGTCATTAACAAGGTGTTTTCACTCACAGAACTGCTGCTCGCACCATTCTCTGCAAACGCTAGAGGCTGTTGTGTGTGAAAATCCCAGGAGATCAGCAGTTTTTGAGATACTCAAACCACCCCGTCCAGCACCACCAATCATTCTGTGGTCCAAGTCATTTAAATCACATTCCTTCCCCATTCTCATCCTTTGTCTGAACAGCAACTGAAATTCTTAACCATGTCTGCATGCTTTTATGCATTGAGTTGCTGCCACACAATGAAATGGAAGTCATTTTGTTGTACCAAACTACTCCAACAAAATATAACGGGAATAAAATTAGGTTAACCTTCAAGTACTGACAAGGTATCAGGCACAGACATTGGTGATAACAGGCTGGTAAACTATTGTTAAGAGAGTGTGATCCTTCATACTGACAATGGATCCAATGCGCTGTTAGGCTGTCATGCATAATACAAGCAGTGCTGAATGTCTCCCACTGCATGCAACATGTGCCTTCCTGCTGACAAATCAGTGCTCATGTTAATTCTGATACAGCAAGAAGAACACGGAATGGGTGAGTGAGTTGATTTCCAAGAGCGATGCAGTACCAACGCTACATTCTGAGAACTGAAGGACAAAGTTTCCAAAATGCACCTGTAGAAGCTGTGAAGGAAACAGGGAAACATCCTACTTATTGTTGCCCATCCAGCAGCCACATATAGCTGTCCATTTAGCATTGATCATCTTATAGCAACGAAATCCGGTCTTCATTCTGAGGCACCCTTCTTTGTAAAGTAGCTCTGCTACCATGCAGGATGGAAGAGATTGTCTGACAATGGTCAAACCAAAACCCTAGTCTTGGCTCATTTAGTCAGGTACAATGCAATCAAAGAACAGAAATAACATCTAACTTCATCTTTGCCTTGCATGTGAGTGAAAAAGACAAGGTGTTGTTAATGAGTGGTTGACCCATCTCATGATCCTCCTGAGGTCCAACCATCATTCAGACAATTTGATTAGTCTACATAAAGTAACAGGTTGCAATATATGCAACAAAGGAAAGGATCCCCAGAGCTACGATCACACTTGTAACCACATTATTTTAGAATCCACTCAAGGATGAAAACGTTATCAGTCCTGTCCACATAAAGCAGGTGAAATGTGATCTAGTTGCCCATATTCCTAAAAACCTTCTCTCTGTCATTTACTAACTTCTGTTTTGATGGATGTTACCAAGGCTATCCACTCTCAGTCTCGTTACAGTGTAAGCGTGGAGAAAAGATCTAAATGTTGGATGAGTGATTTAAACATCAAAGCAGCAGCATCAAGGTGCCCTGGCTAATTTACAGTGAATGAGAATCAATGGGAAAGCTTCTCTGATTGGAACTGTACCCACCACAAGGAGGTTTGCTTTGGGTGTTTATGGCCATTTATCTCAACCAGAGAGAAAGCCAGTGGGAAATGCATCAATAAGACATGTAAAATCTGCTTCTGCAGCTGTCAATGGGTCTGGGTGTTGAGGAGAGACTCCAAGAGAAAAAGAGCCAATAAACCTTGCTCCTTACCTCAAGATCCATCACAATCGTCTTCAATCCAGAGTCTACTGCACAGAGCAGGATGAACCATGCTCACAGAGAGGAGACGTTATAATCAGTAACCTTAAGGAAGAGGGCAAGTGGTTGTATGATAGATCTATAAATCTGATGCTGGCCTATACAATGAAAAGGCCCCAGACAGCACAACCTCCCTCAGACAGGTTTCAAACATTGGCAAACAGTCTCTGACCCTGAAGGAACTAATAATGTCTCATTCCTTTGAACCCTATTCGGCTCTGTGGGCCTAAATCAGCCCAGAACTGCTGGGAGTACACAGTGATAGCTGGCAGAATATTAGGATCCTTGAGGAAAGGAGGCATTATGTTCATATACAAGCAACTGGGGGTGGGGGGGAAGAGGACAGCAGAAATTGTTGACTCAGTTGGACCACACAATATTAGCTGTTCTTCATGCAAACCATAGGTAAATCTCATTGACCTTGAGCCAACGGGGTATTAATCAACATAAAATATAATCACGGGCCTCAGGGAGAAGGAGATGATGTATCTTATCATTCCCTGAACAGACTGCCAAAGCTATTTGCAAATTGGCTCAACACCAGAAATCTCAAACAAATGCCAAGACTCTGCTTCGCTGGTGAGATGGAGTTTCTCATCAGTTCTCACAGTTCTGGAGTCCTCATCCCACAGCACGAGGCAGCTGTGGTATGGATGAGATAGATAGCCACCTCCTTGTGAACCATCTGTAAAATAATGCAGAGGTCCTTGTCAATATTCATTATGAGACCGTATGTATTTTGGGCCGCTTCCCGGGATGTGAACTGAGGCAAACATCTACTAGAGGATCATAAACTTGGTAAAAGATGCTTGAAGATTGCTGGTTTTCCAGTGCAAGGAGTTATCTGCATGGAATGTTGGCAGCTGATACAAAGTACAGGAGTACATGCTGAGGGGGACACGCATCCTTGGCACAGCCATTGTAGAAGGTGCTGCACAGTCTAGGGTCCTCTTGCCATCAGACACTGTAATGATCTCACTGATAGAATGATTGGGAGCACAAGATGGATTCAGGACCCCAAGCACTCCTTCCAGGTGAGGCAACACTTCACCTACAAATCTGTTGGGGTTGTCTATTGCATCCAGTGCTCCCGATTTGTGAGACCCAATGTAAACTTGGTGACCGCTTTGTCGAGCATCTCTGTTCCATCTGTAAAAGTGGTATTTCCAACTGGCCAACATTTTAACTCATATCACCCGTCCTGTTCTGACATGTCAGCTCATGGCTCCTCTTCTGCCATGATGAGGCCACTCTCAGGGTGGAGGAGCAACACCTCATAAGCCATATTGGTAGCTTCTAACCTGATGGCATGAATGTTGATTTCTGCTGCTAACTATCTTTTCTTTAGTTCCCCCACCCTTGGTCCTATTTCTAATTCTAGCCTCTTCCTTCTTCCCCTTGCCTGCCTATCACTCCCCACCCCTCCACCACCACCCCAGAGCCCTTTCTCCCACTGTCCATTCTCCTATCAGATTCTTTCTCCAGTCCTTTGTCCACAACACCGGTGCCAAGCTGTATGGGACCCAATGCCCTTCTCTTGGACAACATCGGTGTTGTGGAGAGGGGAGTCTTGTAGCATGGGCAACTGTTGGTCTTCCATACAACCTTGCCCAGGCCCGCACCCTGGAGAGTGAAGACTTTCCAGGCGCAGATCCATGGTCTCGCAAGACTAACGGATGCCTTTATTTATTTATGTCTTTTCTACTTCTCACCTCCCAGCTTCTTACTTCAAGCCCCCTCCCCAATCCCCACCAGCCTGGCTTCACCTATCACATTCTTGGTTGTCCCTGTTCTCCTTCCCCATCTTTTTTTATTCTGGTATCTTCCCCCTTCCTTTCCGGTCCTAATGAAGGGTCTCAGCCTGAAACGTCAACTGTTTATTCATTTCCACAAATGCTGAGTTCCTCCAGCATTTTATGTGTGTTCTGTACCTCCAGCATCTCAGAATCTCTTATGTTTATGACAAGTGGATGTCAAGTTGACATAATGCAGATATTGTTAGTGGATACCCTGATATACATGGTACAGTGAATTAGAACATTACAATGTTCTGCACTGCTTAATTTTATATTTAGTGCAGAAGTAGAAGTTGTTAAGAATATTCTTAAAGACACTCCTAAGTCTAAACATCAAGGTTACAGTGGGCTGTCTGTTCATGTTTGCACAAGGTTCTATTCCACCACAACTTCTCAAATGTAGCAAGATGTAGTTTAGGGCCAATAAATGCAACATTTGTCTCATTAACGACCATGTCTCAAGGATGAAGAAAATGGAACTAGAGTTAGGCACATAGGTGCAATTGTTATGCTTATGGTGGAACTTGAGTGATATGGATTGTTAAAAGCAGAGATTTAGAGAGAAATCATAATATATTCATATCTGCACTGACACAGTTCCATCAGACAGGAGCTGGATTAGGCCATACATCCTATTCAGTCTGCTCGGCTGTTCAATCATGGCTTCTTTATTCTTTTCCTCTCAAACTTATTCTCCTGCCTTCTCCCTGTAACCTTCGACACCCTTACTCATAAAGAATCTACCAACTTTCTCTTTAAATGTACCCAATGACTTGGTCTCCGCAGCTGCATATGACAATGAATTTCACAGATTCACTACTCTCTGGCTAAAGAAATTCCTTCTCAAACCTGATCTAAAGGGATATCCCTTTATTCTGAGACTCTGCCCTATGGTTCCAGACTCTCCCACTACTGGAAACATCTCTCCATGTCCACGCCATCCAGGTTTTTCAATTTTCAGCAGATTTCAATGAGGTTCCCCATATCCTTCTAAACTCCAGTGAGTACAGGCCCTTCAAACACTCTTCTGATGTTAACCCTTATATACCTGGGATCCTTCTTGTTAACCTCCTCTGGATCCTCTCTAACACCAGCACATCCTTTCTTAGATATCCTTCCTTAGATTCTTGATTGGTCATGGGATGAAGGGATATGGGGAGAAGGCTGGAGATTGGAGCTGAGAGGAAAATTGGATCAGCCATGATGACATGGCAGAGCAGACTCGATGGGCCAAATGGCCTAATTCTGCTCCTATATCTTATGGTCTCATGGATGAATAAATTACTGCTTTATATACTGCCGTTTGATAGTAATCATTCAAATACCTTTAAATTAATTTGTCATGTTCTTGCTATCTGTCTGTAAGCTTAATTCTTTTCTGTGGTGTAGGTGTGATAATGGTGTGGCAGTGTATCAGGGAGTCCAGCAATCAAACACCTCTTTAATTAGATTGCAGGATTGTGAAACCTGTCATACTTGAGCTCATTCTGTCCTATTGTCATTTTATATGTCCCCAGGAAAAAGAATCTCAGGGTTGTATGTGGTGACATATATGTACTCTGACAATAAATTTTGCTTTGAACTTTGAATATGAATTAGTATTTTAATGAAGCTTTAGTGAACTCCTTGGGGTGCTTTACTACCTTAAAAGTGCAATTCAAGTACAAATTGTCATTGTTGTTGAGAGATTGTTTGCAAGTAATAGTTACGTCATCAAAGGATGTGGTCAAACTACCATTTATCACCTTTGAACTGAGCTGAACTGAGGTTGTATATTTCAGCTGGTGGTTAAGAATCAATTATGTGCGTGGAGTGACAACGGGCAGACGGACTAAAGGTGTCAGAATTCTTACCCCAAACTAAATGGGCTTTTAAACAATTCAGTCCTTTCATAGCTGGCATTAACTCTTCAATTACAACTTTTGTCATTGGCTGTGTTCATTTTCCCCAGCAGCTGTACTGGCATTCTAACTTACGATCCTCGACTGGAAGACGTACCATGATTTACGCGTACTCGTTACGCATCCGTGCCCATGGGCTCATCCGTGGCCCTAATCTTTCTGATGTTGGTTTAGTTTCCCACCTCTGTCTTTCACCTCCTACAGCTCAGCGTAAACTCCAGGATCGTTCGGACTTTAAACATTGGCAACTTTTGGAACCCAGCTCTAAATAACGTCTACGTTGCTCCACCATTCCAAATTCTATTCTCACATTTTTCGCACTTTCCACTCTTCTGGAGCACCAGTTTATGTTCAGTTGCTATTACAATCTGCTACAGCTGTGCCTTTTGATTATTACTCACTTTTCTGTTGGCACGGGTCCCTTTTGCGCCACTCCGTGTTTCCAAATTAGGGGCAGATAAATTACAACTGATTTCCTTCATTTTCCTTACCTGGCACCAGGCCGATTCGAGGTGCCAATATCCAAAGGCACTCCGAGAAAGGCAGCATCCAAGCCTTGCGAGGAATCCTGCACTGGAAGCCGCATCATGGAACAAACTCCGACGGGACGAGCCACTTCCGCGGCACTCTTGGGTATATTCAGCCTTAGCGAGGAGAGATTCCGGTTGGACACTAGGCGCAGCAGCCACGGGCGACCCCGCAGCACAGAAGGGACACGACGAAAGAGAAACCCCTCCATACTTACTGAGCCTTCTGACTTTTGACCGGCGCATGACAGTCCAGTACTGTACATTACCGCCGCCAACTGGACTAGACTGTGGTGTAGAGTTGGGAAATAAAACCCCTACTAGTTTTCATCTGCGAAGATGTTGCGCCAATATAATCCCTCCCTTTCTTGTGTTACCTCTTCTCCCATCAATCCAACAGATTTATGCATTCTGCAAAGGAGTCTCCCCTTATGCTCATTATTCCACAGGTCTTGTCATGACCCCCTAATTCTTGGCCCCACCAACCCCATAGCTTTTGATTTGCTAAGAGGGAGGTCGAACCTTTACCAGCTTCCTTTTTTGACCAAAATATCAACCCGATCATTTCCCTCAATGTGCATGGGCCCATAAGAAAATTACATGTAAACCAATACTTTGAATATGAAATAAAGTTTGAAGAGCTTCCAGGAGTAATTCTAACCTACTAGAATTACCTGTTTTAAGACTAATCAAACGTGAAAAAGAATCTGAAAGAATTACAGCCTTACAAGGACAAATTTCCTCCACCCACTGCAAGCCCAAAATGATGGCAAGGTGGTAAATGGTAAGTACTGTAAGAGATTTCTTTATTGTTGCTTGTAATTCAGGCACATCAGCATTTCCAATTAAATTATCTTTTGATCCACCAGTAAAAATGATTAACATATCACAATAATTTCCCTTAACATGTTGATGAACCAACAGACTCGGGCATATTAGGATCTTTGGACTTCATTAAATCATACAAACTAAAATCAACTAAAGTCATGGGGGTGGGGAGGAGACAACAAGGTGGGGTCACCGAAAAAGCTACTGTGGGAGATATTGCAGAATCCAGCAAAACCATATTCCTAGCGTGTTAAGAACCCAGTAACCCACTGAGCAAAGAGTGATTATCTCAGAGGTTTTAGACAGGAACATTGACGCCCCCCCCCGCCCCCAAGACTCTGACCGAACGAGGCGAGGTCAACTCGTAGCTTTGAAACCACCCTTCTGCAGTT